>NC_052634.1:35841427-36162244 GCF_016161935.1 Mauremys reevesii | reverse complement strand
GGTGCTGACGGAGGGAGGAGGGGGCACTTACCGTACAGGGTGGGCTGTACCGTCTGTACCCGCACCCCCTGCCCTGCCTCCAGCCCCTCACCCCCTGCCCTGCCTGCACCTGCCCCTGCCTCCAGCCAGCCCCGCACCCCCTGCCCTGCCTGCACCAGCCCCTGCCTCCAGCCAACCCCACACCCCCTGCCCACAGCCAGCCCATCTCCAGCCAGCTCTGCACCTCCTGCTCGCAGCCAGTCCCTGCTGCACACCCTGCCTGCACCAGCCCCGCACCCCCTGCAGCCAGCCCCGCACCCCCTGCCCTGTCTCCAGCCAACCCCTGTCGTACCCCCCTGCCTGAAGCCAGCCAGCCCCGCACTCCTCTGTCTCCAGCCCTGCCAAACCCTGCCACACGCCCCTGCGGCCCTGCCTGAAGCCTGCCAGCCCCACACACCCCGTCTCCAGCCAGCCCCGCACCCCTTGCCCTGCTTGCAGCCAGACCCTACCTCCAGTCAGCCCTGCCCTGCCTCCAGCCAGCCCCATGTCAACTGGTGCCCTGCAGTTCCCAGGGCAGTAACCCTGCTCACCTGCTTCAATGAGGGGGGCAGGGAGCAGCTGGGATCCACACATGTGCACACCGTAGGGTGACCAGACAGCAAGTGTGAAAAATCAGGATGGGGGTGGGGGGTAATAGGATCCTATATAAGAAAAAGACCCTAAAATTGGGACTGTCCCTATAAAATCGGGACATCTGGTCACCCTAGCACACCCCCAGGGAGTGGAGTATGAGAAGAATGGAGGCATCCACACAACACAGATCCTTAACGGGTGGGGGGACACCCACACACTCCACTATTAACCAGGAGGGACAGGGGAACCAGACAGCCCCGGTAGTGTGGAGAACACCCACATCCACCGGATCCCTCATGGGGGGTAAGACAGAGGGGATTGTAATGGGGCCCAGTGCACCCACGCACCAGGGATTGTTAAGGGTTGAAGGGACAGGGACACCCACACACACTGAGATCACGTCCTTGGAGGAACGCAAAACCTCCACAGAAGGACCTGGTCTGTTCCAAGATGGCAGCCCAGCCTGGGTGAGTCAAAGTCTCTTTTTATACAGCCATGCCCCAGAGATCCTGACTAGGGGGAGAGAGACACCCACCCCCCAGAGATCCTTAATGGTCTAGGGTGCACCAACACACCAGGGATTCTTATGAGTGGGACGAATGGAGACAGCCAGACACACTGAGATCACTTCCTCCCAGGAGCCTGGGCCAGACAGGGAGACACAGTCCCCCTTTACATCTCTCCCAGACAACCTTCCTCCCACTCCCTCCACACAATGTTCTTATCTGGAGGTGAAGCCAGGGAAACCACATGGAGGATTCTTATCTGGGGAACTGGGGGGACCCACTTACCACCAGAGATTCTTAAGGGCAGGAGGAACAGGGACTCCCACCTCTGCAGCATGGGGGTGGGTCGCCTGCTGGGATCATCGGGGCATATTTCACCTCGTCAGTTCCCTGCCATTGCCTTGGGGGCCCCTTGTTCGCTGCCTCTGGTACCCAGTTTAGCCTCCTTCCTGAGGGCTGAAACGCTTTGATCTATCTAAGGTCTGTGGGATCAATACGTGTCATGGTGTAATTCTGTGTTATTCGGGGGTCAGACTAGCTGAGCTAATGGCCCCTTCTGCCCTGAAACGCCATGAAAACATTTCCCTGGTTTCTCCTTGCGCCTGACAGACACCACGGTGAGGGGCCCAAGAGAAGATCCTGGACACAGCGCTCTGGCTCTTACGTTACTTGGGGACGTCAGCGCTTTCCTAGCAAAGCTGCTGCTAAAGCGCTGGATTTGGGGAACGGTTCGGCTCTGATTCAGAGATCTGCCTGCGGGGTGTGGACCTGCCACGAGGAGTGGGAAACGCAACCAGCAACGGGAGGCATTGGCTGAGCTCCGGGCTGCCCCCGTGTGGCCAAAGCTTAGAACTGAGCAGCGGAGTTTAAAGCAGGTGCTGGGAGCGACCTGAACACGCGGGGCACGAAGGCTCCTGCGTGTGACGCTTGTTGGGTGGGCAGCTGAGAGTAGGTGATTGCCGGAGTTCAGGGCTGCACCCCGGGGTGCTGAGCAGGTGTCTGTGCTCAGGTTGGCCTCGCTATGATGGTTTCTGGGAAGTTTGGGGCCGCCAGTCTCCCTAAAGAGAGGGGAACCAGGCCAGAAAAGGAGGCTTTCAAAACTCTGGTACGAATCCCCAGTGGGACTGACCCTGTGAAGAGCCGCTGCAGCCCCGCCAGGAAGAGCCGGTCTCTCTTTGTGCAGCCCCCTCCATTCCTCAGGACAAGGGTTGTGCTCAAAGATCTGTGCCCCATGTTTTTACCTCCGTGTGAAGCGCACAGAGCAAATAACCCTCAGTGCCTCAGCTCAGTTCCAGGCTCCACTTCCACTCACTCAGGCAAGATGGTGCAGAGCAGGGCCAGCTTTGGGCCTATTCCACCAATTCCTCCGAATCGGGCCGCGCGCCTAAGAGGTCCCCATGTCCAGTGAGAATCCCTTCCCTGGCTAGAGGCGCCTTTTTAAATTTTACTCACCTGGCGGCGCTCTGGGTCTTCGGCGGCACTTCGGCGGCGGGTCCTTCAGTGCCGCCAAAGACCTGGAGTGAGTGAAGGACCTGCCGCCGAAGACTCGGAGCACCACCCGGTGAGTACAAGCCCCGCGCTTCCTAAAGCCGGCCCTGGTGCAGAGGAGCCCCTGGATGTCTGTGGGCCTGGGGAGGATGGCTTTTGATTTTTCGGCCTGACCGCTTCGGGGAGCAAGGCCAAAAGTCAGATGGCTGGCTCTTCCGTCCACCACGCTCATCAGGAGCCCTTAGTCGACAGGCTCGGAGAATGCGGGCGGCGTCCCCCACTACCTCTCGCATGCAAAGCGAGCGCTCTGCCGCTTGAGCTAATTCCCCACAGCTGGCCTGACTCTCAGGCACCGGGCAAAAAAGGCAAGGGCTCTGTGGCCTTAAGCAGAACACAGCCTGAAATGGGGAGGGGGGGCGCTACCCAGAGCTGGGGAAGGGGGTCCGAGTCCCAGCCACTCTCCTCAGCACAAACACCAACGCTCCCTCCCTGGAGTGTGTCTGGGCTGAGAGTTAGCCCCTGAAACAAGCACCAAGCTTCAGAAGACAACGCAGGGATAGATCACTTGACAATTGCCTGCTCTGGCCATTGCCTCTGAAGCGCCTGGCATCGGTTACTGTCAGAAGACGTGATAGTGGCCTAGATGGACCATCGGTCTCACCCAGGAGGGCCGTTCTTATCTTCACCACTTTCCTCTAACCCAAGCAAAGCCAGGAGCAGGCCCAGCTCAGCAACTCTAGCAGGCTCCCTGGCCCCTGGCCCAGCATACAGCAAAACGACCCTGCCTCCGCCAGGATAGACAGCCACCGACTCCCTCTTCCAGACCAACGCAGCCCTTCCCCGCTTTGGCTGTCTCCAAGCTGTCTGCGTGCTCTGCTCTGCTCCACGGCTGCCATGCTGCCTGAGATCAGGAGGCTGCGAGGTCTCACGGTCTCAGCTGAGCTGGTATCGCGTGCCACCCTGCCCATCTCCTCATTCCCTTCATGGACCCCTGGAATGTGAGTAATTCTGTATTTGAGTGGCTCTCCCTCCCGGCCAATGAGATTGGCGTAGACTAGCAGGGAGGGAGGAGGAAAGGGATTGTGCTCCAGTGAGAGCTCAGAAAGAAAGGTGCAGGTCCCCCACTAGAGCCCAGCCCAGCAGAGCAGAGCAGAGCAGGCTGGAGAATGTGTGTCTGGGTCTGACTACTTCTCCCATGCTCTTCCATTTAAGCTAACTTCCCCCAGCTGTCTCCAGCCTCCCAGTCAGCGCAAGGGGGAGAAGGGCCGGGGAGGAAGAGCTTTGTGCTCCGCAAGGGCTGGCCTTTTGGGAGGCCAAGCGGGGAGAGGGATGGAGGCCACTGGAGGAGCTGAGTGGGCTGACTGTCCATGGCTTCTAAAAGAAGGGCAAGAGAAGGTCCCGCGGCTGCCTTGCCACTGGAGAATGCGGGCATTGATCCCACTGCCTCTCGCATGCGAAGCGAGCGTTCTACCACTTGAGCTAATTCCCCTACCTTGGCAAATGCTGTCTTGATCCATTCATTCGATAACGGAGGCTACATCGTTCCCCGCGCCAGCCGGTGACTCCTTCCAAAACGGTCAGGCAAGAGAGGGCATCCCGTAGGCCGGCTAGCTCAGCTGGTTAGAGCGTGGTGCTAATAACGCCAAGGTCATGGGTTCAAGCCCCATGCTGGCCACTCGGGGTGCAGGAGGGAGAGGGTGGCTTCTGGTCTTTTGGCTGACTGCTAGGGGTGGCAGAGGCCAAAACCAGGTGGGCCGGGAGCGGGCAAGAGCCCTGCTGGGCGCGGGCGCAGGCGCCGGGCAGGAGGAGGCTCCGGACACCTCCTTGGGCTCTCCTCCCTGGGCTCCTCGCTCTACCTGCTGCCTGAAAGGAACTTGGGCCCGGGGAGGAGACGGGTGAGCCCGGCCGTCTGCCTTCCAGGCTCATAGGAGGCCAGGCTTGAGCTGCCCGCCCGCGAAGCCAAAATCGCAGGCCTGCCGGCTCACCCCCATTTCCACAGACGGTTGACCTGATGGCCCGAATTCTTGCCGGCCGCCAGCTCCACCCAAATGGACCCGATGCCGGATCATGCTCCCCAGCCGAAGCCACAGAGGAAGGCTTAATCCTCGGCACCCCAACCAAGGGGAGAGGCTTCACACTCCGCCGGCGCAGGGTGACCTTTGGGACTTCCCTGGACACCATCCTCCCACTGCCCACAGCCAGACCCCCCAAGCCCACACTCGAGCCCACACCTCCGACAGGAAGGAGCAGGAGGACCACTCCGCCCAGGGGCACCACCACTCAAAGTCAGCTTCACTTGCTTCCTCTTCTACCCCTTTCCTCCCAAGTTATGCGCGCCTCACGGGAGCCGGCCCTGGGAAGACGCAGGCACGGCACTCTGACTGGCGCAAGCCAAACGCCCACACCGAGAGTTTAGCACGGGCTCTTGAGGCACTGGAGGAACCCCATGCAGACGCACTGACGGAGCTAAGCTTTACGGCCAAGGGCCCTACCTGTGCAGAAAGCCAACTTGCTTGTGAAAAAGACGCCTCTTTCGGCTCCCCTTCCAAACTTCCAAATGCCTCCAAATGGGAAAACACACACACTGAAACACCCAAACGGTCCTAAGGCTGGGGCCAGGTGAAAAAGAAAAGCAAGGAAAAGATTTCTAAATGGCCACCCTGCCAGAGTCGTACAGCTCCACAAGTGAAACCCGTGGGAGGGACATTACACAGAAAAGGGGAATGGAAAGCTGCCCAAATTGAGATGCTGTGGAAAGCTACAGCCCCATCGCTACTCCTACTCTGCACACTTCTTGCAACAGCTGATGAACGGCCAGGTGCTTTTCGCATCCAAGCCCACACCAGGGAAAGACCTTGAGAAGCTTCCCGTGGCTTGCCTGGTTCAGCTGGTCAGTGTGTGGCACTCGTGGAGGCAAGATGGTGCAAAGGAGCCCCTGGGTGGCTGTGGGCCTGGGGAGGATGGCTTTTGATTTTTCGGCCTGACCGCTACGGGCAGCCAGGCCAAAAGTCAGATGGCCGGCTCTCCCGTCCACCAGGCTCATCAGGAGCCCTTACTTGACCGGCTCGGAGAATGCGGGCAGCGTCCCCCACTACCTCTCGCATGCAAAGCGAGCGCTCTGCCGCTTGAGCTAATTCCCCGCAGATGGCCTGACTCTCAGGCACCGGGCAAAAAAAGGCAAGGGCTCTGTGGCCTTAAGCAGAACACAGCCTGAAATGGGGGGAAGGAGGGCATGCTAACCAGAGCTGGGGAAGGGGGTCCGAGTCCCAACCACGCTCCTCGGCATAAACACCAATGCTCCTTCCCTGGAGTGTGTCTGGGCTGAGAGTTAGCCCCTGAAACAAGCACCAAGCTTCAGAAGACAACGCAGGGATAGATCACTTGACGATTGCCTGCTCTGGCCATTGCCTCTGAAGCGCCTGGCATCGGTTACTGTCAGAAGACGTGATAGTGGCCTAGATGGACCATCGGTCTCACCCAGGAGGGCCGTTCTTATCTTCACCACTTTCCTCTAACCCAAGCAAAGCCAGAAGCAGGCCCAGCTCAGCAACTCTAGCAGACTCCCTGGCCTCTGGCCCAGCATACAGCAAAACGACCCTGCCTCTGCCAGGATAGACAGCCACCGACTCCCTCTTCCAGACCAACGCAGCCCTTCCCCGCTTTGGCTGTCTCCAAGCTGTCTGCGTGCTTTGCTCTGCTCTGCTCCACGGCTGCCATGCTGCCTGAGATCAGGAGGCTGCGAGGTCTCACGGTCTCAGCTGAGCTGGTATCGCGTGCCACCCCGCCCATCTCCTCATTCCCTTCATGGACCCCTGGGATGTGAGTAATTCTGTATTTGAGTGGCTCTCCCTCCCGGCCAATGAGCTTGGCGTAGACTAGCAGGGAGGGAGGAGGAAAGGGATTGTGCTCCAGTGAGAGCTCAGAAAGAAAGGTGCAGGTCCCCCACTAGAGCCCAGCACAGCAGAGCAAAGCAGAGCAGAGCAGGCTGGAGAATGTGTGTATGGGTCTGACTACTTCTCCCATGCTCTTCCATTTGAGCTAACTTCCCCCAGCTGTCGCCAGCCTCCCAGTCAGCGCAAGGGGGAGAAGGGCCGGGGAGGAAAAGCTTTGTGCTCCGCAAGGGCTGGCTTTTTGGGAGGCCAAGCGGGGAGAGGGACGGAGGCCACTGGAGGAACTGAGCCAGCTGACTGTCCATGGCTTCTAAAAGAAGGTCCCCGCGGCTGCCTTGCCGCTGGAGAATGCGGGCATTGATCCCGCTGCCTCTCGCATGCGAAGCGAGCGCTCTACCACTTGAGCTAATTCCGCTGCCTTGTGGGGTGGTGTCTTGATCCATCCATTCGATAACGGAGGCCACATCATTCCCCGCGCCAGCCGGTGACTCCTTCCAAAAGGGTCAGGCAAGGGAGGGCTTCCCGTAGGCCGGCTAGCTCAGCTGGTTAGAGCGTGGTGCTAATAACGCCAAGGTCATGGGTTCAAGCCCCATGCTGGCCACTGCGGGAGGGAGAGAGTGACTTCTGCTCTTTTGGCTGACTGCTAGGGGTGGCAGAGGCCAAAACCAGGTGGGCCGGGAGCAGGCAAGAGCCCTGCTGGGCACCGGGCAGGACGAGGCTCCGGACACCTCCTTGGTCTCCCCTCCCTGGGCTCCTCGCTCCACCTGCTGCCTGAAAGGAACTTGGGCCCGGGGAGGAGACGGGTGAGCCCGGCCGGCTGCCTTCCATGCTCATAGGAGGCCAGGCTTGAGCTGCCCGCCCACGAAGCCAAAATCACAGGCCTGCCGGCTCGCCCCCATTGTCCACAGAGGGTTGACCTGATGGCCCGAATTCTTGCCGGCCGACAGCTCCACCCAAATGGACCCGATGCCGGATCACGCTCCCCAGACCAAGCCACAGAGGAAGGCTTAATACTCGGCACCCCAACCTAGGGGAGAGGCTTCACACTCCGCCGGCGCAGGGTGACCTTTGGGACTTCCCTGGACACCATCCTCCCACCGCCCACAACCAGAACCCCCAAGCCCACACTCGAGCCCACCCCTCCGACAGGAAGGAGCAGGAGGACCACTCCGCCCAGGGGCACCACCACTCCAAGTCAGCTTCACTTGCTTTCTCTTCTACCCCTTTCCTCCCAAGTTATGCGCCCCTCACGGGAGCCGGCCGTGGGAAGACGCAGGCACGGCACTCTGACTGGCGGAAGCCAAACGCCCCACACCGAGAGTTTTGCACGGGCTCTTGAGGCATCGGAGGAACCCCATGCAGACGCACTGACGGAGCTAAGCTTTACGGCCAAGGGCCCTACCTGTGCAGAAAGCCAACTTGCTTGTGAAAAAGACTCCTCCTTCGGCTCCCCTTCCAAACTTCCAAATGCCTCCAAATGGGAAAACACACACACTGAAACACCCAAACGGTCCTAACGCTGGGGCCAGGCGAAAAAGAAAAGCAAGGAAAAGATTTCTAAATGGCCACCCTGCCAGAGTCGTACAGCTCCGCAAGTGAAACCCGTGGGAGGGACATTACACAGAAAAGGGTTAATAAATAAGGGCTTGTGTATATATAATATAATATACTTATACTATATAATATAATATATATATATATTATAATATATAATCCGAAGTCAGACGCCTTCTCCATTAGGCCATGTGGTCATACAGCAAAAGGCCCTCCAGGCACTTCTTTGGGAAAGGCCGACACTGATGCATCCGACGAAGTGGGGATTCACCCACGAAAGCTCATGCTCCAATACGTCTGTTAGTCTATAAGGTGCCACACGACTCTTTGCTGCTTTTGCAGACACTGTGTTTCTCAGGTCAGCTACTGAGGGGGGCTGAGACTCTCTGGGCACAAGAAGTCGAGTTCCCAGCGACACGTGAGACTTAATTCTCTGGGGCCAGGTGCAGGGCTTTGACAGGGAGGCTCAGGCATGGGGGATTGGGGTGCAGCGGACGGACCGGCAGTCTAGGTGTGGAGATTTAGTCGCACTGAGGCACAGGAGGGAGGAGAAGGAGGAATCCTGCTGACAGGCAGTGGCTGTGCAGAAAAAGAGGAGGGGTTCTGGGGACTTTTTTTGCTTCTCTTTTGCCTGCCTGCTCACTCTTTTGATGAATGGTGAATATGGTTCCCACAAGCCCAGGTAGCTCAGTTGGTAGAGCATCAGGCTCTTAATCTGAGGGTCCAGGGTTCAAGCCCCTGTCTGGGTGCTCAGCTTTTAAGTTGCCTTGTGTGCCTGGAGCCAAATTCTGTTTACAGCAATGTGCGGATTCCCAGAAGCTGTGGCCATTTCCTGAGGAATCAGGAGAGAGGCCACATCCACAGGAGCAGGTGGAGAAAGCGTTCTCTACAATGGTGCTTAGATCCGGATAATCCCCCATGCCTGAGCCTCCCTGCCAAAGCCCTGTACCTGGCTCCATAGAATTACATCTCACTGGGAACTCGACTTCTTGTGCCCAGCATCTCGCCCCCCCTCAATAGGTGACCCAAGAAACACAGTGTCCACCTTTTCCAAAGAAGTGCATGAAGTAGGCATCCACATGGCTTAACAGATAAGGTTTCTGACTTTGAATCAAGAACTTGCGGGGTCAAGTCCCTTTGTGGTTTTGTTGCTGCAGTTTTACCTTCGTGCTGAAAGTCCTGCTCCCTTCAGGGCTGGAACCTCTTCTTGGCTGCTCAGGCCAATGCTCTGGCTTCAGCTAGAGCCCCGGGAAGGAGTTGGGGGTTGGGTGTCACAAAGGCTGGGGCATGAGCCCCAAGTGCTTCCAGTCTCGCCTTTGCCATTCCTGACTTGCCAAAGACAATGGGCAGCTGCCCGGGCTAGAGTGTGGAGCAATTTCCCTCTTCCAAGTGTGCGCCTGTCCCTGTGCTGGAGGGGGGTTGCTACATAGCACCTTGGGAGCCTGGGTGTTTCTCTGCTTCTCGCCAGCTGGGGAAAAGCCTCTTGGGGTAAAATCTCCTGACCCACTGCCAAAGTGAGCACCTGTAGTATGAACGGTCAGAGGCCCACCATGGGGGCTGGCCCTGCTTTCCTACCGTCTTCTGGTGTTAGCCACAGAGCATCAGCAGCCGCCCCACATGCTGGTCTGTGGGTGGCCTTCAGTGGGGGTTTGGCATGGCAGAGAGCAGGCTGGCTGGGTGTCTCTGTGGCTGTCTGAAGGCCACACATAGGCATGGTCCTGCCCTCATCTAGCCCTGCCCTCGGTTGTTCTGTGGTTTATAAGCCTTCCCTCGGAGCTGTCAGCACCAGCCGCCTCTGCTCTAGGTGCCCAGAGGAGAAGAGGTGCTGGGCTCCCGCCTGGGACTCTGCCTCCCTCCTGCCTATCAAGCCTGGTCCTGGCTCTGCTTTCTTCAAGTGCCATGTGAGCAAGAGGAAAAGTGTGGCCACAAGCACCAAACTTGTGGGCATCAGGTGAAGCAGTGAGAATCCCAACCACAGCCATTTCTAGACCCCCACCAAAGACCTGGCTCCAGTGGGGAGGAGTCACCCAGCAGGAGGGAAATGACTCACTCTTCTATAGCTGGAGACAGGAAAGCACCTTGGGCACCAGATCTTTATCACCTGCTAACACAAGGTCCTACTGAGGTTTGAATTCAGATTGCAGGATTCAGAGTCCTGAGTGCTGCCTGTTACACCATGGGACCAGCTTGTGCTGCCTTCTCCAGACATTGGTGACTCTTATAGGGCTGGCTTGTGTAAGGGACTGTTGGCCCTTTACTAAAACTTAGTGGGGGTTTTGGTTGGCTCGTTCCCAGTCCCAATAGAAGGGGGAAGGGTCAATGGGAAATCAGGACCTGGAGACTGACAGTCCCCTGGGGCAATGGTCACCAACTGGTAGGGAACAAGTGAGAATTTGTTAATGGAGAAAAATCCCTGGTGAAAATTGGCAAAGTTGTGCAGATTTTGAAAAGTTCCAGTGAATTTACACATGAAGATACAAACAGAGAGACAAACACACACAAAGAGAATGAGAAAATCACATACTGCACAGGCCCACACAGACATAAACAAAAACCAAACCCACACAGCACACAGAGCCATATACACAAAAAGGAAAACCTCACAAAACATAGAAAGAACAAATCCACACCAAAAATACAGCAAAAGCCCACAACAGGAAACACAAAACCCACATGCCAAAAGAACACTAAGCAAAAAACAATATTCATGCAAAAATCATACACACACCCACAAAACTATGCAAGGCATCCACCAAAATCACACAGGACCCACATGCACATCAACACAACAGATGAAAACCACAACATACAGAAAGCCAGACAGGGTTTGAGTCTCACAGCGAAGAGGGTGAGCACACAGGTGGTTTGGGGAGCAAAGACTGAGGGGGAGTCGGGGGCAGTGGTCTGGGCTCTGCTCGACCCCTCCTGACACAGGCGGCTGGTGGAGAGCAGAGCCTGGGAGATCTGTGGAATCTGCCCTGCTCTCTGTAAAGCAAGGGGACCTCGGTGTCTTCTGAGCTGCAATTGTATTTTCTGCAGGGCAAAATGATTGGCAGAAGCCATTTGCTTAAAGAAAACTAGTGCTGTAGGTGAGGTTTGAACTCACAACTTCAGCATCACTCCACTAAGCACTGTTATTATAAGTCCTGTACATTAACCCACTGCACCTCTGGTGCTTGACTAAAGGTTTTTTCTCCTTGATTCATGGATGACTTAGGGGTTGAGGGGGTTGCATTAGCTAAAACAAATCCATATTAAAGGCTGCAGGATGGCAGCAGCAGAGGTGGGGAGCCTCCTCCCATGTGATAGAGCTGGTTCCCTTTCCGTTGCTGAGGGGAAGGTTGGTGCTTTGAGCCCACCCGGTGCTGGAACGTCCCATGGGTGAGATTAACAAGACTCTTGAAAGGAGAAGAGAGGGGAAGTCTTTTCTATCCCTGCCTAGCTCCATTGGTCTCCTGTGGCCCTTTCGGCTCTCTGCTCCCCTGTTGGGGAGATGCAGAGACAAGCTCCCATCTTAGTGCCTCACTGAGAGGCTGTGTCCCATGGCGTGTGAGGGGGAGAGGGGGAGGGTTGGATTAGGCTCAAGGGGAGAAGGTTTTGTGTGACAGTGTGTGGGGGAGGGGGAAATAAATAATGGAAAACACAGGGGTAGTGACAGTGAAGCCCCGTGTCTGAGTGTTATGACCCTGTGTGGTGCTGCCGTTCACCTTCCCCTCCTATGGGCTCAGCGTTCATTGAATCCAGCATTTTTTCACCTGTCCTCACCACAGAGGTGTCCCACGTGCCTCAGCTACCGAGTGTCCCTCTTAGAGACGCCGAGGACTGGAAGTGATTTCAGCTGCTGGACAGCTCTGCTAGGTCTTTATTGATTTGCACAGGAAAATGCTGAGCGTTTAAATTCATTTCAAACCCCTGCCCCCCTGCTGGGGATTGGGGTGCAGGAGGAGTGCAGGCTCTGGGGGGAGTTTGGGTGCAGAAGGGGTGAGAGGCTGGTCTCTGGGAGGGAGTTTGGGTGGGGGAGGGGTTCTGGGGGGCAGGCTCTGGGATGGAGTTTGCAGCGCCGTAACAAGGGCGAGGCGAGTGAGGCACTTGCCTCGGGTGCGCAAAGTGGGGGGGCGCAGCTCTACCCCGATCAGCGGCGCTTCGGCGGCAGCTCTACCACTGCTGCTTCTTTGGCAACAATTGGGCGGCAGATCCTTCCCTCCAACAGGGACTCAGGGACCTGCCGCCAAAGATCCTGGAGCCGGCCCTTGCCTCGGGCACAAAAATTCCTTGTTATGGCTCTGGGAGTTTGGGTGCTGGGTGCAGGCTCTGGGCTGGGGCAGGGGCGGGGGGAACAGGAGGAGGGGTGGGGTGCAGGCTCTGGGAGGGAGATTGGGGCTGAGGGGTGGAGAAGGAGGGCGTGCAGACTCTGGGAGGTGCCGGCAGCCACTGGAGCGAGCAGGCAGACGCTGCTCAGCTCCGCTTCACTGCCGGGGCCCCTGGGGGGGGCGGCACCTGGGGGCAGCAGGTGGGGCCAAGGGAGTGACCTGGTCCCAAAACTGCTGGAGCCCCACGGGCGAGACCTGGGAAGCAGGACTGCCAGCCAGACAAACACCTTTAAGAGGAGGCGTCCCTCTGCCTGTCAAAAACTGATCTTCCTCCTTCAGTTCAGTGACAGCCTGAATTGTTCCTTATCCCGGCAGAGCCAGAGGACTGAAAGCAGCAACATCACACCCCTGTGTAGCTCACGGGAATGGACATAAACACTCCCTGGTATCTGAGGAGATGTTCAGCTTTGCCCTTGGTCAACTACAAGTCTACAGAGAAAGGAGGTGGTGCCAGGTATAAAGAGTGAAACACGACACATCATAGTTATGCCCATGGTGGCTGCTAAATCTTTTGATGTACTTCTTCTTATCAGCAGTGTATTGTTTTCTCTGGAGTCTAGGCCTTGACCAAGAAATTTGTACCTTGATAAAATAATCGACTGCCCCTGGTGAAGACAATGGACTTGACACCCACTGGGGTGTCCCAACACAGGTACAAGTACTAATAACAGTGGCTGCCTTTTAGCCATAGATTTTAATCAGGGCAATAAATACAAACCCCTGTTAAATCATTTCTCAGCCCGAGTCCTTCACCCACATTCCCTAGAGCATTGGGCCACCATGTGGACGTTTCATTTCTGACCTCAGTTTCACACAGAGACACAATTTCCTTTGCACAGATCCATGAACAGCAAAATCTTCCTGCGTCTCTGGTCTGAGCCAGGGCATTCGATTCCAGTGAACCCTTCTCTCCTGCAATGGCGATGGTCAGACAGAGGGGACGTGGCACATGCATCCCTGCCAGGGAGATATTGGCTCGGCTCTTTCTTTCTGCTGCTTTTGTTAGTCCATGAAACATCAAGGGTGGAATGCAAGGCTGAGTTCACGCACCAGCCCTCAGTGCCCCAGAGAAATCCTGCCCCCTGCTATTGGAACGATGTGCTGGAGATTTGACTAGGAAAGGGACTGTCTGAATTGTCAGAGTGGGAAATGAACAACAATCTACAGCAATGTCGTTCACACAAACACATTCTAATCATGCTCCAACCGGAAGAGAAATGGGCAGGAATTCTGGCTGTTCAGCCTAGAATACACTTACACTGATGCGCAGCCGTGAGTGTGCTGGGGGAGCTGGTCTGAGCAAACAATTTGAAGTAACAATTCAGTGAGAACTTAATCATCATGTAGTGAAAGGGGGATGTATGTCAAGTAGTTGTGGCCAAGTGGTTAAGGGGATGGACTAGAAATCCATTGGGGTCTCTCTGCGCAGGTTTGAATCCTGCCAACTATGCAAGTGCTGTGCTGCTGCTGTTATTACTGTAGTCTTAGTACCTGAGCATCCACAGTGCAAACTGGAGATAAATCTAGTTTCACTCTGTCTACACTTAAAATGCTGCTGTGGCCCTGCTATAGCACTTTGGAGTAGACAGTGACTAGAGGGGTTTTCCCATCACTGTAATACCTACATGGACCGAACAAATTTTCCTTCTATTTAGCACTATCTAACCAGGGCTTAGGTCACCTTAACTCTATGGGTTTGGGGGTGTCACACCCTGAGAGACGTCGCTCTGCCAGTTCAGTGCCCACCGTACACCAGCCCTTAGATCCCTGTTGGTATTTCAATGCAGGCACTGACCTGTGAGAGGAAAACATCAGCTCACAAACACAGAGACTGAATTCCCCACATTTAATCTCGCTGCACTTTCCAGAAAGTCACAAAATTCAATTCATTCTTGCTAGGACAGTGAAAAAATAAGTGACACTAAGTTTTTTGGCTTGGTTAAATAAATTAAGTGTTTAATTAACATAGTAAAAATCTGTACTGATTCCTCTAACTAACACCATAGTGTGAAATAGGAACAGAGACAAAGCTTTTCAGTGACGACCAATTTTGCAAATGATCTTCCCATTATTAATTTCCACGCTGCCCCCATTGGAGGTCTGGGCATCTCCGGTGTCATTGCTCTGCATTCACCTTCCCCTTAGAATTGATCCCGCGCCGTGAGGACGGTAGGTAATTCGATCTAAGATACTTCGACTTCAGCTACGTTATTCACATAGCTGAAGTTGTGTATCTTAGATCGATTTCCCCCCGTAGTGTAGACCAGCCCAGATATCAGTATTAAGAGCCCTTTATATCAATATAAAGGGCTTCGTTGTGTGGAGGGGTGCAGGGTTAATGTGATTTAATGCTGCTAAATTTGATATAAACTCGTAGTGTTGACCTGGTGAGGCTAATCATCTAGTGGAACAAGCTCCGCAAGGGACATGGTTAATTCCCCATCATTGCCCTGTGTAAATGAAGACCGCAGCTCTTGCTGCAAGACACGTGGTGTGAGGGTGTCCCTGTTCCCTCTTCAGAACCTCTGGTACATGGTGTTTCCCTCATCCCAGTTCAAGATCCCCATCATGTGGGTGCTCCCATCCAGGATCTCTGGTGGGTGTCTCTGTCCCCCACCCCATGAACTAGCTCCAGTGTGTGGTTTCCCCTGCCTCCCCTATCCGGGATCTGTGGGTGTCACTGTTCCCCTTTTCAAGATCCGTGTTGCAGGGGGGCATCCCTCCCGCCAAGTAAGAATCCCCAGCGTGTGGGTGCTCCCATCCCACCCTACAGGCTCTGCAGAGGGTGTCTGTATAAAAAGAGACTGTGTCTCACTGTCTTGCCCAGGCTACACTGCAGGAGCTATTCACAGGTGCGATCCCATTACTGAACGGCACGGGAGTTTTGACCTGCTCTGTTTCCAACCTGGGCCAGTTCACCCCTCCTTAGGCAACCTGGGGACCCCAAGCTTCCCCAGGCTCACCATACTGATGCCGAGCGTTGTGCAGACACCCAATTGGCACAGCCCCCTACAGCCCAGAACTCCTGAGCTCAAGCGATCCGCCAGTCTCAGCCTCCCCAGGCGCTGGGATCACAGGCACCAGCCACAGGGCCCGGCTTCTTTCATTGTTTGGCAGCTGGAGCTTTAAACTCTGCTTGTGAGCTCTGTGCCTTGGCCAGACGGGGACAGCCTGGAACTGGGAAATGCTCCTGCTTCCCCCGCCCCCGTCTCATGTCGAGCTGCAGGCGCCGCTGTCCTCCCAGGTAAGATCCCGGATGTTTCGGTGCCCCCCATCCCCTGCCCAGGAGCCCATGTGTCCGGGTACCTCTGCCCCCCATACAGAATCCTGGATGTGTGGGTGTCCATCCCTCTGCAGAGGATCCCGGAGTGTGGATGCCCTTGTCCCCCCCTACAAGATCCTGGGTGTGTGGGTGCCACTCTCCCTCCCAGTAGATCTCTGGTGGGTGGGTCCCTAGGGTGTGAGTGCTCCCATCCCCCGATACAGGCTGGGGGGGGGGGTATAACTGGCTCTCCCTGTCCTGCCCAGGCGGTGCTACAGCAGCTGTTCACATGGGCAGCAACCCCACTGTCACCCTGCAGCTTTAACCTGCTCCAGGGGTGACCTACTTCACCCTCCTGTGGGAGCCCAGGGACCCCGAACTTCCCAGAATCACCTGATTGATGCCGAGCTTAGCACAGACACCGACTCAGCATGGCAGGGAGCTGCCCTGAGCCCTGACAATCAGCTTCCCTCTGCCTCCTGCTGCACAGCGAGGATCCCACGTGAGAGGCTTTGGGCCCAGTTTGTTCAGGAGCGTCCCAGGCTCCAGCTGTAAACTCTGCTGGTCAGTTCTAACCTTTGGCCACACGGGGGCGGCACTAACGGTCCCATCTAAACGCTGTTTGCGTTCGACCCTTCGGATCGCAGATTGTAACCCGCGGGCAGATCTCTGAGTGCAGCCAAATCCTTCCCCAAACTAAACATTTAAGCAGAAGCTCCCATTGGAAAGATCAGGATTTTTGCCTTTAAAAACAAGGAGAATGTCTGCAGTGAGAGACTGAAGAAGCTCAATTGATTTCATAGACTGGAGGCTAAGAGGCGATATAATCACTGTTTTAAATACGTTTGACAAATTCCCAGAGGGGGGAATATGTGATTTAAAGGGTTCTTTAATTCACCAGACAAAGATTGAACAAGACCCCTTGGCTTGTAGTCAATGCCAGAAACTCACCAAGATTGAAACTGTCTTGCTTGAGTCCTCTTTGATGTTACTTTTTCTCTTCAGGATTTTCCCTTTCCTCAGAAGGGTCTTTTTGTGTGTGGGTTTGAAGGGGCAACTTCCTGACAGCCCCTCTGTCCTTGCAGGCTGGAGGAATAAAGGCCTCTGGGCATAGAGCATGTTCCTCCCCTGCACACACACACACATACAAACACACAGAATATCCCTAAGGAATTAGAATCACCTGCTGCCTTCCCCTGTCCTGCTGGATCCCCAAATGAAGATGCTCTTCAGCCCAAACCCATGTCCCCTCTTTTCCCAGTGCCCCTCAATCCCAACCCTCAGTCCCTCCTATGCTCACTGCTCCTCACTCCCAACCAGAGCCTGCTCCTCTTCACCCTTCTCCTCTGTCCCAACCCACAACCCCCTCCTATTCCCAGTGCCCCTCAATCCCAACCCACAGGCCCCTTCTCCTCACGCTGCTCCTCAATCCCAACCCACAGCTCCCTCCTTCCCTCCAGCAGCAGATGCTTCAGACCCCCTCAGGAAGATTTTCTTGTAAGGTTTCATGTATGAGTCTGCATGTGGATTTTACAGTATGTTGGAAATATGTTGTGTTGCCGAAATGATCACTTTTGGCTGGTGTTGGATTCCCAGTCTCCTTGTTATAGGGGCAGGAGAAATAAAGGGTTGTTATCCTTGTTGTGTGAATCGAGGGCAGCACAACTGGGCTTGGCAGACCCTGATAGAGGGACTCACCCTCAATTCAATAGCACTTGCTAGGCAGGGGACATACGGTGCTTTCTTATTTTCCCCCTTTTCCACCCAGGATGGCAGGTGAACTCTACAGAGGCATCTCTGGGCTTGCACTGACTAAGGACAACAGCTGTGAGTGGGGTGCAGAAAGGGGATGTCTCATGTTAAAGGACTTTTGGTTGCTGGACTTACAAACCGTAGGGAGAAGGACACTGCCCAGCTTATCTGGGGGATGGGTCTTTCCCTCGTGGTTTATGTTTATGTGTTGGGGCTGCTGACATAACTTCTACTAACCCTGGACTTACATTGCAGTGTAGACATATCCTGAGAGAGCATCTATACTGTGAAAAAATCCCACTGGCCTGGATGGTCTGATTTGGGCTCCTGGGGCTCAGGTTGTGGAGCTAAAAACTACAGCGTAGACATCTGGGCTCAGACTGGAGCCCAGGCTCAGAGACCCTCACCCCTCGTGGGGTCTCGGAGGCTGGGCTGAAGCCCAAGTGTCTACACTGTAATTTTATAACCCTGCAGCACAAGCCCCACAAGCCTGAATCAACTGACCCAGGGTTTGAGAATAGTGACGTGGGTGTGTTAATGGCAGTGTAGACATAATGCTAGGCTATGTCCACACTGCAATGAAATACCCACGGCTGTCCCGTGCCAGTGCAGGCTCCCAGGCTAGGGCCGTGGGGGTGGTAAATTTGCAGTTTAGACATCTCGGCTCAGGCTCAATACCGGGCTCTGGGAGCCCTCAAGGTTGGGAGGGAGTTTAGCAAGCAAACAAGGTAGAACGGCAGTGGAGTATTACCCTGGACTCAATGGCATTTCTCCATTGGTCTGTCTGCTTTGGGGCAGGGACAATAAAATGTCCTGCTGCATTAGTTATTTCAAAGGGCGGTTTAGGATTTTCATTCTCACACACGGTGCACAAAGCAGGACTCAACCCTCGGTGTAAACTAAATGAGCCGCCCACAGGTTCTGCCAGCCACAATGAGCCATTCCGTGTGAGAGCCCAGACCTGCCCCTGTCCCAGAGGAAGCGGGATCATCTGTGACAGGCTGGAACACTGATCTATCAGCTCTTAACTCCCAAACTTTCAGTAAGTCTGTTATCAGTGCCTGTGAGTATAATTTAAACAACTATGCTGGGCTGGACCAAAGAGCTCTGTGTTTTGTCCTCCCGCAGTAGCCAATACCAGGTTGCCCGAGAGTTAGTCAATAAGGCACCACTGGGAATTGAACCCAGGATCTCTTGCTTACAAGGCAGGTGCTTTAACCAGCTAAGCCATGGTGCCTGCCTGTGGCAGCAACACACTGTCTGCCCACACCTGACTCCCTGCCAACCCCACTGGGGCCTGACAAGCTTTGCTTGTGTTTGGATTCTGCAAAGCAGAGCAGCAGGTGAGGTTTTCCTTGCAAGCTCTGTGTGTGTGTGTGTGTGTGTGTGTGTGTGTGTGTGTGTGTGTGTGTGTGTGTGTGTGTGTGTGTGTGTGTGTGTGTGTGTGTGTGTGTGTGTGTGTGTGTGTGTGTGTGTGTGTGTGTGTGTGTGTGTGTGTGTGTGAATCTTTGGCCAGGTCTGCACTACAAGGTTACTTCAGCATCATTATATTGCTCAGATGTGTGAAAAACACACAACGCTCCCTCGGTCAGCAGTTTTTGGCTGGTGCACACACTGCAATGCCACGTCTGGCGACAAAATTGCCCTGTTTTGGTAACAAAATAAAACCACCTCGACGAGAGGCCTAGTGCTTTTTGCAGCAAACTTAAAGTGACAAATGTCAGTGTAAATGCTGCTAGTCATTATATCACTATAACTGGCCTCCACCAGTATCCCACCACATCTGCCGTGAACTCGCCTGCCCTGCATTCCTGCTACAGAGCCATGGGCCCCTCCCCTTTCATAGCTCCAGAAAGTTCTGACAGCTGAGCCACTATCTATACCGGGATTAGCTTGATAGAACTGCATTGCCAGCCTAAGTAATGTAATTACACCAACCTAATTTTGTAGTGTAGACCTGTCCAAAGAATCACACACAAACCTTGGGAGCAAAACTTCATCTGCTCCTCTGCTTTATAGAATACAAACATGAACAACACTTGTCAGGGCCCAGTGGGGATTGGCAGAGAGTCAGGTGTGGGCCATCTTTATCCCAGGAGAGATGGACTCTAAGGGTACGTCTCCATTGCAGTGTAAGCCCAGGTGTGGCAGGCTGTGCTCAGAGCAGCACCTGGAAGCCCCATATTCACCACTCTCATATAATGATGAGATGGTTTGTACAAAGTCTGCCTTGTGATGTATCATTTCAAAAGTCTTGATCTGTTGAACATTAATATCTTGTTGGATTGTGTGTGCTCGCATTGGTTGGGAAGTTATGAAGTTTTGCTCTGTGTGCATTACTGAGATATGTTATGAGGTTGAGAAATGCCCCCCACCAGCCTTTCAGGTGTGACAAGGGAGGAGCCAGACTCGCTGCTGGCCCATTGAAGGGATCCACACTCCCAAGGACTAGCCCAGGAACCGTGTACAATGCAGACTTCTCCGAGATAGCACAGCGGCAATGGACACTGCTTGACTCACATCGTAGCAAAGGAGCTTCCTAGCAAGTTGGAAGAAACTATGAAAGAGGGGAAGAGACATCATGACTTGGCCTCTCTTCCCCACAACTCAGCAGCTGGAAACACACCAGGAGGACAAAGACTGAACTGAAATGATTCAGAAATCAGAAGAGAATAATAACAATAATACTTGCAAACCAAAGTCCCCAAACAGACTAGTATTGGTTTTTCAGCAGAAAATTTTCAGTTTGGGAAATTTTGTTTTCTCAGTCAGAGCTTGCCAAGGGAAGCAGGGAGAAAATGTTTGAGTTGCCTCCTTCAGAGCAGCTTGGCCTAGACACTAGCTCTGGTTCACCGCTCTGGCCTTGCTCGGGTTGATGGTATTTTAATAATTTGGGCAGGTCCCAGGGTGTTTGGGGGAGATGATGAGGATGTTACCTTTTGAGATAAAAACTAAGAAATACAGCACTAGAGAATTTTTTTTAAGAAATCTGGGATTTAGACATTTTATTTAAAGCAAGGGAGTAGTGAGTTTCTGAGAAGGTTTTTGTTTGCAAGAAGCAACATTGTACAATCTGTCATTGTACCAAAGGGGGAGATGGTTGTCTACAAAGAAGGGGTAAAGACTAAGTGCATCCTATGAGGATGGGATCCAAACCCATGTGTGTAGAGCACAATGGATTAGCAGTCCATCACCTTAACCACTTGGCCATCTCAGCTGAGCTGTTAGGAAAGAGACAGGAGGAGAAATCTAAGGCCAGCAGAGCTAGGGACAATAATGAGTTTGTAAATACTAAGTGGAAGCAGGGGCTGAATGAGCTCCCCCCTCGCATCTAGTGAGGAGCTGGGGGAAAGACTTCAGGAACAGACCGTGTTTGCACAGACACACCTACTCTGCCTAGCTATGCAGCATGATGGGGCCGCTTCCCCCAAATGACCAGTTTTGGCTGGTGGCGGGTTACAAATCACTTTAGGATTGAGTGGAATGAAATGTTATTATCCTTCCTGCATGAGTGAAGGGCAGCAGAACATACCTAGTCTGTCCTGATGGAAGGGTGGGTGGATGGGTGAGGAATAGCTTTTATTGGACTTCATAGAAGTGATTGAGAACGTCACCCTAAAACAGTGGTCCCCAAACATTTTACACTGTGCCCTCTTATCCCTGGCTGTGGCCCCTCAGAGGCCGCAGTCAAGAACCGAGGCTGGGAGTGGGGCTGTTGCTTGCTGGGGAGAGGGGTGCAGACAGGGGTAAGGGGGTGGAGGCCGAGCAGGGAATCAGAGCCCCAGGCTGAGGGTGGGGTTGGGGAAGAGGTGGGGCTGAGTGCTGCTCCCTCCATGGGGGCTGGCTCGGGCCCTGAGGTGCCCCCATGAATGTTCCTCTGTGTCCCCCTAGGAGTCATGCCCCACATTTTGGGGACCACTGAACCCTACTCACTAATCAGGGGCTAGTGATGCCAAAGCCCAGGGAAAGGGAGAACAAGTGCGGGGCCCCCAGCACTGGAACCATGTGAAGGGGCTGCAGGAGAGGGGCAATGGCTGGTGGCACAGGGAGTTAAGGGCAAAGGGGGCACAGGAGGGGCAGGAGTTAGGGGTGAAGGAGGTGCAAGGGTTGGGAGTGCAGGAGCTAGCGGTAAAGGGGGAGTGGGGATCATCCAGGGGCAATGGGGAAGTGCCAAAGTACAAGCTTTGCCCAGGGCACCATTTTCCCTAATGCTGGTCTGAGCAAACAATTGGAACTGACCCTTCAGTGAGAACAGAACCATAGTGTAGAAAAGCCCTTTTGTTAAGTGGTGGTGGCTGAGGGCTTAGGGAGATGGGTTAGAAAACAACAGGTGTTTTTCTGTGGAGGTTTGATTCTTGCCTGCTGGGCAAGGCTGGTGTGTGGTGTCTCCATGGCTGCACTTTCAGTGTCTGATCTGCCACAGGGAGCCAAGTCTAGACATATTCAGAGGCTCTATGCCAGGGTTTCTCAAACTTCCTTTCACTGCAACCCCCTTCAGCTAAAAAAAAAAAAAACCTTACTATATGGCCCTGGAAAGAGGGACCAAGCCCCTCCACACCAGGCAGGGGCAGGGGGGAGCCAAAGCCTGAGCCCTGCCCCAGTTAAGGGAGTGCAAAACCAAAGCTTGAGGGATTCAGCCCTGGGTGGTGGGGCTCAGACTTTTGGCTTCAGCCTCAGGCACCAACAAGTCTAATGCCAGCCCTTGCGACCCCATTAAAACAGGGTTATGACCCACTTTGGGGTCCTGACCCACAGCTTGAGAACCACTGCTCTATGCTGAGGGGAGAGAGTTTTCCTGTGGGTGTAGTTAATCCACTTCCCCAAGAGGTGGCAGCTATGTCAGTGGGAGAAGCTATATCGGTGGGTGCGCAAGCTGTGGTGGTTGCCACATTTAAGAAGTTTAATCAAACCCCATTTTTAAAACCACCTGTGGTCTGGGAATGGCAAAGGAGCTCAATGAAGCAGGGTCTGTCCTTCAAAGTCCTGGAGATCACAATTCTATACTCCTGTTGTCATGGGGGTATAGCTTAGTGGTAGAGTGCTTAACTGCAGCTCAAGTGGTCCTTCGTTCAAACTCCTGTGTTCTCTTATAACCTTCTTTCTTTTTTTAAAAAAAAGGAAAACATTTATTTTTCCATTCTCCATTCTGTTCAGGAGCTCCACTATACGGGGGTGCTTGATATGAATGTAAACACTCAACATTTCGCTGTCCAAATGCATAAAAACCTAGCAAAGCTGTCCATCAGCTGAAATCAGTTCCAATCCTCAAAGTGTCAATTTATATTTTCATCAGTTAAACAAAGGTATCATACGAATGTACATTTGCAGATCCCTCTTCTCCAGGAGCTGTGCTGTGCAGAAGAACAAGAGCCACATCCAGCTGCAGTTCAGGAATCTGATGACAAATGTTCTGAGGGCTGGAGAAAATTGCCTTCTAGTGAGCTATTGAACGAGCTCAACCTGTTTAGCTTATCAAAAGAAGATTGAAAGGTGACTTCATTGAAGTGTTGAAGGGCCTTAATGGACAGAAGAGATTGGGTATAAAAGGGCTCTTTAATCGAGCAGAGAAAGGCATAACAAGACCCAATTGCTGGAAGGTGAAAAGAGACAAATTCATATTACAAATAAGACACAAATATTCAACAGCGAGGATGATTCACCACAGGAACAAGCTACCAAGGAAAGTGGTGGATTTGCCATCTCCTGATGTCATTTAATGAAGACTAGATGCATTTCTGGAATGTGTTTGCTCCAAAAGTAGCTCTGGTGTCATACAGGAGGCCTGTGATATGCAGGGGGTCAGATTAGATGCTCTAATGGTCTCTTCTGGCCATAAAGTCGACCAATTTCTGAAAAACTGAGTGTAGCATTGGGAGCAGCGTCTGATGTTTTCCTGTCTAGCCGGCTTGCTGCCTAGAACGAACGCTCCTTGAGTGGGGTGATCCACAGGGAGTAGCTCAAACCTCCAAAGTGCCTGGGCAGGGGCAGGACATTAGCACAGCAAGGGAGGGGTGTGGCAGTGACATCACAAAGGCCTTTTGCAGGACCTCAGACTATTGGTCAAAGGTGGTGGGGAGGTGGTGACCTCACAGAGAGATGCTGACATCAGCCAGGCAGGACAGGGGTGAGGGGCCAGGGAAACCTCAGAGACCCCTGTGGCTTTGCTTCAGCAAGTCTCCTTCTCCAGGTCTCTCTTTGAGGACTGGGGGAGTATTCGGGTTCACGGATGTGAGCGCCAGGAGAAACCTCTTTCGACTTTTCTCCTTCCGTTTTCCTGATTTTACTAGAGACCAGCCGTCCCTGTTTAGAAGGTAAGAGCCTCCTCAAGGTTTGAAACCTGTTCAGTCTGATCCATCTGGTGACAGTTGAATTCTAGGCATGGAAAACATGAGCTTAAGGAGGCAGAATTTTATTCCGGACCTGGGATTTTGTCCCTTAAAATCACTGGAGTCATTAGGGTTTGTCCTTTTGGTTTCACCTTTTCCTCCATCCATCCCTCCCTCCTTTCTCTTCGTCTCTTGCTTCTTTTGTCCTTTCTCCTGTTCCCCTCCCAAACTCAGGAGCAGTGTCGGGGTGTGTTTGGGGCGGGGGCAGAGAGGGGTATGGGCGGCACTGGGGAGGGGAGCTTGGGGGTGTTTGGGGCGGGTCAGAGAGGGGATGGGCGGCACTGGGGAGGGGAGCTGGGGGTTGGGGCGGGGCAGAGAGGGGATGGGCGGCACTGGGGAGGGGAGCTGGGGGTTGGGGGCGGGGGCAGAGAGGGGATGGGCGGCACTGGGGAGGGGGAGCTCGGGGGTTGGGGCGGGACAGAGAGGGGATGGGCGGCACTGGGGAGGGGAGCCTGGGGGTGTTGGGGCGGGGTCAGAGAGGGGAGGGCGGCACCGGGAGGGGAGCTTGGGGGTGTTTGGGGCGGGGTCAGAGAGGGGATGGGCGGCACTGGGGAGGGGAGCCTGGGGGTTGGGGCGGGGCAGAGAGGGGATGGGCGGCACTGGGGAGGGGAGCTCAGGGGTTGGGGCGGGGGCAGAGAGGGGATGGGCGGCACTGGGGAGGGGAGCTTGGGGGTGTTTGGGGCGGGGTCAGAGAGGGATGGGCGGCACTGGGGAGGGGAGCCTGGGGGTTGGGGGCGGGGCAGAGAGGGGATGGGCGGCACTGGGGAGGGGAGCCTGGGGGTTGGGGCGGGGGCAGAGAGGGGATGGGCGGCACTGGGGAGGGGGAGCCTGGGGGTTGGGGCGGGACAGAGAGGGGGATGGGCGGCACTGGGGAGGGGAGCCTGGGGGTGTTGGGGGCGGGGTCAGAGAGGGGAGGGCGGCACCGGGGAGGGGAGCCTGGGGGTGTTGGGGCTGGGTCAGAGAGGGAGGGGCGGCACCGGGAGGGGAGCCTGGGTGGTGTTGGGGCAGGGGCAGAGAGGGGATGGGTGGCACTGGGGAGGGGAGCTGGGGCGGTGTTAGGGGCGGGGGCAGAGAGGGGATGGGCGGCACTGGGGAGGGGAGCCTGGGGGTGTTGGGGGCGGGGCAGAGAGGGGAGGGGCGGCACTGGGGAGGGGAGCTCAGGGGTTGGGGCGGGGTCAGAGAGGGGAGGGGCGGCACTGGGGAGGGGAGCTCTGGGGGTGTTGGGGGCAGGGGCAGAGAGGGGAGGCGGCACCGTGGGAGGGGAGCTCTGGGGTGTTGGGGTGGGGGCAGAGAGGGGATGGGCGGCAGTGGGGAGGGGAGCTGGGGGGTGGTTGGGGCGAGGGCAGAGAGGGGATGGGCGGCAGTGGGGAGGGGGAGCCTGGGGGATGGGGGCGGGGAGGAGGGGAGGGCGGCAGTGGGGAGGGAGTTCGGGGGGTTGGGGCGGGGCGGAGAGGGGAGGCGGCACTGGGGAGGGGAGCCTGGGGGTTGGGGGCGGGGCAGAGAGGGGATGGGCGGCACTAGGGAGGGGGAGCTCGGGGGTTGGGGACGGGGAGGAGGGAGGGCGGCACTGGGGAGAGGGAGCCCGGTGGGGTTGGGGCGGGGCAGGAGGGGAGGGGCGGCAGTGGGGAGGGAGCCTGGGGGTTGGGGCGGGGCAGGGAGGGGAGGGGCAGTGGGGAGGGGGAGCTGGGGGGTTGGGGGCGGGGCAGAGAGGGGAGGGGCGGCAGTGGGGAGGGGAGCCTGGGGGTTGGGGCGGGGCAGGAGGGGATGGGCGGCAGTGGGGAGGGGAGCCTGGGGTTGGGCTGCTCAGGAGCCGCCTCGCGAACGCTTCAAGGCCACGTGACGCCCTCTCGGAAACTCCGCCTCCCGAGACAGCCAATAGGAAGAGGAGGCAGAGCCCTGACCAATGGGAGCGCGAGAAGAAACCTTCCCGCCCAGTTCCAGTGTGAGGTTGGGGGCTGCAGTGACTAGACCCCAGCAGGGTGCATCGGGGCTGCAGTGACTAGACCCCCAGCAGGGTGCATCGGGGCTGCAGTGACCAGAGCCCCAGCAGGGTGCAGCGGGGGCTGCAGTGACCAGAGCCCCAGCAGGGTGCAGCGGGGGCTGCAGTGACTAGACCCCAGCAGGGTGCATTGGGGGCTGCAGTGACTAGACCCCACCAGGGTGCATCGGGGGCTGCAGTGACTAGACCCCAGCAGGGTGCATCGGGGGCTGCAGTGACCAGAGCCCCAGCAGGGTGAATCGGGGCTGCACTGACCAGACCCCAGCAGGGGCTGCCGGCCGGGGGTTCCTGCAGTCTGGTGCCATTCACAGGAGACCCGCAATAGCCTGACCCCACCCCTGTCCAAGCTCCCGCCCTGCCCCCAGCCGACTGCCTCTTGAGCAGCCCCTGGGGTGTCACCACTACCCCCGGCTGTGTCCCCGCAGCTTCCCAGCCCCAGCTCCTCCGGTGGCCCCCACACTTCCTCCCTGCAGCCTGCCCCATTCCCCTGAGTCCCAGCTTCACCCCGACATCTCTCCAACCCACCTCCCCATCGCAGCCTCTGCCCCCAGTGCCCCGGCCCTGCTCCCCGGGGCTTGAGAGCCCCCACCCCGGCCGCTCCACTCCCCACAATGGGCAGGTGCTGGCGCTGAGGAAGGGGGTCTGGGCCAGGCCAGGTGCTGGGCCGATCCTGGGGAAAGAGAGACGAGCCGGCAAGGCTGAGAGGCCCCTCCCTTGTCTGGGGACAGGGCTCCACAATTTGGCCAGTGTCACCTCCCCATCCAGAGGAGACGTCCGCTCCCAGCAGGCCATGCTCCATCTCCACCCTGCAGGGGAGCCCCAGTCCAGCAGTGCCCCCACCCCGCCCCATCAGCAGCCAAGCCGAACCTGCCCCTTCTCCTGCGAGGGCTGCAGGACTCCTGCCCCGCAGCACCAGCCTCCCCATGTCCCCGGGGTGGGGTGGGAAGGGGATTCCTTCTTCCCATTGCCCAGATCCCACCCCACCCCGGGCTGCCCAGACGGGAGCCAGGGGCTGCAGCAGTTGGCTGCTTCCCCAGGGCTCCCAAGGAGCCGCCAGGAGAAGGGACGAGATTCTCCACGGCGCTGCAGCCGTTCACACTGGGACCCGTCTCACATGGGGGAAACTGAGGCACCAGGGAGGGCGAGATGGGCTGCACCAGCTCAGATTGGGAGTCTGGGGAGAGCCAGGAATAGAACCCAGGAGTCCTGGCTCCATGGGCAGCTTGGGACTCCTCCACTTGGGAGGCTGGGCGGGCCCGGACTGTGGCCCTGCCCCACGGCCTGCTGCCACTCAGCCTCCTCCTGCCAAAGCCCCGCCCACACGCCCCCTCCACCCCGCCCACACTCCCCCTTCAGCCCCGCCCACACTCCCCCTTCAGCCCCGCCCACACTCCCCCTTCAGCCCCGCCCACACGCCCCCCTCAGGACCCCTTTGTTCCACTCCTGACCCCCGCCGACCTCTCACGTCTCTTCCCGAGGCCCTGCCACTTGTGCCTCTTCGCCCCACCCCAAGGCCCCCGCCTGCATCTCTGCCGTTTGCACCCCCGGCCTCTCCCCCCACGGCCCCATGTGGCCGGATGGAGCTTGGGAAAGGGCGGAGTGAGGATGGGGCCTTGCGGGGGAGAGGACGAGTTGGAGCAGGGCCTCTGGGTGGAGCACGGGCCAGGTGCCTCCCCGGGCCCCTTATACCCACCGCCCCTGCCTGGCTCCCGGCCTCCCCGGCTCTAACCACTAGACCCCGCGGCACTGGGACAATTTGTATAGTGGGAGGTGCTGAGAGCCAGTGAACAAACCTGTAAACCCTGCACAGGATGGAAACCACTTCAAGCTGGGGGGGGGGGCACCACGACTGGCCCCCACTCCCTTCCCAGAGCCAGCGGTGGGACCCGGATACCCTGGCTCCCAACCCCCACTCTAACCACTAGCCTGCACTGCCCTGCCACAGCTGGGGAGAAGAACCAGGAGTCCTGGCTCCCAGCCCGGCCGTGGGTGGAGCAGGACGTACTGGCCATGGGCTCAGCTGGGCATCACTTACAATCAGGCTGGATAGTATCCCAGTGCTGACCTCCAGCCCCACAGCTCTGCTGGTGCCCCTCACTCCCGACCCGCAGCCCCTTGGTTCCCCCCAGCACTGACGGTGCCCCTCACTCCTGACCCGCAGCCCCTGCTATCCCAGTCCTGATCTCCAGATCCACAGCTCTGCCGGTGCCCCTCACTCCCGACCTGCAGCGACTGGGCTTCCCGCGGAGCTCCCCAGTCACTGTGCTACCGGTGCCCCTCACTCCCGACCCGCAGCCCCCTCCTATCCCAGTCCTGATCTCCACACCCACAGCTCTGCTGGTGCCCCTCACTCCCGACCCGCAGCCCCCTGGATTCCTCGCTGAGCTCCCCAGTTACTGCGCTGCCGGTGCCCCTCACTCCCGACCCGCAGCCCCTACTATCCCAGACCTGACCTCCAGACTCACAGCTCTGCTGGTGCCCCCCACTCCCGACCCGCAGCCCCTGCTATCCCAGTCCTGACCTCCAGACCCACAGCTCTGCCAGTGCCCCTCACTCCCGACCCGCAGCCCCGACTATCCCAGTCCTGACCTCCAGACTCACAGCTCTGCTGGTGCCCCTCACTCCCGACCCGCAGCCCCTGCTATCCCAGTCCTGACCTCCAGACCCACAGCTCTGCTGGTGCCCCTCACTCCCGACCCGCAGCCCCTCCTATCCCACTCCTGATCTCTACACCCACAGCTCTGCTGGTGCCCCTCCCTCCCGACCCGCATGCCCCTGGATTCCCCGCTGAGCTACCCAGTTACTGCGCTGCCAGTGCCCCTCACTCCCGACCCGCAGCCCCTACTATCCCAGTCCTGACCTCCAGCCTCACAGCTCTGCTGGTGCCCCTCACTCCCGACCCGCAGCCCCCTAGTCTCCCTCCAGCTCTGCCGGTGCCCCTCATTCCCAACCCGCAGCCCCTGCTATCCCAGTCCTGACTCCAGACTCACAGTTCTGCTGCTGCCCCCTACTCCCGACCCGGAGCCACTTAGGCGTCCACCAGCTCTGACGGTGCCCCTCACTCCCGACCCGCAGCCCCTGGTCTCCTCCTGCTCTGCTGCTGCCCCTCACTCCCGACCCGCAGCCCTCCTATCCCAATCCTGATCTCCAGATCCACAGCTCTGCTGGTGCCCCTCACTCCCGACATGCAGCGACTGGGCTTCCCGCAGAGCTCCCAGTCACTGTGCTGCCGGTGCCCTCACTCCTGACCCACAGACCCCTGGGCTTCCTTCAGCTCTACCGGTGCCCCTCACTCCTGACCCGCAGCCCCCAGGGTTCCCCCCAGCTCTAGTGGTGCCCCTCACTCCTGACCCGCAGCCCCTGCTATCCCTGTCCTGACCTCCAGACTCTCAGCTCTGCTGGTGCCCCTCACTCCTGACCCGCAGCCCCCTGCGCTCCCTCCAGCTCTGACGGTGCCCCTCACTCCCGACCCGCAGCCCCTCGATTCCTCGCTGAGCTCCCCAGTTACTGCGCTGCTGGTGCCCCTCCCTCCGGACCCGCAGCCCCCTCGGCGTCACCCAGCTCTTTCGGTGCCCCTCACTCCCGACCTGCAGCCCCTGCTATCCCAGTCCTGACCTCCAGACTCTCAGCTCTGCTGGTGCCCCTCACTCCTGACCCGCCTGGGTCACCCCTGGAGCAGGTTAAAGCTGCAGGGTGACAGTGGGGTTGCTGCCCCTGTGAACAGCTGCTGTCGCACCGCCTGGGCAGGACAGGAGACCCAGTTATACCCTCCCCGCCCCAGCCTGTATCGGGGGATGGGAGCGCTCACACCCTCGGGCCCCTGAGTTGGGATGGAGGGAGGCCCCCGTGCACCAGGGATGCTGTAAGGGCGAACAGGGGCACCCACCCACGCACCCGAGATCTTCTAGGGGGGGAGAGTGGCCCCCACACACTCAGGATCTTGTAGCGGGGGACAAGGGCATCCACGCTCCGGTATCCTCTGCAGAGGGACGGACACCCACACACCCAGGATTCTGTATGGGGGGCAGAGGTACCCGGACACCTGGGCTCCTGGACAGGGGATGGGGGGCACCGAAACATCCGGGATCTTACATCAGAGGACAGCGGCGCCTGCAGCTCGACATGAGACGGGGGCCGGGGGAGCAGGAGCATTCCCAGTTCCAGGCTGTCCCCGTCTGGCAAAGGCACAGAGCTCACAAGCAGAGTTTAAAGCTCGAGCTGCCAGACAGCAAAACAAGCTGGGCTCCGTGGCTGGTGCCTGTGATCCCAGCTCCTGGGGAGGCTGAGGCTGGCAGATCACTTGAGCTCAGGAGTTCTGGGCTGCAGCGGGCTGTGCCGATCGGGTGTCCGCACTAAGTTCAGCATCAATATGGTGATCCCGGGGAAGCTTAGGGTCCCCAGGTTGCCTAAGGAGGGGTGAACCGGCCCAGGTCAGAAATGGAGCAGGTCAAAACTCCTGTGCTGATCAGTAGTGGGGTTGCACCTGTGAATAGTCCCTGCAGTGTAGCCTGGGCAAGACAGTGAGACACAGTCTCTTTGTATACAGACACCCCCCGCAGAGCCTGGAGGGGGGGATGGGAGCACCCACACGCTGGGGATTCTGATTTGGGGGGACGGATGCACCCAAGCAACACATATCTTGAAAAGGGGAACAGAGACACCCACAGATCCTGGATGGGGGCACCCACATGATGGGGATCTTGAACTGGGAGGAGGGAAGCACCATGTACCAGAGGTTCTGAAGGGGGAACAGGGACACCCACACACCAGGTGTCTTGCAGCAAGAGCTGCGGTCTTGATTTACACAGGGCAGTGATGGGGATTTAACCAATTCCTGCGCAGAACTTGTTCCACTAGATAATTAGCCTCACGGTTAAAAAATGGTAATTTCCAGTTGGCGTTTTGTGACATTGACTGCAAACCAAGGGGGTCGTGTTCAACCTTTGTCTGGTGAATTAAAGAACCCTTTCAAATCAGATATTCCCCCCTCTGGGAATTTTTAAAACTGTGTATTTAAAATCAGTGACTAAATCCTCTTAACCTCCAGTCAATGAAATCAATTGAGTTTCTTCAATCTCGCTGTAGACAGAAGAGACCAATGCACATTTTCCTTGTTTTTAAAGGCAAAATCCTGATCTTTCCAAGGGAGCTTCTGCTTCAGCTGTCAGTTTGGGGAAGGATTTGGCTTCCTGGGCTATAATCTGCCCGCTGGGTTATAATCTGCGGTCTGAAGGGTCAAATTTAGATGGGGCCGTTAGTGCTGCCCCGTGTGGCCGGAGATGGGAGCTCACAAGCAGAGTTGAAAGCTGGAGCTGGAATGGACCTGGCTGGACACGTGGGGCACAAAGGCTCTCACGTGGGATCCTCGCTGTGCAGCAGGAGGCGGAGGGAAGCTGATTGTCAGGGGTCAGGGCCATGGGCGCCAACTTATATGGGCTCGTGGAGCTAAAGCCCCAGGAATATTCAAAATCAGGGGCTCTGCTCCACCAATATTTGGAGCTAGGTTTTGCCCCTTTAAATCCCAGCCGTGGCCGGGAATCAGAGGGCTCTGGGCTGCCTGCTGCTGCAGGGAGCCCAGAGCCTTTTAAATCCCAGTCGCGGCCGGGAATCAGAGGGCTCTGGGCTGCCTGCAACCGCGGGGAGCCCAGAGTCCTTTAAATCCCAGCCGCGGCCGGGAATCAGAGGCTCTGGGCTGCCTGCAACCGCGGGGAGCCCAGTGCCCTTTAAATCTCAGCCGCGGCTGGGAATCAGAGGCTCTGGGCTGCCTACAAGCGCGGGGAGCACAGAGCCCTTTAAATCCCGGCCGCGGCTGGGAATCAGAGGGCTCTGGGCTGCCCGCTGCGGCGGGGAACCCAGAGCCTTTTAAATCCCAGCCGCAGCCGGGAATCAGAGGGCTCTGGGCTGCCTGCAACCGCGGGGAGCCCAGAGCCCTTTAAATCTCAGCCGGGGCTGGGAATCGGAGGGCTCTGGGCTGCCCGCAGGGGCAGAGAGCCCCGAGCCCGGGGAATCCCAGCCGCGGCGGCTGGGATTTAAAGGGCTCAGGGCTCCCGCGGCTGCCAGCAGCTCAGAGCCCTTGAATCCCAGCCCCTGGCCGCTGATTGCCCCTCCCAGACCCCTGCCCCAACTGCCCCCAGGACCCCCACCCCCTATCTAACCACCACTGGTCCTTGTCCCCCGTTACCCACGCCTGAGACAACTGCCCCTAACTGCCCCTTGGGACCCCAGCCCCTATCTAAGCCTCCCTTCTCCTTGTCCCCAACTGCCCCCTCCTGAGACCCCACCCAACTTTCCCCCAGGACCCCACCCCCTACATGTCCCCTGATAAACCCCCAGGACACCCATGCCAATCCAATTGCTGCCAGTCCCCAGAATGCCCCAGCAAACCTCTGCCCCATCCAACCCCCTGCTCCTTGTCCCTTGACTGGCCCTGAACCCCTACCCTTCTCCAACCTTGTAATCTTGTGGTACTGACGTGTTGTAGCTTCATTTTATATCGGCTTACAGGGCGGGAGTGCGGGGGGCACCACCATTTTGGGCCCCACCAAAAATTATACAAACCTGCCGCCTATGGTCAGGGCTGCACCCTGCCATGCTGAGCCGGTGTCTGTGCTAAGCTCGGCATCAATCAGGTGACTCTGGGAAGTTCGGGGTCCCCAGGCTCCCACAGGAGGGTGAAGCAGGTCACCCCTGGAGCAGGTTAAAGCTGCAGGGTGACAGTGGGGTTGCTGCCCCTGTGAACAGCTGCTGTAGCACCGCCTGGGCAGGACAGGGAGAGCCAGTTATACCCCGTCCCCCAGCCTGTATTGGGGGATGGGAGCACTCACACCCTGGGGACCCACCCACCAGAGATCTACGGGGGGGAGAGTGGCACCCACACACCCAGGATGTTGTAGGGGGGGACAAGGGCATCCACACTCCGGGATCCTCTGCAGAGGGACGGACACCCACACACCCAGGATTCTGTATGGGGGGCAGAGGTACCCGGACACCTGGGCGGGGGATGGGGGGCACCGAAACATCCAGGATCTTACCTAGGAGGACAGCGGCGCCTGCAGCTCGAGATGAGAGGGGGGCAGGGGAAGCAGGAGCATTTCCCAGTTCCAGGCTGTCCCCGTCTGGCCAAGGCACAGAGCTCACAAGCAGAGTTTAAAGCTCCAGCTGCCAGATTGCAAAACAAGCCGGGCTCTGTGGCTGGTGCCTGTGATCCCAGCGCCTGGGGAGACTGAGGCCAGCGGATTGCTTGAGCTCAGGAGTTCTGGGCTGCAGGGGGCTGTGTTGATCAGGTGTCCGCACTAAATTCGGCATCAATATGGTGATCTCAGGGAAGCTTGGGGTCCCCAGGTTGCCTAAGGAGGGGTGAACCGGCCCATATCAGAAATGGAGCAGGTCAAAACTCCCATGCTGATCAGTAGTGGGATTGCACCTGTGAATAGCCCCTGCAGCATAGCCTGGGCAAGACAGTGAGACACAGTCTCTTTTTATACAGACACCCCCCGCAGAGCCTGGAGGGGGGATGGGAGCACCCACACGATGGGGATTCTGACTTGGGGGGAGGGACACACCCAAGCAACACATATCTTGAAAAGGGGAACAGAGACACCCACAGATCCCGGATGGGGGCAGGCAGGGGAAACCACACACAGGAGCTAGTTCATGGGGTGGGGGACAGAGACACCCACCAGAGATCCTGGATGGGAGCACCCACATGATGGGGATCTTGAACTGGGAGCAGGGAAGCACCATGTACCAGAGATTCTGAAGGGGGAACAGGGACACCCACACACCAGGTGTCTTGCAGCAAGAGCTGCGGTCTTGATTTACACACGGCAGTGATGGGGATTTAACCACGTCCCTTGCGGAGCTTGTTCCACTAGATGATTAGCCTCATTCAACACTACGAGTTTATATCGAATTTAGCAGCGTTAAATCACATTAACCCTGCACTCATCCACACAACGAAGCCCTTTATATCGATCTAAAGGGCTCTTAATACCGGTATCTGTACTCCTCCCCGACAAAGGGAGTAGCACTGAAATCGGTATTGCCATGTCGGATTAGGTTTAGTGTGGCCACAATTCGACGGTATTGGCATCCAGGCGCTATCCCACAGTGCACCATTGTGACCGCTCTGGACAGCAATCTGAACTCGGATGCACTGGCCAGGTTGACAGGAAAAGCCCCATGAACTTTTGATTTTCATTTCCTGTTTGCCCAGCGTGGAGCGCAGATCAGCACAGGTGACCATGCAGTCCCAGAATCCAAAAAAAGCTCCAGCATGGACCGTACAGGAGATACTGAAGCTGATCTCTGTATGGCGAGATGAATCTGTTCTATCAGAACTCCGTTCCAAAAGACAAAATGCCTAAACATTTGACAAAATCTCCAAGGCCATGATAGACAGAGGCCACAACAGGGACTCAATACAGTGCTGAAACTTAAGGAGCTGTGAGAAGCGTACCAGAAAGCCAAAGAATGAAATGGACGCTCACGGTGGGAGGGGCAACTGACGTCTGTAGCTCTCCCACAGTTCCCGCACTCTCCGAAAACCATTTGAATTCTTGGCTGAGTTCCCAAAGCCTGATGGGTCAAAAACATTGTTGCGGGTGGTTCAGGGTATATGTCGTTCCCCACCCCCCCCGTGAAAGCAAAGGGAAAAAAATCATTTCTCGCCTTTTTTCAGTGTCACCGTATGTCTACTGGATGCTGCTGGCAGACGCAGTGCTGCAGCGCTACACAACACCATCCCCTCCCTTCCCTTCCCGGTACTACAGGACTGATGTTATGGTAGGACTGATATCTGTCATTGTCGTCCCGTGAGTGCTCCTGGCTGGCCTTGGTCAGGTCAGCTGGGAGTGCCTGGGCAAAAATGGGAATGACTCCCAGGTCATTCTCTTCTTTAAGCTTTGTCTAATGGAGATTCAGTCCTGCCTGGAATATCATAGCAGCTGGAGGCTGCCTTCCCCTCCCACCTTTGAGCTCTACTTGCAGAGGCAATAAAGTCAGTGTTGTTTCAAATTCCTGCATTCTTTATTACTTCATCACACAAATGGGTGGATAACTGCCACGGTAGCCCAGGAGGGGTGGGGGAGGAGGGAAGCAATGGGTGGGGTTGTTGCAGGGGCACCCCCTAGAATGGCATGCAGCTCATCATTTCTGCGGGATGTCTGGGGCTCTGACCTGGAGCGGCCGTTTGCTTCTCTGGTTCTTTTGTAGGCTTGTCTGATAGTCTAGACAGGACTGACCCTCCCTTTAGACAAAACTTAAGGGAATGACCTGGGGAGTCATTCCCATTTTTGTCCATGCACCCCCAGCCAACCTCACCAAGGCAAGCCAGGAGCACCCATGACAGCAGCAAACGGTACAGTATAACTGGCAACTGTCATTGTCAACTTGCAAAGCAGCAGTGGGACGGTATGGCTGGTAACCATCTCTGCTAACTTGCAAAAGGCAAGGGGATGCTGCTGTGTAGCGCTGCAGTACCGCGTCTGTCAGCAGCATCCAGTAGAGATACGGTGACAGTGAAAAAAGGCTGAACGGGCTCCAGGGAAAAGGGCGTGAAATGATTGTCTGCCGTTTCTTTCACGGAGGGAGGATTGACTGACATTTACCCAGAATCACCCACAACACTGTTTTTGCCCCATAAGGCATTGGGATCTCAACCCAGAATTCCAATGGGTGGGGGAGACTGCGGGAACTATGGGATAGCTATGGGATAGCTACCCACAGGGCAACGATCTGGAAATCGACAGTAGCCTCGGTACATGGACGCACACCTCCGAATTAATGTGCTTAGTGTGTCCGCGTGCACTCGACTTTATACAATCTGTTTCCAAAAAACAGTTTCTGTAAAATCGGAATAATCCTGTAGTGTAGACATACCCTGTGATTAATAACTTTGGTGGCTAAATGAAAGGCTGATGGTTCAAACCCAGGTGAAGATGGAGGTTTTTTTTTTAGTGATGAGAATCCAGTACATTTTAACAGGCAGAAAATCTCCTCAATGCTGCTCTAGCCTCATTGGGCAAGCATAAGTGGTCCTTTTGTTAAATGCATTGGTGGTATAGTGGTGAGTATAGCTGCCTTCCAAGTAGTTGACCTGGGTTCAATTCCTAGCCAATGCAGACATGTGATGTTTTCTCTGCTGGGAATTGGTTTAATTTCAGTCACGTTGTATCAGTTTATCGAGAGAATCAATGTCCTGCAGGTCATTCAACACAGAAGAAAGGGGCGGGACTATACAATGAGCTGTTGGAGTTATCCTGGTATTACAATATTTGGTTTATTTTTTTTTTAATTTCTTTACTTCCATCTCCCTTTTAGACTCAGAGCCTTTAAGGTCAGAAGGGACCAGTGTGATCATCTAGACCAACCTGCTGCACCTTGCAGGCCAAAAGACCCCACCCACCCACTACTGTAATAGACCCGGGAGGGGAGGCAGCTCTGTGCACTGCCCCTACCCCAGGCAGCACATGGGGCCCTCTGCTCCCCTCCCCCCAGTGGGTGTGCAGAGATGTGCCAGCAGCACTGAGGTGGCTCCCTGCCCACTCTGCCTCCATCCCTCCGTGCCACTCCCAGAAATGGCCGGCATGTCCCAGCATCCCCTGGGGCGGGGGGAGTGTCTCCATTCACTGCCCCTGCCCCGAGTACCAACTCCGCAGCACCCATTGGCCAGGAACTGCAGCCAATGGGAGCTCTGGGGGCGGTGCCTGCAGGCAGCGGTGCACAGAGACCCCCTGGCCCCGCCCACCTAGGAGCTGCTGCCGGAGGGTTGTGTGTACCAGTCACTTTGGGTGCTGCAGTGCCCAGGGTAAGCACCACCCCTCCTGCACCCCAACCCCCCCCCCCAGCACAGAGCCCGCACCCCGCACCCAGATTTCCTCCCATAGCTTTGCTTGTTTCCTTTCACCCAAAACCATCCTTCTTCTCCGGGGCTGCAAGTAGCCATCCCTGGGAAGCCAAGAGGCAGGCACAAGATTCTGCCTCCCAGCAGCCAACCGCACCTCCCCAGGCTTTGCAGAACGAATGGTGACGCTCTACTAACCCCACTTAGCCGCACTGAGGCGCTTAGCTTCTGCCCTGCCTTCCTCAGCTCGACTTTCCTCTTTTGCCCAATTCCTGCCTCACTCCCTCCTTTGGCAAGTCACGCAGAAGAGCCGGCCGCCGTAGGCCAATCTCCAAGGGCAGAGGAGACCAAGCCACAAGGCTTCAAAAGGTGAGTGGCCCAGTTCCTCTAGCTTTCCCCAGCTGATGCCAAGGTTTCTTCTCAGCTCATTTCACCACCCTCTGCCATGCAGGAGTTGGGGTTATCACAGGGACGGACCAGTGGCAGCAGTAGGAGCGCCTTGCTGGACAGGCAGAAATAAGCCCTCCTATTTCTGTCTGGTTTTGAGCCACACCTTTTGTGTGGTAGGCAAATATGATAACCAATATACTACAGAAACTCTGTTGCAGTGCTTTCTCCCTCCCTTCATAACAATGGCCATACTGGCTCAGACCAAAGGTCCATCCAGCCCAGTATCCTGTCTGCCAACAGTGGCCAATGCCAGGTGCCCCAGAGGGAGTGAACCTAACAGGTAATGATCAAGTGATCTCTCTCCTGCCATCCATCTCCACCCTCTGACAAACAGAGGCTAGGGACACCATTCCTTACACGGCCTGCCTAATGGACTTAACCTCCATGAATTTATCTAGTTCTCTTTTAAACCCTGTTATAGTCCTAGCCTTCACAACCTCCTCAGGCAAGGAGTTCCACAGGTTGACTGTGCACTGTGTGAAGAACCTCCTTTTATTTGTTTTAAACCTGCTGCCTATTACTTTCATTTGGTGTTCCCTAGTACTTATATTATGGGAACAAGTAAATAACTTTTCCTTATTCACTTTAAGGTGTGGGGGCTGGGCTGACTTTAGTCCCAGGCTTGGATCTCCTGAATGACGGGAAACATCCTTTGCTGCTACGCAGGGACAGCAGCTACTGGTGACATACCAGGGCTGGGATGTGAGGGGAATGTTGCATGGACTTTATCATACAGGCCCCATCTTGCTTCTCAGAGCCCACAGGCGAGAATCTAGAGAAGGGTGAATCATTTCTCAGCTGCATTCTCAGGAGAAGCCGGTAGCCGTCCTTGACCAGAGACCCAGGGGAGCAACCGCAGCAGTTCTGCGGACAGCTCTGGCTGCCAGGGGATCCAGCTAGGAGAGGGAGTGCTGGGGGCTCTGCACTTTTTGCAGTGGGGCTGTCTCAGGGGTCACAGGTGGCTTTGTTGGGGGGGTGGGGAAGCAGGGACTACAGGATGTGAGGCTGGCTGAAATGAACCTGCACAAAAAACCTCCCCCTTTGCTCCAGCTAAGGCCCTACTTTGGCCTCTCCCCCTTTCATAAATATCTCCATATCTTTCCCAGCGCTCAGAAACCCCCTCTCTCCCATGGGTATTTTCATGGTTTCTTCCTTTTTTAATGGAGAGAGAGAGAGAAAAAACAAACCTATTAATCTGAGCTACCGACACAGTTCACCGCATGAAATACACAATTTTGTGTTCAATGAGTTGTGTTCGTTTACATAACATGAAAAATATGTTTTGGTCAATGCATGAAAACCTCACTGCATTGAACAACCCACTGGATATAGTTAATGTACTACAGAATATTTAAAGAAGTTAAGAAAGATGTGCTTATAAATTAACATGTTGTGCCATTTACACACGCACAAGACACAGAAGAAACTGAAATCTGAGCTACTAAAATTTCCATTTTCTCACAGCATTTTAGTTCTCAATATTGTTTTAATTTGCTTATTTTTTTGGAACTAGAAATGAGGAAAGAGGAAGTCAGTGGAATTACTGCAGTGAAGGATTAGTCTCATTATTTGTCAATAACAAAACCTTTGTTAACAGAGAGTTAACTTTGACTGTGAATATCTCTTACCTTCCAGAACATCGAGTTCAGTAAAACTCAAACTCTGGAAAAACAGGGAATACAGAGTGATGGTATATGCCCAGATAACCTTAACTCTGCCCTCTAGAAGAGAATCCTGATAGCATATGAGAACAAGGAAAGGTTTGGGGACAAATTACATTTACTTCCCAAGAGTTTGTTTCTTCTGTAATTAATTGATCCTGGCCCCATCAATTGATCCTGGCCTGGTGTCTGGCTGTGGAATTTACTGTTTACTATTTTTATCCCAGCATATTTAAAGGCAAAACTGCTTTACAAAAGCTCCTTTAGTCTAGGTGATACAAACAGGTCACTTCCCAGCTATTTCAAGGAGATGGAATTTTCCTGACCCACAGGGAACTTAAACTAACCTGCTCAAGATCACACATTCCTTAGGAGAAAACGAAGGGGAAAAAAACCAAAACCCACCAAACCGTTGCTGTTTCTACCCAAATGATCAATGAGACCAGAAAGTGAGACTGTGCAATTAACTGTCTGGGACTACACTGACTCTGCAGTTACTTGGGTGCAGACACACCCAGCTCTATGGTTGGTAAACGTACAGAGACTCTGCTGCTGCTCATGAACTAGCAGTACATGACCCCTGAACAGCTGCCATTCGAATGTATCTGAAAGTCACAAGGAACAACGATCAGTGCTAAAGGAAGGCTGCCATTTACTAGAGCCCCAATTGATGCCGTGTGCACAAAGAGAGGATTGAATGTGTAACAGGGAGTTTGGTAACTCTTGGTTATTTTAGTTTTGTAACAGGCTCCTGTCCACCCCCAGTAGACTTTTCAGTCCCAATGGCAACTTACTTACCAAATGTAATACAGACTAGTCCATTCCTCCCACGTGGATGTGATTCTTGTTCTTCTGCACATTGTAGCCCATGGAGGCCAAGGACCTGCAAATGTGTCTTCATGTGCCTTTGTTTCATTGATGAAAACAAACCAAGACACTCAGAGGATTGAAAGTGATTTCTGCTGGGGGACGTTTGCTAGGTGTTTATGCATTTGCACAGGAAAACAGTAAGTATGTCCATTCATTTCAGGAATCCCTATATAGTAGAGCTCCTGAGCATACTAGGCCTGGGCTACACTAGGCGTTTAAACCGGTTTTAGGAGCGTAAAACCGATTTAACGCCACACCCATCCACACTGAGAGGCCCTTTATATCGGTATAAAGGGCTCTTTAAACCGGTTTCTGTACTCCTCCCTAACGAGAGGAGTAGCGCTAGTATCGGAATTACCATATCGGATTAGGGTTAGTGTGGCCGCAGATCGAAGGTATTGGCCTCCGGGCGGTATCCCACAGTGCACCACTGACCACTCTGGACAGCAATCTGAATTCGGATGCAGTGGCCAGGTAGACAGGAAAAGCCCGCGAACTTTTGAATATTTCCTGTTTGCCTAGCGTGGAGCTCAGATCAGCACGTGTGGCGATGCATTTAAAAATCAAAATAAAGAAAGAGCTCCGCATGGACCATGCGGATGTGATCGCTGTAAGGGCAGGCAAATCTGTTCTATCAGCGCCGTTACAGAAGATGAAATTCAAACTCATTTTAAAAAAATCTCCAGACAGACGCCATAGCAGGGGCTCAGCGCACTGCTGCGTGACAAACGTAACGGAAAGCCAAAGAATCAAATGGACGCTCATGGACTGGAGGACTCAAGCTATCCCACAGTTCCTGCAGTCTCCGAAAAGTATTTGCATTCTTGTCTGAGCTCCAAATGCTTCTAGGGTCAAACACAGTGTCCGCGGGTCAGGACATAGCTCGGCAATTTACGCACCCCCCCACCCACCCCCAGAAGTGAAAGGGAAAACAATCCTCTCTTGACTCTTTAACATGTCACCCTATCTTTACTGAATGCTGCAGATAGACCCGATGCTGCAGCACTCAACACCAACATCCTTGCTCCCCCCCCGCCATGGGTGGCTGATGGTGCAATACGACTGGTATCTGTCCTCGTCATCAGCCTATTGGCACATGGGGCAGTGCAAAAGGACTGGTAACCATGCAGACTAGCATCGGTGAGGTCTATCAAGGGTGCCTGGCCCTAATTTTTCCTGGTAGATGGTACAGTATGGCTGATAACCATCATCGTCATAGCAACAGGGGGCTGAGCTCTGTCAGCCCCCACCCTTCATGTGTAAAAAAAAGATTCAATTGCCTCTGGACTAGCAGAGGGATGCTGGGCTCCTCTCCTCCACACTGCTTACTGTCCTGTCTGGACTATCATAGCAGCTGGAGGCTGCCTTCCACTCATTTCTCACTAACAAGTCAGTGTGTCTAATTCCTGCATTCTTCATTACTTCATCACACAAGTTGGGGGACAATGCTACAGTAGCCCAGGAAGGCTGGGGTAAGAACGGAATCAACAGGTGGGGTTGTTGCAGGCACACCCCCTGTGAATAGCATACAGCTCATAATTTCTGCAGGATCTGACACAGAGCAGCTGTGCTCTCTGATACAGTGGTTCTCTAGTACACTTGCCCATATTCTAGGCAGGACTGATTCTATTTTTAGATACCAAAAAGGAGGGATTGACTCTGGGAGTCATTCCCAATTTTGGCTTTTGCGCCCCTGGTTAAGAGCAGCCAGGGGCACTTATGACAGCAGCAAATGGTGCAAAACGACTGGTAGCCATGCTCATCTTTTTACCAATTTATGGATTGGTAGATGGTACAGTATGGCTGGTAACCATCTCTGCTGTTATGCAAAGCAAAAGCATGCTGCTGTGTAGTGCTGCTGAATCGCCTGTCAGCGGCATCTAGTAGACATACGGTGACAGTCACAAAAGGCAAAACAGGCTCCATGATTGCCATGCTATGGCATCTGCCAGGGCAATCCAGGGAAAAAAGGCGCAAAATGCTTGTCTGCCGTTGCTTTCCCAGAGGAAGGAGTGACTGATGACATTTACCCAGAACCACCCGCGACAATGATTTTTGCCCCATCAGGCACTCGGATCTCAACCTGGAAATTCCAAGGGGCAGGGAAGGCTGCAGGAACTATGGGATAGCTACCCACAGTGCAACGCTCCAGAAGTCGATACTAGCCTCAGACCATGGACGCACACCACCAATTTAATGTGTTTAGTGTGGCCGCACGCACTCGATTTTATACAATCTGTTTTACAAAACCAGTTTATGCAAATTTGGAATAGTCCCATAGTGTAGGCATACCCCTAGAAATGGAATTATTTTTATTGAAGAAACAAGCTTGATAAGGGGGCACTTGGATTTGAACCAAGGACCACTTGATCTGCAGTCAAACACTCTACCACTGAGCTATACCCCCAAGGCATTTGCAGAGGCAAGTCAGTGATCTTAAGGATTTTGAAGGACGAGCTCTGCCTCAGAGAGCTCCTTTTCTATTCCCAGACCACAGGGGTTTAAAAAATGGGGTTTGATTAAACTTTATATACACATGTAGACACCACAGCTTGCACACCCACCAACATAACTTCCCCCCACTGACATAGCTACCACCTCTCGGGGAGATGGGTTAACTGCACGGACGGGACAGTTCTCTCCCCTCCGCTTGGAGCAGCTTCATTATTTATGAATAGGTGGGAAATAACCTCCTGAATAGACAGGAACCAATGTATAAAATATTGCTGTGTCTGCATTCAATATGTGTAACTGGCCATATTGGGCTGGATTAGTAGGAGCGTTGCCAGCAGATGGAGGGAAGTGATTATTCCCCTCTAGTCAGCACTGCTGAGGCCACATCTGGAGCATTGCGTCCAGTTCCCCACATACACACACACACACTACAGAAACAAATTGGAGAGAGTCTAGGGGGCAGGGGACTTACGAGGAGAGGCTGAGGGCAGGGCCGCCCAGAGGGGGGCAGGTGGGTCAATTTGCCCCAGGCCCTGCAGGGCCCCCAGGAGAATACAGGATTCTATAGTATTGCAACTTTTTTTTATGGAAGGGGCCCCTGAAATTGTTTTGCCCCAGGCCCCCTGAATCCTGTGGGTGGCCCCTTCCCAGACCGTGGTGCTGTCCCCCCCCTCCACCCCCTTCCCTCGTTCTCCTCCCTCCGAGGTCCCCTGTGCTCCACCCTCACTCCCATTTGGCCACTTCCCACCCCTGCTCTTTGGCTGAGGCCTGCTGATCGCCGCTCCTCCTCCCGCAAGGCCTCCTCGCGCCGCTCCACCCCCGACCCCACGGTCTGCCTACGGCCCCCTCTCTGCCCCTCCTGTCCATTGCCCACACCTCTCTGCCCCTCCTGAGACCTACCCTGTCCACCTCTTTCTTTGATCATCTGTTGTTATTCCTTGAAACATCAAGGATGGAATAAAAAGCGAGTTTACTCCAGGGTGAGGAAAGAAAGGACCCATCAACCCCCTGGCAAAGCTCAGTGCCCCAGAGAAAACCTGCCCCCTGCCATCACAATCACTGATGTACTGGGGATATGACGGGAAAGGGACTGTCTGAATGATCGAGGCAGGAAATGGACAAAAATCTACAGCAACAACATTAACCACAAACACACTCTCCTCATGCTCCAGCCAGAAGGGAAAGGAGCAGGAATTCTTGCAGTTCAGCCATGGACACACTTACACAAGGACACAGCAGTGTGTGTGTTGTGGAAGCTGGTCTGAGGAAACAACTGGAATTGATCACTCAGTGAGAACAGAACTAGAGTGCAGTAAGAGCCACATATCAAGCAAGTAGTTGTGGCCGAGTGGTTAAGGCGATGGACTAGAAATCTATTGGGGGTCTCCCTGCGCAGGTTCAAATCCTGCCAACTACGCAAGAAGTTGTGGCTCTTTAGTTTCAATAGAGCTGGTCTTGTCTCACTCTTCAGTTATGTCTACATGAAAGAGTAACGTGGCTTTAGTTAAAGTGTTTTAATTGAACAGCTGTTGCATGTCCACCCTATGCCCCTGTGTCACCAGAGCACATCCATGCTAGCATCTCTTGGATTGCCACAGAGAGCAGTGCACTGTGGGTAGCTATCCCACTGTGCAACTGGCTGCAGGGTGCTTTGGGAAGTGTTTGCAATGCCTCACGGGCTGGTACAGCGTCACATGATGCAGGTTTCTATCCCATTGTTCCATGGGCATCCTACTAGATTGCCAGCTGCTTTTCAACTGCAATGTGCATGGTGGGGTAGAGAGCATGTGTGTGGAGGGAGGAGAGAGTGTGTGCGTTATGAAGAGTGAGTGTGTCACACACTGTCTCTAAGTTCAGACAGCTGCTGGAAGCGACCAGTCCTGAGGCAGGGACAGCCCGACATCAGCCCCCCTTCTCTCCCTGGCTCAGCTCAGCACAGCACTCTCTGTCACACACACACACTGCTGCCTGCTCAGCTCTGTGTCAGGGGTGCTGGAACAGGGGGTTTAGAGGGCCATGGTCCCACCACTCTTTACTGGCTGTTAGGAAAAATGATGGAGGGGGGGAAGGGTGCAGTCTTGGGAAGAGGCATTCTGTGGGTGTGGCCTCGGGGGGAGAGGTGGTGTGAGTGGGGGTCCTTAGGGAAGGGGTGTCATGGGGATGCCACAGTTCGGACAACGGTGCCCCCCCGCAGTGTAAGGACACTGCCACCCCTGCTCTGTGTTGGCAGAGCAGGACAGAGCAGCATCCACGGCAGTGATTTGCTCCTGGGGCTCCGGCAGGGGCTTGGGAGTTGATTTAAAGGTCCCGGGGCTTCGGCCGCAGCAGGGAGCCCTGGGCCCTTTAAATCACCAGCCTGGGGAAGCCGGGCCGGGCTGGCACAGCGTAACGGCTCTTGCCGGTACCCCATACCGGAACATACCGGCTTACTTTCACCTCTGGAAGGTCCTCACGTGGATCAATAACTGGTTAAAAGACAAGAAACAAAGGGTAGGAATAAATGGTCAGTTTTCAGGGTGGAAACAGGTAACTAGTGGTGTCTGTACTGGGACCAGGACAAGTCAACATATTCATAAAGGATCTGCTAAACAGTGAGCTGACAAAATGTGCAGATGATCCAAAACTACTGGCTTGCTTCCTAGAACGAACGCTCCTTGAGTGGGGTGATCCACAGGGAGTAGCTCAAACCTTCAAAGTGCCTGGCCAGGGGCAGGACATTAGCCCAGCAAGGGAGGGGTGTGGCAGTGACATCACAAAGGCCTTTTACAGGACCTCAGACTATTGGTCAAAGGTGGTGGGGAGGTGGTGACCTCACAGAGAGATGCTGACATCAGCCAGGCAGGACAGGGGCGAGGGGCCAGGGAAACCTCAGAGACCCCTGTGGCTTTGCTTCAGCAAGTCTCCTTCTCCAGGTCTCTCTTTGAGGACTGGGGGAGTATTCGGGTTCACGGACGTGAGCGCCAGGAGGAACCTCTTTCGAGTTTTCTCCTTCCCTTTTCCTGATTTTACTAGAAAACAGACGTCCCTGTTTAGAAGGCAAGAGCCTCCTGGAGGTCTGAAACCTGTTCAGTCTGATCCATCTGGTGACAGTTGAATTCTAGGCATGGAAAACATGAGCTTAAGGAGGCAGAATTTTATTCCGCACCAGGGGGGGGCCCACAAATATGTTCCAGGGACACAAAAAGTTACTCTGCCCCCGGAGGGGGGCGAATCTCCCCGGATGTTACAGCCCGAGCGAGACCCCGGGAGAGAAACGGGGCAGAACCGGGGGCGAGAGGCGCCAACAGGGACAGGAGCCACCAACTCCCGCCCCGGGCTCCGCCCCATCCCAGATGCGGCTCCGGGCCGAGGCGGCTCCGCGGCTTCTCCCAGGTTCCCGGGGCAGAGTCACGTGCCCGCCCCCCCCCCCCCGGGTCTCTCACTCACCGGCTCACACGGAGGCGGCAGCAGCAGCTTTGTTCTCCCGCCCCCAGCGGGGCTTGCACGGAGCATGCGCAGTTCCAGTTGCTGACCCCTCCTTACCCGGGCTGTAGAGGGCGGACGCACCCCGGGGCAGGCTGGGAGATGTAGTTCCGGGCTCTCCTGGAGCGGAAGTGACGTCACCGAGGGCGGCGGAGCCGGAGCGGAACAGCGCGCGGATCGCTGCGGTTGTGCCTGGCTCGCGCGGGGCCGTTGGAGCCTCCCGGCCGGAGAAGGTTTGTGCCGCTGGGGTTCTGGGCATGCGCAGATCGCGGCGGGAGAGACCTTCATTAACCCCCTCGTGCCCGGCCCGGCCCCGCCCCCGCTGCGGAGCTGCAGCCTCCAGGTGCCGGCGCGAGCCTGGCCGGGGGGGGGGGACGTGTAGGGGCAGCCCGGACCTGGCCGGGGGGGAGGAGCCGGGGACCCCCGAGGAGCGGGGAGAGAAAGGGGGGGGGGCTGAGACCCCCTCGGATTTACCGCTGCCCCGCGGGGACCCCGCCCCTTTCTCCCTAGAGCCACGAGCAGCCCCCAGGGTGACCCCCCCTCCCCCAACCCCTGAGAAGTTCCCTGCCCCCCCCCCGATTGTGCCCCAATTTCTCTCCCCGTCGCCAGTGTCCAGCGCCCCCTGAGGCTGGGGGGGCTCTGGGGGTGTCTGGGGCCCTGGCCCGGGGCTCTGGGGACTGGGGGCCAGGGAAGATCTGGCAGGACCCTGGCTGGGGCTGTGGGGGTGTCTGGGGCCCCGGCTGTGGGGTCTGGGCTCTGGGGGGTGTCTGGGGGCTGCTGCTAACCCTGATCCTGCTCCCGGATCAGTTTGTGCCACAATCCTGGCTCCAAGCGCCAGGCAGCCCCAGCCAGGCCCACTCACCCTGGTAACTTTCTATCCACTTACCAAACACTGTCAGGTGAAATCACAGATTTGTCGATTTGTCTTTTCTCCCCTCTTGAAAACTGCAGGAACTTCTGCCTTCCCCACCCAGTCCTTGTCCTAGACCTTGGGGGTGAGGCAGGTGGGAAGGGGGCTAGAAATGCCACACAGTGGTCTCTTCCACAGCATTCTGGACTCCTTCTTCCTGAAATTTGGTTTCATTGAGGCCATTGTTAATCCAGAGTCACTGCATGGAAAGACAAGGAGTGACTCCAGATGGACAGTGGGGCAAATGAGATCAGCAGTTCTTCCTGTGAGGAGGGGCTCATTAGCTGCTCTCCCAGAGAGCTAAAGGAGGGAAGCTGCTCAAACGCTCTGTCCCTCTCTGCTCAGGATATTGGGGTTCAGCTTCCTGGGTCAGATGCTGCAGCCTCCATTGTGATCTGGGAGACCAGGCTTAGCAGCTGCTGCTCCCCCAGTGGGATTCTGTGCTGGGATGTGACCTTAATTAAAGCTGCTTCTCTGCCCGGCCCAGGTGACGACTTTCTGCAGCTGGTCCTAGCCCCCTAGGGCAGCCCTGAGCCCTGTTAATACAAATTCTGAGCTACGGACCCCAGGTTATTGAAAGACCTCAGGGAAAGTGCTGGGGACTGGCAAGAAAGTGACTCTGCACAAACAGCCCCTCGTCATTTCTCCTCCCATTAGCAATTGCCAGGAGCAAATCCAGACATGGGAGAGCAAAGCCCCCAGGAATGGGACTTTCCCAGCCAGAGGAGCAGGGAGAGAGGACAGGGGAAGGAGAGACTGAAAGGGGCAGTGGGAGAAATGAGTGGGGGGGAGAGATTTCCAGCTCTCTAGTCCACCCAGACACATGTATTGCAGCATCCCTGGGCAGAACCACTTTCCAGTGAACAAGAAAAGGATCAGACAGAGGAAAAGCTGGTTCTTGACTCCATATTCCCCCTGCTGGGGTGTGCCTGCCCTGGGGTCAGTGTCCGAGGGAATCCCCCACAGTGACACCTTTGGTTCTGTTCTTTTCTAGCCTTGTGTTCAGAGACTTAGTTATGAGATTGGGAGAGGGAGAAGTGAGGTTAAAAATGTGTCTGTGGGCTTAGCCTGGCAGGAAGGGCCAGCTCCACACTGTAATAAAGAGATTGAGCATGTTCCCAGCATGGCAGAGTCTAGGATGTCTGTCTGCAGGGAAAGGGCCTGTGGGAATCGTGATGTGAAATTAACTAAAGCCTGTTCTGAAACCTCCACAACTGCCCTTCTCACCCTCCCAGGCTGCAGAATGACATCCCTGTTTCGCTCTAGCTCATCCCATCCTCCCATGGGACAGGGGAGAGAAATGGCTGCAGAGGAGCCTGTTCAGGTAGGGATTATCGGGGGGTTGCTGGTGGGTTCCTGCAGGAGGGAGAGGGGACAGCAAATACACCGGAGATAGGAAGATTTGCACAGTCTGGTTTGGAGCGGGGCAGGAAATGCACAGGGTGGGGAAGGGAGGAGGACAGCTTGTGACATTCCTGCTGGGGGGAGTTTAATAAATGGCCCAAATTCTAGGAACAGACCCATGAGATTAAGAGGTGGAAATACCCTAATTTGTGAAACAGAAAATAACCCTCCTACCTGGGGCTAGGAAAACAGGTCAGGCTCCAGCACTGGGATTCTGGTCAGACTGACCAGCCGCTGCTGTGAGATATGAAAGGGGCACCCATCAGTGAGGTTTAGGGGAGATTCCCCTCCCTTCATATCCAGCTCCTCACAATGGGGAGGGTGTTGGGCTTCCTACCAGGGAGCTCTCCCTGGTCCCTGCTAGGGGCTTCATCTCCTGTATCGGTCTGTGGCTAGTAGGAGTGTGATGGATCTGTTGGGAGAGAAAAGGGGCTCTTGCTTCGTCCCCTTAACTTGGTGTTTCCAGGATGCTCTGAGTGGAGTGGGGGTGGGACTCTGACTGTGATCCACCCAGAGCTTGCATTTGATTGACTTCTCTCCCCCACAAATAGTGGGGCTGTGAGTGAGGCAGCAGGTACTGAGTGTTGGACTCTTGCTCTTTCAGGGGCCAGTGACCTTCGAGGAGGTGGCTGTGTATTTCTCCAGGGAAGAGTGGGCTCTGCTGGACCCTGCTCAGAGAGCCCTCTACAGAGACGTCATGCAGGAGAACTATGAGAATGTGACCTCGCTGGGTAAGGATTCCTGTCCTCAGTTGTTGGAAGGGGAAATGTAGATAAAAGGGTCACGCCAGCCCCAGAATGCCACCTCTACACTGTCCTGTCTCTGCATCACCCCAATATGCCAGTGACCCACACACTGCCAAAGACCCTCCCCTGCTGCAGAACAGTTTGGGAACAGAGCACAGGAGCAGTGTCACACAGTGTCAAATATCTCCTGTTTGCACAAGTAAACTTCTTTAAGATGGGGCGACCACATCTGCATGCAGTGTTATGCTCCTACAAAGCACATGGGATCTTTGTAGAGGAAGGTAAATACACAGCATTTATTGAGAATACAACAGTTAGCATATGCTTTTTAGTCACCCACCCGTGATGTTCATAGTTACTAGTCTCTTGTAGCTCAAGTCAATCTAATGGCCAGTTAGATTGAGCATGAGTGTGGGGCTAGGCTCTTGTCGGTCACGATCCAGTGCTCCTGGAGTGTGGCAAGACAAACCCAAAGTCCCATGGCCAAGCACCCTGGTTCTTATAGGCTTTTTTCCTTTGTTGAACTCTATGGATTTTGCTGTATCAGTTAGTGATCGGTTACTTCTTAACTGGTGTAAACATTCCAGTGCACCTCCGAGAGGGTCAACCTGTCCTTCGTTCTGATTTAAACAATTGTCCTCAGGGGTGCCAGCCTTTACCTCAGGGTCATCAATCTGCCCTTCATTATGGATGTGCGTCGATGATTCTTTGATGTCCTTTAAGTCTCTTGACTCCTTCCTTGACTCTGGCTGTAACAATGGCCTTTACACCTTCTCTTTTCTGATGCATACATCCTCATTCACACAAACCCACTGAGGATACAAACAGTAGTATTTTATATCGAGCAAAAAGGCATTGCAAATGAAACCTTGCCTTCAATGTTTCTCTAATCTACTTAACATAGACACAATAGAGAATCCTGTCTCTAACTTACTAAACCTTAAAACAAAGATATGTAGATTTAACTAGAGTGCCTAATTTGTAATACATAGAGGAAACCATAGTAGACAGTGTAACTTATCCTAAAACAAAAGGTGACCATAATCAGTCAGAAGGATTGTTCTGGTTTGTCATTCCTTTCTGCTATTCAAACAGGGTGGCTGACAGGATGAAATCAAATCATACATTAATTCTCACAGTACATTATAAAATCCAGCTCCTACAGCCGTATTCGAGATGTGGGCGTACCATAGATTTGTATACAGGCAATATGATATTTTCTGTCTTTTCTATCCCTTGCTCAATGATTCCCAATGTTCCGTTCGCTTTTGACTGCTGCTGCACATTGAGTGGATGTTTTCAGAGAACTATCCATGATTCCAAGATCTCTCTTGAGTGGAAACTGCTAATTTAGACCTCATCGTTTTATATGTCTAGTTGGGATTATGTTTTCCAATGGGCTGCACTATGTGCTATCCTGACATCTAGTACTGCTGAGATCCTGCATTCAGTACTATCCCTGCCCTTCCTGTTCCCTTTCTCCACTGAACCCCACCAGCCCATGATTCCTGTTCCCAGCTTCCCCAGGACTCTCTCATTGTCTCTGGACCTCTCCGTCAGCAAGAAGCAGTGGCAGGGAGACTTGCCCTCTGAGTCTTGGATTTCTGGGACATGGATTTACTTTCTCTGTGTTTTGGGAGCCTCTTTGAAATTGAGTGTCTGTGACGTTAACCACAGTGCAATCTGGAGTGAACAGCTGTGTCCTCAGTTTCCCAAACTGGGGTGACTTTTACACTGTTTTACTGTGAGAGCAGCCGCTCCTGGGCAGTTAACACACAGTCTCCAGCATGTAACTTGCTCCCAGCTACACAGTATTGAGTGCTGCTAGTCAGCGACTCATGAGTTACAGTGCAGCACAGGAAAACCCCAGAAAAGTCTCTGTTCCCAGACTTCCCCGAGAAATCTGCATCTTTCCCTGTCCAACACACTACTGAACAAGGCAAGCTCATATGACGTCTGTCATTTTATCTGTGGAAAATGACATGCACCAGCCTTGTTATCCCATGTAGATGAGTGGACTCATCCCTGCAGCACCCCCTGCTGGTGACTTCTGGGAATTAGCTCATTCCAGCTCCGGCGCACCCTCTGCAGGCCGGTGATCTGCCTGTCCTCTGGCCCCCCATGTCCCTCCCTGGACCTGGTGCCCCTTTTACCTGGGGTGCTGCCCTCTGGCAGTAACCCCTCAGTCTTAGGGTCTCCCCTCCCCAGGGAACTCCCACCCACTATTCCCACCTCGGCTCAGTATAAGGCCAGTCATCGTCTAGCCCCACCCCCTGGGGCAGGCTGCAGTATCAGCCACTCATCACTGGCAAGGACGGTTTGGACCTGCTGCCTTTGCCTACCGCTGGGCTGCCCTCTGCAACCCCCCAGTACCTATTGCCTTCTGCTAGGCCACAGCCTGGGGCTTTCCAGGCTGGAGCTCCCCAGCTCCTCTGCCTTTCCCCAGCCCTGCTCCACTCAGGTACCCTGTGTCCAGCTCCCTGCAGCCATCTCCCTCTACAGACAGAGAGAGATTCTATCTGCCCCTGGCTTCTCTGCCTTTATAGGGCCAGCTGAGTCTGTTTGGGGCGTGGCCCCAGCTGCAGCCACTTCCCCCAAGCAGCCCAGCCTAAAAGCTGCTTTCTCCAGCCACAGCCCCCTCCCAGGGCTGTTTTTAACCCTTCAGGACAGGAGCGGGGGTCCACCCCGCTACATCCCAAATGCAGTTTCCAACACACTTTAATCCAAACACACTAGTTGGATAAAACAATAAAACAAGATTGTTAATTACCAAAAAAAAAAAGATTTTAAGTGACTACAGGTAACGAGGCATAAAAGTCAGAATTGTTTACAAAAGAAATGCAAGATAAAACACAAACTAACATGTAAGTCAGAGGTGGGCAAACTATGGCCCACAGGCCACATCCGACCCGCGGGCCCAGCCTGCCCGGCCCCTGAGCTCCTGGCCGGGGAGGATCCCCCCTCCCCTCCTCTCCCCTGCTGTCCCCTCGCCCCGCTGTCCCCTGCAGCCTCAACATGCTGCGCCTCAGCGCCTGGCCCACCGCTCCTGGGCAGTGCTGCAGCGGTGGGACTGCGAGCCCTACTGCTCTGAGTGGCATGGTAAGGGGCCGGTCAGCGCGCTCCTGAGGGACCTCGTGTCTAGCTCCGGCGAGCCGCGTTGCTGTGGTAAGGGGGCCAGGCCAGGGGTTGGATAAGAGGCAGAGAGTCCTGGGGCAGTCAGGGACAGGGAGCAGGGGCGGGTGGTCAGGGGATGGGGAATGGGGAGTTGGATAGGCGTGGAGTCCCGGGTCTGTCAGGGGCGGGGGCTGGATATGGGTTGGGGCAGTCAGGGGACAGGGAGCAGGAGGGGTTGGGTGGGGTTCTGGGGGAGGGAGGCTGGGGGGGTTTGGGAGAAGGCGGTTAGGGGACCATGATCGGGGGGCTTAGATAGGGGGTGGGATCCCAAGAGGGTTCTGGGGGGGGGTGTTAGTGGTGGTGGGGGTCTCTGGAGGGGGAGGTCAGGGGACAAGGAGCAGGGGGGTTTGGATGAGTCAGCAGTTCTGAGGGGGGTAGTCAGGGCGGGAAGTGGGTGGGGTCGGATAGGGGGTGGGGCCAAACTGTTTGGGGAGGCACAGCCTTCCCTACCCAGCCCTCCATACAATTTTGCAACCCCGATGTGGCCCTCTGGCCAAAAAGTTTGCCCACCCCGATCTAAGTTAACAAGCTGAAATGGATTGAAAGCAAATGTTCTCTCACCATCTGCTGAGACAGGCTGGTTTTCCTTTCAGCCAGGACTCCCCTAACCCGCCCCTGCCGCCCAAGATCAGGTCTTCAGAAGTTGTCATGAGCAGAGGGAAAGGGGAGAGAGAGAGTCTCATGCATTTTCCTCACATCTCTTTACAATTCAGTCCTTTCTACTAGAAACAAATCCAGTTCTCAGCTGAGTCATGTTGACAGGCTCTCGTAGATATGAGCTTCAAGTGGTCCCTGTGATGGAATGTAAATGTCTTCTTCACACCTTCCCCCTGCCGCAGAGTGGCTATTTGTCCAGCTGTTTGCCTTGCTGTCTCCGAGAAACTGATCTTCCCGAGCACTGTAACTTTTTCAGTAATATCATACAGTAAAATCTCATAACTTTAGATACAGTGTTACACATTTTAACAGGATAATATTCAGTAGATTATGTGTTTTCAAAATGCCATTCTGTGTACAAAATTGATCATAATTTTCTAGAAGAGTGAACCTAGGGGTACAGACTGACACAGTGTCTGTCTCTGTGTGTTCCCAGCAGATATGTGGGTATTTCAATACATCATAAGCACAGTGTTCATCATCTTCAAGGACCGGGGGAGCTGGTCCTGGGAATTCACTGTGGAATTCACTGGGAATTGAATTTTACCAAGTGTGACACTGTATGGAATTGTGAGACATTTTATGTTATTTTTTTTATTATCAATACCAATTTGATACAATTGAAATGACTCGTGCTAGATATGCCATGACAGGTGTCAGTGAAAATGTTATGCTTTTCCAAGTATGATAATTTTGTTTCTATGTTTGTATCAGCTTTGTATTGTGAGTTATAGATTTGTAGAGTAGATCTGTATTTCCAGACTTGGGCAGTGTTTCTGGGTGAGACATATTGGCATCAGCGCTGCCTAGGCTGTTTGATGGCCCATCAGCTGTACAGTGAGACCATGGAAAGGATCAAGGGCAGGGGTTGGCAAACTTTTTAGCCCGAAAGCCACATTGGGGTCCCCAAACACCCTGGCCCCACCCTCTATCCGCCCCCTCCCACTTACCGCCCCGTCTGCCCCCCCTCAGAATCCCCGAGCAATCCAACCCCCCCTGCTCCTTGTCCCGTAAGCGCCCCCTCCAGAGACCCCCCCAACTGCCCTCCCAGGACCCCACCCCCTACCCAACCCCGCTGCTACCTGTCCCCTGACTGCTCTGACCTCTATCCACCCCCCTGCCCACTGACAGACCCTTGGGACTCCCACACCGATCCAGCCCCCGTCCCCCCAGAACCTCCGCCCCATCCAACTGTCCCCTGACTGCCCCCCGGGACTCCCTGCCCCTTATCCAACGCCCCCACCTCCTTACCATGCCGCTCAGAGCAGCGTGTCTGGCAGCCACGTGGACCACGCAGAGCCAGACACACTGCCCAGCAGGAGCGCACAGCCCCACCCCGCAGGAGCGCTGCCCGCACGGTGGTGTGGCTGCGGGGGAGGGGCTAGCCTCCCCAGTCAGGAGCTCAGGCACTGGGCAGGACGGTCCTGTCGGCTGGATGTGGCCCGTGGGCCGTAATTTGCCCATCCCTGATCAAGGGCATAAACCTATTGAGTCAGCAAGACATGCAGGGGTATGTCTGTGTGCTGAGACTTCCGAGGCTTTTCCATGCCATGTGCTGTGAAGCTTGTGTTTGGGACACAGGTAGTACAAGCCACATGGCAAAAGGAATATAAAGGGCAGCTGCATCATCTCCATTTTGTCTTCAATCCCTCTTCCTAACTCTGGAGCAACTTCTCTACAAATTGAAGCCTGGAACAAAGGACTGAAAGACCCATCGAACTTGTGGATGTGTTCCAGACGGACTTTCAAGCCAGCAGCTCAACAATACTGCTAATAACCTGATATATAGATTTTGGAATGCATCTCACTGCTTTTCCATTTAACAACTTTTTTTGTGTCGTGTCCTGTCTTGTCTTTCCATGCTAAAGGATTGGCTGGCAGTGTGGTCTTTTGGGTAAGATCCAAACCTATAGTGATCTTGTAATGTGGCTGACCTTTTGGGGTCAGAAAAACATTTTGTATATGAGCAGAGTTTTTAAATAACCTCTCACTGTACTGGACCTAGGTGCTGATTGGGAGTCGGAGAACTGGAATGCAATAAAGGGGGCCATGTGATTTCTTTTTTCAGCTTCTCAATAACCAGCATGGGGGATCAGAAGCACAGTTTGTGACTGGTCAGTGAGTTTAACTTCACTGTTAACCACCAGTTTTGGGAGCATCTGCTCTCCCTTTTTCAGCCTGCCCTGACCTTGGCATTTTCAGTGTGGACTGCCCCAGGCACACCTGTCACACTAAGCACTGAAGTTAAATTAATAGAATGTTTTTTATGACAAAGTTATGAAATCAAGTGACCTCCTTTGTTTTCTTTCATCTGAGCAGGGTTTCCAATTTCCCAACCTGATGTGATCTCCCAGCTGGAACAAGGGGAAGAGCCATGGGTCCCAGACCTCCAGGGTTCAGAGGAAAGAGAGATCCTGAGAGCTCCCTGCACAGGTGAGGAAATATTAAACCAACTCAGAATCTGTAAGTGCCTGAAGGAAACATCTGGGATGCCCTACAATGCCCTTGGAAGGTCTCTCAGTTCAATATTGTCCCTAGCAGGGGTCGTATCCTTAGGGTAAATATAGCTCATGGCTTCCTGTAGACACTAGCAGACACCAGGCAGTAGCTTCCTCCCTTCCCCTGTGAATGTGGATGGGATGTGAAGCCTGAATTGATCCCCTCCTCTCTCCTGTTTGGGGAAGACCTTGGGGGAGTTCAGTTCCTGATTTTTATTAGACTTCTCTCCAGTACTTGTATTGGTTTGGCCTTCCCCTTTCCATCCCTGTTTGAGGTTTCTGTCTCTATCACAGCAGGTGACGCAATGGTATGTGAGAAAGAGGAGGAGAATTCTCAGCAGGAAAATGTTGAGCAAGTGGATAAACACAGAGAATTATCGCAAAGATTGAAAAGGAATGTGTCCTGGAGTCATAAGCAGGAAAAATCCCATGACATTCAGCACAGACCAGAAGGAGAGCAGGGAAACCAGCCAGGGGAGAAAGTGGGTAAATGTATTTCCTGTCAGGAAACTCAAAAGGACCTCAAGGAAACCACAACACAACAGGAAATCCTCAGCAGAAAGAGAAAAAATACATGCAGTGAGTTTGGGGAAAACGTATGTGATTACTCCATCCTTATAAAGCATCACAGAATCCACACAGGGAAGAGGCCCTATGAATGCACTGAGTGTGGAAAATGCTTCCCTAGCAGCTCAGCCCTTTCTCAACATCAGAGAATCCACACAGGGGAGAGGCCCTATGAATGCACTGAGTGTGGAAAATGCTTCCCTAGCAGCTCATCCCTTTCTCGACATCAGAGAATCCACACAGGGGAGAGGCCCTATGAATGCACTGAGTGTGGAAAATGCTTCCCTAGCAGCTCATCCCTTTCTCGACATCAGAGAATCCACACAGGGGAGAGGCCCTATGAATGCAGTGAGTGTGGGAAAACCTTCAGTCGCAGTTCACACCTTATTACGCATCAGAGAATCCACACAGGGCAGAGGCCCTATGAATGCAGTGAGTGTGGTAAATGCTTCACTAGCAGCTCAGGCCTTTATCAACATCAGAGAATCCACACAGGGGAGAGGCCCTATGCATGCAGTGAGTGTGGAAAATGCTTCACTGACAGCTCAGCCCTTTCTCAACATCAGAGAATCCACACAGGGGAGAGGCCCTATGAATGCAGTGAGTGTGGGAAAAACTTCAGTAGCAGCTCAAACCTTCTTGCCCATCAGAGAATCCACACAGGGGAGAGGCCCTATGAATGCAGTGAGTGTGGAAAATCCTTCACTGACAGCTCATCCCTTTCTCAACATCAGAGAATCCACACAGGGGAGAGGCCCTATGAATGCAGTGAGTGTGGAAAATGCTTCACTAACAGCTCAGCCCTTTCTCAACATCAGAGAATCCACACAGGGGAGAGGCCCTATGAATGCAGTGAGTGTGGGAAAAGCTTTATTACCGGCTCACACCTTATTAGGCATCACAGAATCCACACAGGGAAGAGGCCCTATGAATGCAGTGAGTGCGGGAAAACCTTCAGTCGCTGTTCACACCTTATTACGCATCAGAGAATCCACACAGGGAAGAGGCCCTATGAATGCAGTGAGTGTGGGAAAAACTTCAGTAGCAGCTCAAACCTTCTTGCCCATCAGAGAATCCACACAGGGGAGAGGCCCTATGAATGCAGTGAGTGTGGAAAATCCTTCACTGACAGCTCATCCCTTTCTCAACATCAGAGAATCCACACAGGGGAGAGGCCTTATGAATGCAGTGAGTGTGGTAAATGCTTCACTAGCAGCTCAGGCCTTTATCAACATCAGAGAATCCACACAGGGGAGAGGCCCTATGAATGCAGTGAGTGTGGGAAATGCTTCACTGACAGCTCAGCCCTTTCTCAACATCAGAGAATCCACACAGGGGAGAGGCCCTATGAATGCAGTGAGTGTGGGAAAACCTTTATTACCAGCTCACACCTTATTAGGCATGAGAGAATCCACACAAGGAAGAGGCCCTATGAATGCAGTGAGTGCGGGAAAACCTTCAGTCGCTGTTCACACCTTATTAGGCATCAGAGAATCCACACAGGGAAGAGGCCCTATGAATGCAGTGAGTGTGGGAAAACCTTCAATCGCAGCTCAAACCTTCTTACCCATCAGAGAATCCACACAGGGGAGAGGCCCTATGAATGCAGTGAGTGTGGAAAATGCTTCAATCACAGATCATACCTTATTAGGCATCAGAGAATCCACACAGGGGAGAGGCCCTATGAATGCAGTGAGTGTGGAAAATGCTTCACTCACAGATCATACCTTATTAGGCATCAGAGAATCCACACAGGGGAGAGGCCCTATGAATGCAGTGAGTGTGGAAAATGCTTCACTGACAGCTCAGCCCTTTCTCATCATCAGAGAATCCACACAGGGGAGAGGCCCTATGAATGCAGTGAATGTGGGGGAAAATTCAGTCGCAGCTCAGACCTTATTACACATCAGAGAATCCACACAGGGGAGAGGCCCTATGAATGCAGTGAGTGTGGAAAATGCTTCACTAACAGCTCAGCCCTTTCTCAACATCAGAGAATCCACACAGGGGAGAGGCCCTATGAATGCAGTGAGTGTGGGAAAACCTTTATTACCAGCTCACACCTTATTAGGCATAAGAGAATCCACACAGGGAAGAGGCCCTATGAATGCAGTGAGTGCGGGAAAACCTTCTGTGGGCACTTAGCCCATGTTAGTCATCAGAGAATCTGCAAGGGAGATCAGCAACATAAACACCTCTAGGGCTATCAATACTTTTTTTTCTGTAATAATTTTCCTGATTCCCACATAGTAACGTTTAAAGCTGTTTGAACTGTTTGCAGCATGGTTATCCCTCAGTTTGACCAGATGAGGGGCCCATTTTTGCCTTTTGCAGTTTGCCCTGTTTTGAGGTGGACCCATTTGTCCTTTCTATCAACTCCATTATCCCATGAGTAATTCTAGTGTGCCCTTCCTATCAGGAACCAGGAGCATCACATTTATACTATTCTTCCTATTTCAAAGTTATTGTTAGTCACCAGTGATACAGATTGTATCATTGCCACTTGTTCTCACGTTGCTGTGGGTTGTGCTGAAGAGCAGGTACAATGGGAATTTTTCAAATTATAGTTAAATGAAGAGGAGCAGGGGCAGGAAAAAGTGTAATTTCAGCCTCTGTGACACTGGAAGGAGATGGGGAGACGCAGAGATTCCCTTCTTCCCCATCACTGCAGAACTGTTACCTTTTGTCTGAGCCATGCAGAGGTTATCATCATCACATTCTATCCATCCACTTCTCAAAGTGTCCTGTGAGGAGCAGTTCTCAGCTGTCTGTGCTTGAGATGATGCCTTGACTTCTTTAATCTTATCTCAGAGTCGCTCTGACTGGAGATGAAAGTGTCAAAGACCTGGAAGGGGAATTCAAATGGATCCCAAACACAGTGTGATCATTGGGAGTTTAAATCCCAGGTTCCATCTATTGGTAAAGCCACTTCTGGCAAGGTGAGAGTGGTTTTGTCCCAAATTATAGCAATGCTTGGATACTAAAAATTTTGTAAATAAACATAACTGGCTATTGAGACAGTGCTGAGTGAAGTATGTCTGAATGGATCAGAGGAGAATGTGATGGGAGAATCTCTTGTCCTGATTCTGAATAATCAGATGTAACCTGCTCTGGAATTTCACTTCACACTTTCATTGCCATGTATTCTAGCTCTCTGTGATGTGGGTTTCTATCTTTCCTGAAGGCTGTTTGGTCACTCAATTGGATAGTAGTTCAGTTTGATAGGATGTAGCTCAGATTTATTGGAGAATTTAAGACAAATGACTATTTGCTAAAGTCATCATTTCTCACTTCAGCTTTGCTTTTTCCCCATCCCTGCATGATGTCATGGAGAAAGGTTGAAGTGCAGTTCTGTCAGCATTAGAGAACTCTCCAATTTACTGGACAGGCTAACAAAGAAACAGCAGTGATTTAAAATCTCTACTCAGAAATGATGAACAACAGCAGAACCCCAACTAACTGAAGGAAGTGCATATGATCACGGTGTAGTTCAATTGTTTAAGTCAATATTGTCCCAGATGTTCTGGGGAGAAAATTCCATGCTAAGTGATTTTTGAACTAGGCACAATGCCCAGGTATTTGGTTCCAAAGCCTTTGTAACCCAGGCCCTACAGAAGTTCTTTCCTAGCTAATCTTATTGTATCGGAGATGCTGCCCTTCATGATGCAGATGTTGAGGAAATAGAAGTGGAGTTTTGTTGAATTTATCCTTTGTAGGTGCTAAAAATGTATATCGAATCAAATCCGTTTTGGAAATCTAATAGCTGCAGAAAAATAGCTATTTTTGAATAGAAACTCCAACTCTGGTCACTAATGAAGATTGTGATCCAGCCCTGTATCCAGTCCCTTGCCTGGAACTGTGCCACCAAATTAAAGAAAAGCTGGGCATGTTTTGGTAAGCCTCCATGTTTTGGTAAGCCTCACTAACACTGCTGAGATTTGGAGTGGTTTTGTAAAGGATTCTACTTCAGAGAAGTGTAAATTTACCCTAACCAAGACCAAGGATTTGGAAAGAGCTGGGGCTGAAAAAGTCCACATCCAGTTCTTGGTTTCCACCCCAGTAAAGGAAGCTATGGTGACCAATGACCCAAGGAAAATTGTTTGTACAACTCCATTTCCTAGTTCAGTGTCACTGATTACAGTTCCAAAGGATGCCAGGTTACATTGAGAACAATCATCCTTTACCATTTGGATCCAAAGAGAGAGCGCTTCAAAGGACATTCCTTCCCCGTGGATCCCAAACTGGCTGCCTGATTGGGTAACAAGGACTTCAAGGCTGTAGAAATGATGGTAACCAATGAGGCAATGAATGTATCAGGCTCCAATTTCAGACTTCTGGATACTCGCATGTTGAGTTCTGATTCTATGGTTTTGTGTCTGATGCTCTGGCTACACAATAAAGCTGATGTTGGTGCAGCTGCACCAATGTAGCTGCGCTGCTGTAGCGCTGCTATTACAGACGCTTTCAGCCAATGGGAGAGATTTCTCTCATCGGACTCGATTAGTCCAACCCTCGCAAGCGGCAGTGGCTCTTTTGGCAGGAGAAGTTCTGCTGCTGATGTATCGCTATCTACACAGGGGGTTAGGGCTGTGTAACTACATTGCTCAGTGGTGTGGATTTTTCACACATCGGAGTAATATAGTTAACCGATAAATGTCTTTAGTGTAGACCAGACAGTTCTCTCTTGTGTTTTATGCATTTACATCACTTCTCTATCTTCTCTCACTTTGAAAGATTAAGTGTGTGACACGAGAGGTATTTTTCCTCATGATGCAAAGATTCCCACATAGGAGACCCCTTCCACCAACACATACTGTAGAAGATCCTGAGATATATGAACTCACAGAAGTGGTTGGGACAAACCACATCTTGAGCCAAGGTTCAGTTTTTGGCAATGGGCATTAGAAGAAAACTAACATATATAATAAGAATTTGTGATCTTTGAATATGTTTTTATCATCTATTAAAATGAGATTATTGGTGAAGTTATTGGTTAAAGAAGAAGAGACTAAATGTGTGATAATCTGAAGTATTTTGGAAAACTGAAAGTTGTTTTTGTTTTGTTTTGTTAGTCGTACAGGAAATGGTGGCTAATCTTGAATAGTTAATTTGATTTAATTTACCCCCTGTAGTATAAAGAGTTCTGGTAGAAAACCTCACTCCAAAGGTTGGGATGGGAGAATGTGTGTGAGAAAGTGTGCATAAGAGAATATTGGCCCAGTATAGATTTTAGTATTTTGTGTTTTCAAATAGAATTTATTTTGTTTAGTTTCTAAGTCAATTTCTATTCAAAGGAAAGCTACTCGAGGTGACAAGTTGTATAAATTTTTACCAGCTTAGACTGTAAGGGTCACTGTCTTCCCCACTTCTCTAATTTGCAAAGGAAAGGCCTGACATCTGTCACAGGATGTGTCCAGCAGGTAGAACAGCTGCACTCATCAACCATCAATATAAAGAAAAAGACTGAAATCCATTGTCTTTCAGGTCAATAAGCCATCTAAAGGCTGGTCGATGTAGAAAAGCTGTGTTGGCATAACCACATCTCTCAGGGGTGTGAAAAGTCCTCTCCACTGAGAGAAGTCGTTAATGTGACCTGAGCCCCAGTGTAGACAGTGTTAGGTTGTCAGAAGAATATTTCCAGTGTTTGAAGTGTAGAGACAGTCTTAACATCAATTCCAATTTTGACCCATCTCCCTATATGTGAGAAAGTTACTGGTATGGAGGGCTGAGCCAGCTGTCCACTCACCTGGTTCCTCAACTGTAGCTACAGCTCTTAGTGCCCATGAATGCAAAGAGTGAGAGAAATGGAGAGTTCCAGCCATTGTCATTTTAGTATCTTATTGTTCCTCTCTGTTTTTTGTGCTGGCCTTTCTGTTCTATCAGGGGGTGACTGTATAGCTCAGTGCATCTGTGACAAAAGCTCATTGGTGTCAATTGGCAAAGGGGGTCACTGTTCTTCACAAGCAACTCCTGTGTCAGACCTGAAAAACTCCCCACAGCTAATACACTGCTTTTATGATAGTTATCCAGGAAGCATAGCAGTGAGATCTCTACTGAAAGCTTGTAAATTATTGATACTCCTACTCACTGCGAGAGGTGTGTCCAAGTCATAGTTAAGGGGTAATGTAAGTACATGGAAAATTATGCCCATATGGTATTGTTGTGAAAGTGAGTCACCCCAATCATAGGTCTTGTTGGGGACGGCCCATTCCAGTGGGAGGGAATTGGCACCTCTCCCTTGCTAGCCAGTTATGTGATGTATTGCTCCATTGTCAGCCTTTGCACCAACCCAGAAAAGCCAATAGAAAACCATCAAAGACAAATTATAGACATCGAAACCCTGTGGAAGTGACAAGGACAATATGAGAATGAGTAGATCGTCCTTTCTGTGAATATAAAGACAAAAGACTGATTCAGTTCATAACAGGGTGGAGAAAAACACTCTGGGTCCATTCACCAAGGAGATTCCTAATGACCAGTGATGCTTCATGAAAGGCAGGGCCATGGCGCCTAGGGACTAGCAATCAGTGAAATTGACTGACGTGTGAGGTGAGAATCTACTTAGATAGGAAAGGTAACTATTAAGAAGTGTAGGTTACATTTTCTGATTTTGTTTAGTTGGTAACAGTTGGTTTCCATCACTCACATTTGTTTGTTTAAATCTCTATCGGTTGTTAAATAAATTTCTGCTTGTTTGATAACTATACTCAAGTGCTGTGTGAGATACAGTAGCAGTGGTCCACAGTAAAACTAGTAACCTGGGATATACCATTGCTTTGGGCAGAGAGAATCTGGGATTTCTCTGAGTATCTGGTGATCTGGGCTGGACCCCAGAGGGAGACACATTGAAGGAACTCAGGGGTTAGGGTGGCTGCTGTAGCTCAGAGGAGGGTTCTTGAGTTCCTGAAGGGCTGGGTGAGTTTGGTCACTAACATCCAGCTGCCAAATGCAAAACTCCCTCTTCCTAGTGGCAGGTGGCAACAAGGAAACTCGCAGCCCTCAGCTCCCTGAGAAGGGTCACAATATGTCTCTATGTTGATTCACCTGTCAAATTCACACAAGGAAAGCTCCCTATAGCATAAAACTCTGCCATATGAAATCATGGAACATGTGCTCTTCACTCTGTGAAAGCACGTAAAGAATCCAAGCGCTGGAGGACAGGGTTTGGGCCCAGAGTGACCTAGACAAATTGGAGGATTGGGCCAAAAGAAATCTGAGGAGGTTCAACAAGGAGAAGTGCAACAAGGGGGAGGGGAGCTGGGGGTTGGGGCGGGGGCAGAGAGGGGATGGGCGGCGCTGGGGAGGGGAGCCTGGGGTTTTGGGGCTGGGTCAGAGAGGGGAGGGGCGGCACTGGGGAGGGGGAGCTCAGGGGTTGGGGCGGGGGCAGAGAGGGGATGGGCGGCACTGGGGAGGGGAGCTCGGGGGTTGGGGGCGGGGCAGAGAGGGGAGGCAGCACTGGGGAGGGGAGCCTGGGGGGTTGGGGGCGGGGCAGAGAGGGGATGGGCGGCACTGGGAGGGGAGCCCGGGGGCTGGGGGCGGGGTCAGAGAGGGGATGGGCGGCACTGGGAGGGGGAGCTCGGGGAGGGTTGGGGCGGGGCAGAGAGGGGATGGGCGGCACCGGGAGGGGAGCTGGGGTGGGGACGGGGCAGAGAGGGGATGGGCGGCACCAGGGGAGGGGAGCTCGGGCGGGGTTGGGGCGGGGTCAGAGAGGGGATGGGCGGCATTGGGGAGGGGAGCTGGGGGGGTGGGGGCGGGGCAGAGAGGGGATGGGCGGCACTGGGGAGGGGAGCTCAGGGGGTTGGGGCGGGGCAGAGGGGGATGGGCGGCACTGGGGAGGGGCGCTCGGGGGTTGGGGGCGGGGGCAGGGGCGGCACTGCGGGAGGGGAGCCTGGGGTTGGGGCGGGGGGGCAGAGAGGGGATGGGCGGCACTGGGGAGGGGAGCCTGGGGGTTGGGGCGGGGCAGAGAGGGGATGGGCGGCACTGGGGAGGGGCACTGGGGGTTGGGGCGGGGCACAGAGGGGATGGGCGGCACTGGGGAGGGGAGCCTGGGGTTGGGGGCGGGGCAGAGAGGGGAGGGGCGGCAGTGGGGAGGGGAGAGAGAGGGGAGGGGCGGCACTGGGGGAGGGGGAGATCGGGGGGGTGTTGGGGGCGGGGCAGAGAGGGGGATGGGCGGCAGTGGGGGAGGGGGAGCTCGGGGGGGTTGGGGGCGGGGCAGAGAGGGGGATGGGCGGCACTGGGGGAGGGGGAGCTCGTGGGGGGTTGGGCTGCTCAGGAGCCGCCTCGCGAACGCTTCAAGGCCACGTGACACCCTCTCGAAACTCCGCCTCTCCGAGACAGCCAATAGGAAGAGGAGGCAGAGCCGTGACCAATGGGAGCGCGAGAAGAAACCTTCCCCGCCCAGTTCCAGTGTGAGGTTGGGGGCTGCAGTGACCAGAGCCCCAGCAGGGTGCATCGGGGGCTGCAGTGACCAGAGCCCCAGCAGGGTGCATCGGGGGCTGCAGTGACCAGAGCCCCAGCAGGGTGCAGCGGGGGGGGGCTGCAGTGACTAGACCCCCCAGCAGGGTGCAGCGGGGGGGGGTCTGCAGTGACCAGAGCCCCCAGCAGGGTGCAGCGGGGAGCTGCAGTCACCAGAGCCCCAGCAGGGTGCATCGGGGCTGCAGTGACCAGAGCCCCAGCAGTGTGCATCGGGGTGCAGTGACTAGACCCCAGCAGGGTGCATCGGGAGCTGCAGTGACCAGAGCCCCAGCAGGGTGCATCGGGGGCTGCAGTGACCAGAGCCCCAGCAGGGGGCATCGGGGGGGGGCTGCAGTGACTAGACCCCCCAGCAGTGTGCATCGGGGGGGGGCTGCAGTGACCAGAGCCCCCAGCAGTGGGCATCGGGGGGGGGCTGCAGTGACCAGAGCCCCCAGCAGGGTGCATCGGGGGGGGCTGCAGAGACTAGACCCCCCAGCAGGGTGCATCGGGGGGGGCTGCACTGACCAGACCCCCCAGCAGGGGGGCTGCCGGCCGTGGGGTTCCCTGCAGTCTGGTGCCATTCACAGGGAGACCCGCAATAGCCTGACCCCCCCACCCCTGTCCGAGCTCCCGCCCTGCCCCCAGCCCACTGCCTCTTGAGCAGCCCCCTGCGGTGTCACCACTACCCCCGGCTGTGTCCCCGCAGCTTCCCAGCCCCCAGCTCCTCCGGTGGCCCCACACCTCCTCCCTGCAGCCTGCCCCATTCCCGAGTCCCAGCTTCACCCCCCGACATCTCTCCAACCCACCTCCCCCCATCGCCGCCCCAGCCCCCCCGGGCCCCGGCCCTGCTCCCCGGGGCTTGAGGCCCCACCCCGGCCGCTCCACTCCCACAATGGGCAGCTGCTGGCGCTGAGGAAGGGGGTCTGGGCCAGGCCAGGTGCTGGGCCGATCCTGGTGAAAGAGAGACGAGCCGGCAAGGCTGAGAGGCCCTCCCTTGTCTGGGGACAGGGGCTCCCACAATTTGGCCAGTGTCACCCTCCCCCATCCAGAGGAGACGTCCGCTCCCAGCAGGCCGTGCTCCATCTCCACCCCGCAGGGGGGAGCCCCCAGTCCAGCAGTGCCCCCCCCCCCCCCCCCAACAGCAGCCCAGCCGGGAACCAGCCCCGTCTCCCCAGCGCGGGCTGCAGGGATGCCGGCCCCCGCCGCACCAGCCACCCCATGTCCCCGGGTGGGGTGGGGAAGGGGGATTCCTTCTTCCCATTGCCCAGATCCCACCCCCACCCCGGGCTGCCCAGACGGGAGCCAGGGGCTGCAGCAGTTGGCTGCTTCCCCAGGGCTACCAAGGAGCCGCCAGGAGAAGGGACGAGATTCTCCACGGCGCTGCAGCCGTTCACACTGGGACCCGTCTCACACGGGGGAAACTGAGGCACCAGGGAGGGCGAGATGGGCTGCACCAGCTCAGATTGGGAGTCTGTGGGAGAGCCAGGAATAGAACCCAGGAGTCCTGGCTCCATGGGCAGCTTGGGACTCCTCCACTTGGGGAGGCTGGGCGGGCCCGGACTGTGGCCCTGCCCCAAGGCCTGCTGCCACTCAGCCTCCTCCTGCCAAAGCCCCGCCCACACGCCCCTTCCACACCGCCCACACTCCCTTCAGCCCCGCCCACACGCCTCTTCAGCCCCGCCCACATGCCCCCTCAGGACCCCTTTGTTCCACTCCTGACCCCGCCGACCTCTCACGTCTCTTACCCCGAGGCCCTGCCACTTGTGCCTCTTCGCCCCCACCCCAAGGCCCCCCCCACCTGCCTCTCTGCCGTTTGCACCCCCGGCCTCTTCCCCCACGGCCCCATGTGGCCGGATGGAGCTTGGGAAAGGGCGAAGTGAGGATGGGGCCTTGGGGGGAGAGGACGAGTGGGAGCAGGGCCTCTGGATGGAGCACGGGCCAGGTGCCTCCCCTGGGCCCTTACACCCACCGCCCCTGCCTGGCTCCCGGCCTCCCCGGCTCTAACCACTAGACCCAGCGGCACTGGGACAATTTGTATAGTGGGAGGTGCTGAGAGCCAGTGAACAAACCTGTAAACCCTGCACAGGATGGAAACCACTTCAAGCTGGGGGGTGCACAAGACTGGCCCCCACTCCCTTCCCAGAGCCAGCGGTGGGACCCGGATACCCTGGCTCACAACCCCCCACTCTAACCACTAGCCTGCACTGCCCTGCCACAGCTGGGGAGAAGAATCAGGAGTCCTGGCTCCCAGCCCGGCCGTGGGTGGAGCAGGACGTACTGGCCATGGGCTCAGCTGGGCATCGCTTACCATTAGGCTGGATAGTATCCCAGTGCTGACCTCCAGCCCCACAGCTCTGCTGGTGCCCCTCACTCCTGACCCACAGCCCCTTGGTTCCCCCCAGCACTGACGGTGCCCCTCACTCCCGACCCGCAGCCCCTGCTATCCCAATCCTGATCTCCAGAGACACAGCTCTGCTGGTGCCCCTCACTCCCGACCTGCAGCGACTGGGCTTCCCGCGGAGCTCCCCAGTCACTGTGCTACCGGTGCCCCTCACTCCCGACCCGCAGCCCCTCCTATCCCTATCCTGATCTCTACACCCACAGCTCTGCTGGTGCCCCTCACTCCCGACCCGCAGCCCCCTGGATTCCTTGCTGAGCTCCCCAGTTACTGCGCTGCCGGTGCCCCCCACTCCCGACCCGCAGCCCCCTAGTCTCCCTCCAGCTCTGCCGGTGCCCCTCATTCCCGACCCGCAGCCCCTGCTATCCCAGTCCTGATTCCAGACTCACAGTTCTGCTGCTGCCCCCTACTCCCGACCCGGAGCCCCTTAGGCGTCCACCAGCTCTGACGGTGCCCCTCACTCCCGACCCGCAGCCCCCTGGTCTCCCTCCTGCTCTGCCGGTGCCCCTCACTCCCAACACGCAGCCCCTCCTATCCCACTCCTGACCTCCAGAAACACAGATCTGCTGCTGCCTCACTCCCGACCCGCAGCCCCTCCTCTCCCACTCCGGAGCTCCAGATCCACAGCTCTGCTGGTGCCCCTCACTCCTGACTTGCAGCGACTGGGCTTCCCGCAGAGCTGCCCAGTCAATGTGCTGCCGGTGCCCCTCACTCCCGACCCGCAGCCCCTACTATCCCAGTCCTGACCTCCAGACTCACAGCTCTGCTGGTGCCCCTCACTCCTGACCCACAGACCCCTGGGCTTCCTTCAGCTCTACCGGTGCCCCTCACGCCCGACCCGCAGCCCCCTGGGCTCCCCCCAGCTCTAGTGGTGCCCCTCACTCCTGACCCGCAGCCCCTGCTATCCCAGTCCTGACCTCCAGACTCACAGTTCTGCTGCTGCCCCTCACTCCCGACCCGAAGCCCTCCTATCCCAATCCTGATCTCCACACCCACAGCTCTACCGGTGCCCCTCACTCCCGACCCGCAGCTCCCTGGATTCCTCGCTGAGCTCCCCAGTTACTGCGCTGCTGGTGCCCCTCACTCCCGACCCGCAGCCCCCTCGATTCCTCGCTGAGCTCCCCAGTTACTGCGCTGCTGGTGCCCCTCACTCCCGACCCGCAGCCCCCAGGCGTCAACCAGCTCTGACGGTGCCCCTCACTCCCGACCCGCAGCCCCCAGGTCTCCCCCCCGCTATTGTGGTGCCCCTCACTCCCGCCCCGCTGCCCCTGCTATCCCAGTCCTGACCTCCAGACTCTCAGCTCTGCTGGTGCCCCTCACTCCCGACCCGCATGGGTCACCCTGGAGCAGGTTAAAGCTGCAGGTTGACAGTGGGGTTGCTGCCCTGTGAACAGCTGCTGTAGCACCGCATGGGCAGGGCAGGAGACCCAGTTATACCCCTCCCCGCCCCAGCCTGTATCGGGGATGGGAGCGCCACACCCTGGGGCCCTGAGTTGGGACGGAGGAGGCCCCGTGCACCAGGGATGCTGTAAGGGCGAACAGGGGCACCCACCCACCCACCAGAGATCTTCTAGGGGGGGAGAGTGGCACCCACACACCCAGGATCTTGTAGCGGGGGACAAGGGCATCCACACTCCGGGATCCTCTGCAGAGGGACGGACACCCACACACCCAGGATTCTGTATGGGGGGCAGAGGTACCCGGACACCTGGGCGGGGGAAGGGGGCACCGAAACATCCGGGATCTTACCTGGCAGGACAGCGGCGCCTGCAGCTCGACATGAGATGGAGGCGCGGGAAGCAGGAGCATTTCCCAGTTCCAGGCTGTCCCCGTCTGGCCAAGGCACAGAGCTCACAAGCAGAGTTTAAAGCTCCAGCTGCCAGACAGCAAAACAAGCCGGGCCCTGTGGCTGGTGCCTGTGATCCCAGCGCCTGGGGAGGCTGAGGCTGGCGGATCGCTTGAGCTCAGGAGTTCTGGGCTGTAGGGGGCTGTGCCGATCAGGTGTCCGCACTAAGCTTGGCATCAATATGGTGATCCTGGGGAAACTTGGGGTCTCCAGGTTGCCTAAGGAGGGGTGAACCGGCCCTGGTTGGCAATGGAGCAGGTCAAAACTCCCCTGCTGGTCAGTAGTGGGATCACACCTGTGAATAGTCCCTGCAGCGTAGCCCGGGCAAGACAGTGAGACATGGTCTCTTTTTATACAGACACCCCCCACAGAGCCTGCAGGGGGGGATGGGAGCACCCACACGCTGGGGATTCTGACTTGGGAGGAGGGACGCACCCAAGCGACACGGATCTTGAAAAGGGGAACAGAGACACCCACAGATCCTGGATGGGGGCAGGCAGGGGAAACCACACATGGGAGCTAGTTCATGGGGTGGGGGACAGAGACACCCACCAGAGATCCTGGATGGGAGCACCCACATGATGGGGATCTTGAACTGGGAGGAGGGAAGCACCATGTACCAGAGGTTCTGAAGGGGGAACAGGGACACCCACACACCAGGTGTCTTGCAGCAAGAGCTGCGGTCTTGATTTACACAGGGCAGTGATGGGGATTTAACCAATTCCTGCACAGAACTTGTTCCACTAGATAATTAGCCTCACGGTTAAAAAATGGTAATTTCCAGTTGGCGTTTTGTGACATTGACTGCAAACCAAGGGGGTCGTGTTCAACCTTTGTCTGGTGAATTAAAGAACCCTTTCAAATCAGATATTCCCCCCTCTGGGAATTTTTTAAACTGTGTATTTAAAAATCAGTTTCTAAATCCCCTCTTAACCTCCAGTCAATGAAATCAATTGAGTTTCTTCAATCTCTCGCTGTAGACAGAAGAGACCAATGCACATTTTCCTTGTTTTTAAAGGCAAAAATCCTGATCTTTCCAAGGGGATCTTCTGCTTCAGCTGTCAGTTTGGGGAAGGATTTGGCTTCCTGGGCTATAATCTGCCCGCTGGGTTATAATCTGCAGTCTGAAGGGTCAAATTTAGATGAGGCCGTTAGTGCTGCCCCCGTGTGGCCGGAGAGGGGAGCTCACAAGCAGAGTTGAAAGCTGGAGCTGGAACGGACCTGGCTGGACACGCGGGACACAAAGGCTCTCACGTGGGATCCTCGCTGTGCAGCAGGAGGCGGAGGGAAGCTGGTTGTCAGGGGTCAGGGCCATGGGCGCCAACTTATATGGGCTCGTGGAGCTAAAGCCCCAGGAATATTCAAAATCAGGGGCTCTGCTCCACCAATATTTGGAGCTAGGTTTTGCCCCTTTAAATCCCAGCCGCGGCTGGGAATCAGAGGGCTCTGGGCTGCCCGCTGCTGCAGGGAGCCCAGAGCCTTTTAAATCCCAGCCGCGGCTGGGAATCAGAGGGCTCTGGGCTGCCTGCAACCGCGGGGAGCCCAGAGCCTTTTAAATCCCAGCCGCGGCTGGGAATCAGAGGCTCTGGGCTGCCTGCAACCGCGGGGAGCCCAGCGCCCTTTAAATCTCAGCCGCGGCTGGGAATCAGAGGCTCTGGGCTGCCTACAAGCGCGGGGAGCACAGAGCCCTTTAAATCTCAGCCGGGGCTGGGAATCGGAGGGCTCTGGGCTGCCCGCAGGGGCAGAGAGCCCAGAGCCCTTTCAATCCCAGCCGCGGCGGCTGGGATTTAAAGGGCTCAGGGCTCCCCGCGGCTGCCAGCAGCTCAGAGCCCCTTGAAGCCCAGCCCCGGGCCGCTGAGTGCCCCCTCCCCCGACCCCTGCCCCCCCCGCCCCCCCGGACCCCCACCCCCTATCTCAGCACCACTGGTCCTTGTCCCCCGGTACCCACTCCTGAGACAACTGCCCCGAACTGCCCCATTGGACCCCCGCCCCAATCAAAGGCACCCGGCTCCTTGTCCCCAACAGCCCCTCCTGAGACCCCACCCAACTTTCCCCAGGACCCCACCCCTACATGTCCCCTGATAAACCCCTGGACTCCCATGCCTATCCAATTGCTGCCTGTCCCCTGACTGCCCCTGCAAACCTCTGCCCCATCCAACCCTCCCTGCTCCTTGTCCCTTGACTGGCCGCTGGAACCCCCTACCCCTTCTCCAACCTTGTAATCTTGTGGTACTGACGTGTTGTAGCTTCATTTTATATCGGCTTACAGGGCGGGAGTGCGGGGGGCACCACCATTTTGGGCCCCACCAAAAATTATACAAACCTGCCGCCTATGGTCAGGGCTGCACCCTGCCATGCTGAGCCGGTGTCTGTGCTAAGCTCGGCATCAATCAGGTGACTCTGGGAAGTTCGGGGTCCCCAGGCTCCCACAGGAGGGTGAAGCAGGTCACCCCTGGAGCAGGTTAAAGCTGCAGGGTGACAGTGGGGTTGCTGCCCCTGTGAACAGCTGCTGTAGCACCGCCTGGGCACGACAGGGAGAGCCAGTTATACCCCGTCCCCCAGCCTGTATTGGGGGATGGGAGCACTCACACCCTGGGGACCCACCCACCAGAGATCTACGGGGGGGAGAGTGGCACCCACACACCCAGGATGTTGTAGGGGGGGACAAGGGCATCCACACTCCGGGATCCTCTGCAGAGGGACGGACACCCACACACCCAGGATTCTGTATGGGGGGCAGAGGTACCCGGACACCTGGGCGGGGGATGGGGGGCACCGAAACATCCAGGATCTTACCTCAGAGGACAGCGGCGCCTGCAGCTCGAGATGAGATGGGGCAGGGGAAGCAGGAGCATTTCCCAGTTCCAGGCTGTCCCTGTCTGGCCAAGGCACAGAGCTCACAAGCAGAGTTTAAAGCTCCAGCTGCCAGATCGCAAAACAAGCCGGGCCCTGTGGCTGGTACCTGTGATCCCAGCTCCTGGGGAGGCTGAGGCCAGCGGATTGCTTGAGCTCAGGAGTTCTGGGCTGTAGGGGCTGTGTTGATCAGGTGTCCGCACTAAGTTCAGCATCAATATGGTGATCCCAGGAAGCTTGGGGTCCCCAGGTTGCCTAAGGAGGTGAACTGGCCCAGGTCAGAAATGGAGCAGGTCAAAACTCCCATGCTGATCAGTAGTGGGATTGAACCTATGAATAGCCCCTGCAGTGTTGCCTGGGCAAGACAGTGAGACACAGTCTCTTTTTATACAGACACCCCCCGCAGAGCCTGGAGGGGGGATGGGAGCACCCACACGATGGGGATTCTGACTTGGGGGGAGGGACACACCCAAGCAACACAGATCTTGAAAAGGGGAACAGAGACACCCACAGATCCCGGATGGGGGCAGGCAGGGGAAACCACACACGGGAGCTAGTTCATGGTGTGGGGGACAGAGACACCCACCAGAGATCCTGGATGGGAGCACCCACATGATGGGGATCTTGAACTGGGAGGAGGGAAGCACCATGTACCAGAGGTTCTGAAGGGGGAACAGGGACACCCACACACCAGGTGTCTTGCAGCAAGAGCTGCGGTCCTGATTTACACACGGCAGTGATGGGGATTTAACCACGTCCCTTGTGGAGCTTGTTCCACTAGATGATTAGCCTCATTCAACACTACAAGTTTATATCGAATTTAGCAGCGTTAAATCACATTAACCCTGCACCCATCCACACAACGAAGCCCTTTATATCGATCTAAAGGGCTCTTAATACTGGTATCTGTACTCCTCCCCGACAAGGGGAGTAGCACTGAAATCGGTATTGCCATGTCGGATTAGGGTTAGTGTGGCCACAATTCGACGGTATTGGCATCCAGGCGCTATCCCACAGTGCACCATTGTGACCGCTCTGGACAGCAATCTGAACTCGGATGCACTGGCCAGGTTGACAGGAAAAGCCCCATGAACTTTTGATTTTCATTTCCTGTTTGCCCAGCGTGGAGCGCAGATCAGCACAGGTGACCATGCAGTCCCAGAATCCAAAAAGAGCTCCAGCATGGACCGTACAGGAGATACTGAAGCTGATCTCTGTATGGCGAGATGAATCTGTTCTATCAGAACTCCGTTCCAAAAGACAAAATGCCTAAACATTTGACAAAATCTCCAAGGCCATGATAGACAGAGGCCACAACAGGGACTCAATACAGTGCTGAAACTTAAGGAGCTGTAGCTATCCCACAGTTCCCCTCACTCTCCGAAAACCATTTGAATTCTTGGCTGAGTTCCCAAAGCCTGATGGGTCAAAAACATTGTTGCGGGTGGTTCAGGGTATATGTCGTTCCCCCCCCCGCCCACCCACCCCCGTGAAAGCAAAGGGAAAAAAATCATTTCTCGCCTTTTTTCAGTGTCACCGTATGTCTACTGGATGCTGCTGGCAGACGCAGTGCTGCAGCGCTACACAACACCATCCCCTCCCTTCCCTTCCCGGTACTACAGGACTGATGTTATGGTAGGACTGATATCTGTCATTGTCATCCCGTGAGTGCTCCTGGCTGGCCTTGGTCAGGTCAGCTGGGGGTGCCTGGGCAAAAATGGGAATGACTCCCAGGTCATTCTCTTCTTTAAGCTTTGTCTAATGGAGATTCAGTCCTGCCTGGAATATTATAGCAGCTGGAGGCTGCCTTCCCCTCCCACCTTTGAGCTCTACTTGCAGAGGCAATAAAGTCAGTGTTGTTTCAAATTCCTGCATTCTTTATTACTTCATCACACAAATGGGCGGATAACTGCCACGGTAGCCCAGGAGGGGTGGGGGAGGAGGGAAGCAATGGGTGGGGTTGTTGCAGGGGCACCCCCTAGAATGGCATGCAACTCATCATTTCTGCGGGATGTCTGGGGCTCTGACCTGGAGCGGCCGTTTGCTTCTCTGGTTCTTTTGTAGGCTTGTCTGATAGTCTAGACAGGACTGACCCTCCCTTTAGACAAAACTTAAGGGAATGACCTGGGAGTCATTCCCATTTTTGTCCATGCACCCCAGCCAACCTCACCAAGGCAAGCCAGGAGCACCCATGACAGCAGCAAACGGTACAGTATAACTGGCAACTGTCATTGTCAACTTGCAAAGCAGCAGTGGACGGTATGGCTGGTAACCATCTCTGCTAACTTGCAAAAGGCAAGGATGCTGCTGTGTAGCGCTGCAGTACCGCGTCTGTCAGCAGCATCCAGTAGAGATACGGTGACAGTGAAAAAGGCTGAACGGGCTCCAGGAAAAGGGCGTGAAATGATTGTCTGCCGTTTCTTTCACGGAGGGAGGATTGACTGACATTTACCCAGAATCACCCACAACACTGTTTTTGCCCCATAAGGCATTGGGATCTCAACCCAGAATTCCAATGGGTGGGGGAGACTGCAGGAACTATGGGATAGCTATGGGATAGCTACCCACAGTGCAACGATCTGGAAATCGACAGTAGCCTCGGTACATGGACGCACACCGCTGAATTAATGTGCTTAGTGTGTCCGCGTGCACTCGACTTTATACAATCTGTTTCCAAAAAACAGTTTCTGTAAAATCAGAATAATCCTGTAGTGTAGACATACCCTGTGATTAATAACTTTGGTGGCTAAATGAAAGGCTGATGGTTCAAACCCAGGTGAAGATGGAGGTTTTTTTTTTAGTGATGAGAATCCAGTACATTTTAACAGGCAGAAAATCTCCTCAATGCTGCTCTAGCCTCATTGGGCAAGCATAAGTAGTCCTTTTGCCAAATGCATTGGTGGTATAGTGGTGAGCATAGCTGCCTTCCAAGTAGTTGAGCTGGGTTCAATTCCCAGCCAATGCAGGCATGTGATGTCTTCTCTGCTAGGAATTGGTTTAATTTCAGTCACGTTGTATCAGTTTATCAATAGAATGAGAGAATCAATGTCCTGCAGGTCATTCAACACAGAAGAAAGGGGCGGGACTATACAATGAGCTGTTGGAGTTATCCTGGTATTACAATATTTGGTTTATTTATTTTTTAATTTCTTTACTTCCCTCTCCCTTTTAGACTCAGAGCCTTTAAGGTCAGAAGGGACCAGTGTGATCATCTAGACCGACCTGCTGCACCTTGCAGGCCAAAAGACCCCACCCACCCACTCCTGTAATAGACCCGGGAGGGGAGGCAGCTCTGTGCTCTGCCCCTCCCCCAGGCAGCACATGGAGGCCCTCTGCTCCCCTCCCCCAATGGGTGTGCAGAGATGTGCCAGCAGCACTGAGGTGGCTCCCTGCCCACTCTGCCTCCATCCCTCCGTGCCACTCCCAGAAATGGCCGGCATGTCCCAGCATCCCCTGGGGCGGGGGGAGTGTCTCCATTCACTGCCCCTGCCCCGAGTACCAACTCCGCAGCACCCATTGGCCAGGAACTGCAGCCAATGGGAGCTCTGGGGGCGGCACCAGCAGGCAGCGGCACACAGAGACCCCCTGGCATGGCCCACCTAGGAGCTGCTGCCAGAGGGTTGTGTGTACCAGTCACTTTGGGAGCTGCAGTGCCCAGGGTAAGCGCCACCCCTCCTGCACCCCAACCCCCCCAGCACAGAGCCCGCACCCCGCACCCAAATTTCCTCCCATAGCTTTGCTTGTTTCCTTTCACCCAAAACCATCCTTCTTCTCCGGGGCTGCAAGTAGCCATCCCTGGGAAGCCAAGAGGCAGGCACAAGATTCTGCCTCCCAGCAGCCAACCGCACCTCCCTGACTTTAGTCCCAGGCTTGGATCTCCTGAATGACGGGAAACATCCTTTGCTGCTATGCAGGGACAGCAGCTACTGGTGACATACCAGGGCTGGGATGTGAGGGGAATGTTGCATGGACTTTATCATACAGGCCCCATCTTGCTTCTCAGAGCCCACAGGCGAGAATCTAGAGAAGGGTGAATCATTTCTCAGCTGCATTCTCAGGAGAAGCCGGTAGCCGTCCTTGACCAGAGACCCAGGGGAGCAACTGCAGCAGTTCTGCGGACAGCTCTGGCTGCCAGGGGATCCAGCTAGGAGAGGGAGTGCTGGAGGCTCTGCAGTTTTTGCAGTGGGGCTGTCTCAGGAGTCACAGGTGGCTTTGTTGGGGGGGTGGGGAAGTAGGGACTACAGGATGTGAGGCTGGCTGAAATGAAACTGCACAAAAAACCTCCCCCTTTGCTCCAGCTAAGGCCCTACTTTGGCCTCTCCCCCTTTCATAAATATCTCCATATCTACCCCAGCGCTCAGAAACCCCCTCTCTCCCATGGGTATTTTCACGGTTTCTTCCTTTTTTCATGGAGAGAGAGAGAGAAAAAACAAACCTATTAATCTGAGCTACCGACACAGTTCACAGCATGAAATACACAATTTTGTGTTCAATGAGTTGTGTTCATTTACATAACATGAAAAATATGTTTTGGTCAATGCATGAAAACCTCACTGCATTGAACAACCCACTGGATATAGTTAATGTACTACAGAATATTTAAAGAAGTTAAGAAAGATGTGCTTATAAATTAACATGTTGTGCCATTTACACACGCACAAGACACAGAAGAAACTGAAATCTGAGCTACTAAAATTTCCATTTTCTCACAGCATTTTAGTTCTCAATATTGTTTTAATTTGCTTATTTTTTTGGAACTAGAAATGAGGAAAGAGGAAGTCAGTGGAATTACTGCAGTGAAGGATTAGTCTCATTATTTGTCAATAACAAAACCTTTGTTAACAGAGAGTTAACTTTGACTGTGAATATCTCTTACCTTCCAGAACATCGAGTTCAGTAAAACTCAAACTCTGGAAAAACAGGGAATACAGAGTGATGGTATATGCCCAGATAACCTTAACTCTGCCCTCTAGAAGAGAATCCCTGATAGCATATGAGAACAAGGAAAGGTTTGGGGACAAATTACATTTACTTCCCAAGAGTTTGTTTCTTCTGTAATTAATTGATCCTGGCCCCATCAATTGATCCTGGCCTGGTGTCTGGCTGTGGAATTTACTGTTTACTATTTTTATCCCAGCATATTTAAAGGCAAAACTGCTTTACAAAAGCTCCTTTAGTCTAGGTGATACAAACAGGTCACTTCCCAGCTATTTCAAGGAGATGGAATTTTCCTGACCCACAGGGAACTTAAACTAACATGCTCAAGATCACACATTCCTTAGGAGAAAATGAAGGGGAAAAAAACCAAAACCCACCAAACCGTTGCTGTTTCTACCCAAATGATCAATGAGACCAGAAAGTGAGACTGTGCAATTAACTGTCTGGGACTACACTGACTCTGCAGTTACTTGGGTGCAGACACACCCAGCTCTATGGTTGGTAAACGTACAGAGACTCTGCTGCTGCTCATGAACTAGCAGTACATGACCCCTGAACAGCTGCCATTCGAATGTATCTGAAAGTCACAAGGAACAACGATCAGTGCTAAAGGAAGGCTGCCATTTACTAGAGCCCCAATTGATGCCATGTGCACAAAGAGAGGATTGAATGTGTAACAGGGAGTTTGGTAACTCTTGGTTATTTTAGTTTTGTAACAGGCTCCTGTCCACCCCCAGTAGACTTTTCAGTCCCAATGGCAACTTACTTACCAAATGTAATACAGACTAGTCCATTCCTCCCACGTGGATGTGATTCTTGTTCTTCTGCACATTGTAGCCCATGGAGGCCAAGGACCTGCAAATGTGTCTTCATGTGCCTTTGTTTCATTGATGAAAACAAACCAAGACACTCAGAGGATTGAAAGTGATTTCTGCTGGGGGACGTTTGCTAGGTGTTTATGCATTTGCACAGGAAAACAGTAAGTATGTCCATTCATTTCAGGAATCCCTATATAGTAGAGCTCCTGAGCATACTAGGCCTGGGCTACACTAGGCGTTTAAACCGGTTTTAGGAGCGTAAAACCGATTTAACGCCACACCCATCCACACTGAGAGGCCCTTTATATCGGTATAAAGGGCTCTTTAAACCGGTTTCTGTACTCCTCCCTAACGAGAGGAGTAGCGCTAGTATCGGAATTACCATATCGGATTAGGGTTAGTGTGGCCGCAGATCGAAGGTATTGGCCTCCGGGCGGTATCCCACAGTGCACCACTGACCACTCTGGACAGCAATCTGAATTCGGATGCAGTGGCCAGGTAGACAGGAAAAGCCCCGCGAACTTTTGAATATTTCCTGTTTGCCTAGCGTGGAGCTCAGATCAGCACGTGTGGCGATGCATTTAAAAATCAAAATAAAGAAAGAGCTCCCGCATGGACCATGCGGATGTGATCGCTGTAAGGGCAGGCAAATCTGTTCTATCAGCGCTCCGTTACAGAAGATGAAATTCAAAATCATTTTAAAAAAATCTCCAGACAGACGCCATAGCAGGGGCTCAGCGCACTGCTGCGTGACAAACGTAACGGAAAGCCAAAGAATCAAATGGACGCTCATGGACTGGAGGACTCAAGCTATCCCACAGTTCCTGCAGTCTCCGAAAAGTATTTGCATTCTTGGCTGAGCTCCAAATGCTTCTAGGGTCAAACACAGTGTCCGCGGTGGGTCAGGGCATAGCTCGGCAATTTACGCACCCCCCCCACCCACCCCCAGAAGTGAAAGGGAAAACAATCCTCTCTTGACTCTTTAACATGTCACCCTATCTTTACTGAATGCTGCAGATAGACCCGATGCTGCAGCACTCAACACCAACATCCTTGCTCCCCCCCCGCCATGGGTGGCTGATGGTGCAATACGACTGGTATCTGTCCTCGTCATCAGCCTATTGGCACATGGGGCAGTGCAAAAGGACTGGTAACCATGCAGACTAGCATCGGTGAGGTCTATCAAGGGTGCCTGGCCCTAATTTTTCCTGGTAGATGGTACAGTATGGCTGATAACCATCATCGTCATAGCAACAGGGGGCTGAGCTCTGTCAGCCCCCACCCTTCATGTGTAAAAAAAAGATTCAATTGCCTCTGGACTAGCAGAGGGATGCTGGGCTCCTCTCCTCCACACTGCTTACTGTCCTGTCTGGACTATCATAGCAGCTGGAGGCTGCCTTCCACTCATTTCTCACTAACAAGTCAGTGTGTCTAATTCCTGCATTCTTCATTACTTCATCACACAAGTTGGGGGACAATGCTACAGTAGCCCAGGAAGGCTGGGGTAAGAACGGAATCAACAGGTGGGGTTGTTGCAGGCACACCCCCTGTGAATAGCATACAGCTCATAATTTCTGCAGGATCTGACACAGAGCAGCTGTGCTCTCTGATACAGTGGTTCTCTAGTACACTTGCCCATATTCTAGGCAGGACTGATTCTATTTTTAGATACCAAAAAGGAGGGATTGACTCTGGGAGTCATTCCCAATTTTGGCTTTTGCGCCCCTGGTTAAGAGCAGCCAGGGGCACTTATGACAGCAGCAAATGGTGCAAAACGACTGGTAGCCATGCTCATCTTTTTACCAATTTATGGATTGGTAGATGGTACAGTATGGCTGGTAACCATCTCTGCTGTTATGCAAAAGCAAAAGCATGCTGCTGTGTAGTGCTGCTGAATCGCCTCTGTCAGCGGCATCTAGTAGACATACGGTGACAGTCACAAAAGGCAAAACAGGCTCCATGATTGCCATGCTATGGCATCTGCCAGGGCAATCCAGGGGAAAAAAGGCGCAAAATGCTTGTCTGCCGTTGCTTTCCCAGAGGAAGGAGTGACTGATGACATTTACCCAGAACCACCCGCGACAATGATTTTTGCCCCATCAGGCACTCGGATCTCAACCTGGAAATTCCAAGGGGCAGGGAAGGCTGCAGGAACTATGGGATAGCTACCCACAGTGCAACGCTCCAGAAGTCGATACTAGCCTCAGACCATGGACGCACACCACCAATTTAATGTGTTTAGTGTGGCCGCACGCACTCGATTTTATACAATCTGTTTTACAAAACCAGTTTATGCAAATTTGGAATAGTCCCATAGTGTAGGCATACCCCTAGAAATGGAATTATTTTTATTGAAGAAACAAGCTTGATAAGGGGGCACTTGGATTTGAACCAAGGACCACTTGATCTGCAGTCAAACACTCTACCACTGAGCTATACCCCCAAGGCATTTGCAGAGGCAAGTCAGTGATCTTAAGGATTTTGAAGGACGAGCTCTGCCTCAGAGAGCTCCTTTTCTATTCCCAGACCACAGGGTTTAAAAATGGGGTTTGATTAAACTTTATATACACATGTAGACACCACAGCTTGCACACCCACCAACATAACTTCCCCCCACTGACATAGCTACCACCTCTCGGGGAGATGGGTTAACTGCACGGACGGGACAGTTCTCTCCCCTCCGCTTGGAGCAGCTTCATTATTTATGAATAGGTGGGAAATAACCTCCTGAATAGACAGGAACCAATGTATAAAATATTGCTGTGTCTGCATTCAATATGTGTAACTGGCCATATTGGGCTGGATTAGTAGGAGCGTTGCCAGCAGATGGAGGGAAGTGATTATTCCCCTAGTCAGCACTGCTGAGGCCACATCTGGAGCATTGCGTCCAGTTCCCCACATACACACACACACACTACAGAAACAAATTGGAGAGAGTCTAGGGGGCAGGGGACTTACGAGGAGAGGCTGAGGGCAGGGCCGCCCAGAGGGGGGCAGGTGGGTCAATTTGCCCCAGGCCCTGCAGGGCCCCCAGGAGAATACAGGATTCTATAGTATTGCAACTTTTTTTTTTATGGAAGGGGCCCTGAAATTGTTTTGCCCCAGGCCCCTGAATCCTGTGGGTGGCCCTTCCCAGACCGTGGTGCTGTCCCCCTCCACCCCTTCCCTCGTTCTCCTCCCTCCGAGGTCCCCCCTGTGCTCCACCCTCACTCCCATTTGGCCACTTCCCACCCCTGCTCTTTGGCTGAGGCCTGCTGATCGCTCGCTCCTCTCCTCCCGCAAGGCCTCCTCGCGCCTCTCCACCCCCGACCCCCAGGGCTGCCTACTGCCCCCTCTCTGCCCCCTCCTGTCCATTGCCCACACCTCTCTGCCCCTCCTGAGACCTACCCTGTCCACCTCTTTCTTTGATCATCTGTTGTTATTCCTTGAAACATCAAGGATGGAATAAAAAGCGAGTTTACTCCAGGGTGAGGAAAGAAAGGACCCATCAACCCCCTGGCAAAGCTCAGTGCCCCAGAGAAAACCTGCCCCCTGCCATCACAATCACTGATGTACTGGGGATATGACGGGAAAGGGACTGTCTGAATGATCGAGGCAGGAAATGGACAAAAATCTACAGCAACAACATTAACCACAAACACACTCTCCTCATGCTCCAGCCAGAAGGGAAAGGAGCAGGAATTCTTGCAGTTCAGCCATGGACACACTTACACAAGGACACAGCAGTGTGTGTGTTGTGGAAGCTGGTCTGAGGAAACAACTGGAATTGATCACTCAGTGAGAACAGAACTAGAGTGCAGTAAGAGCCACATATCAAGCAAGTAGTTGTGGCCGAGTGGTTAAGGCGATGGACTAGAAATCTATTGGGGGTCTCCCTGCGCAGGTTCAAATCCTGCCAACTACGCAAGAAGTTGTGGCTCTTTAGTTTCAATAGAGCTGGGTCTTGTCTCACTCTTCAGTTATGTCTACATGAAAGAGTAACGTGGCTTTAGTTAAAGTGTTTTAATTGAACAGCTGTTGCATGTCCACCCTATGCCCCTGTGTCACCAGAGCACATCCATGCTAGCATCTCTTGGATTGCCACAGAGAGCAGTGCACTGTGGGTAGCTATCCCACTGTGCAACTGGCTGCAGGGTGCTTTGGGAAGTGTTTGCAATGCCTCACGGGCTGGTACAGCGTCACATGATGCAGGTTTCTATCCCATTGTTCCATGGGCATCCTACTAGATTGCCAGCTGCTTTTCAACTGCAATGTGCATGGTGGGGTAGAGAGCATGTGTGTGGAGGGAGGAGAGAGTGTGTGCGTTGCGGAAGAGTGAGTGTGTCACACACTGTCTCTAAGTTCAGACAGCTGCTGGAAGCGACCAGTCCTGAGGCAGGGGACAGCCCCGACATCAGCCCCCCTTCTCTCCCTGGCTCAGCTCAGCACAGCACTCTCTGTCACACACACACACTGCTGCCTGCTCAGCTCTGTGTCAGGGGTGCTGGAACAGGGGGTTTAGAGGGCCATGGTCCCACCACTCTTTACTGGCTGTTAGGAAAAATGATGGAGGGGGGGAAGGGTGCAGTCTTGGGAAGAGGCATTCTGTGGGTGTGGCCTCGGGGGGAGAGGTGGTGTGAGTGGGGGTCCTTAGGGAAGGGGTGTCATGGGGATGCCACAGTTCGGACAACGGTGCCCCCCCGCAGTGTAAGGAAACTCCTGCCACCCCTGCTCTGTGTTGGCAGAGCAGGACAGAGCAGCATCCACGGCAGTGATTTGCTCCCTGGGGCTCCGGCAGGGGGGCTTGGGAGTTGATTTAAAGGTCCCGGGGCTTCGGCCGCAGCAGGGAGCCCTGGGCCCTTTAAATCACCAGCCTGGGGAAGCCGGGCCGGGCTGGCACAGCGTAACGGCTCTTGCCGGTACCCCATACCGGAACATACCGGCTTACTTTCACCTCTGGAAGGTCCTCACGTGGATCAATAACTGGTTAAAAGACAAGAAACAAAGGGTAGGAATAAATGGTCAGTTTTCAGGGTGGAAACAGGTAACTAGTGGTGTCTGTACTGGGACCAGGACAAGTCAACATATTCATAAAGGATCTGCTAAACAGTGAGCTGACAAAATGTGCAGATGATCCAAAACTACCGGCTTGCTTCCTAGAACGAACGCTCCTTGAGTGGGGTGATCCACAGGGAGTAGCTCAAACCTTCAAAGTGCCTGGCCAGGGGCAGGACATTAGCCCAGCAAGGGAGGGGTGTGGCAGTGACATCACAAAGGCCTTTTGCAGGGGCTCAGACTATTGGTCAAAGGTGGTGGGGAGGTGGTGACCTCACAGAGAGATGCTGACATCAGCCAGGCAGGACAGGGGCGAGGGGCCAGGGAAACCTCAGAGACCCCTGTGGCTTTGCTTCAGCAAGTCTCCTTCTCCAGGTCTCTCTTTGAGGACTGGGGGAGTATTCGGGTTCACGGACGTGAGCGCCAGGAGGAACCTCTTTCGAGTTTTCTCCTTCCCTTTTAATGAGTTTACTAGAAAACAGCCGTCCCTGTTTAGAAGGCAAGAGCCTCCTGGAGGTCTGAAACCTGTTCAGTCTGATCCATCTGGTGACAGTTGAATTCTAGGCATGGAAAACATGAGCTTAAGGAGGCAGAATTTTATTCCGCACCAGGGGGGGGCCCACAAATATGTTCCAGGGACACAAAAAGTTACTCTGCCCCCGGAGGGGGGCGAATCTCCCCGGATGTTACAGCCCGAGCGAGACCCCGGGAGAGAAACGGGGCAGAACCGGGGGCGAGAGGCGCCAACAGGGACAGGAGCCAATTAACTCCCCGCCCCCGGGCTCCGCCCCCCCCATCCCAGATGCGGCTCCCGGGGCCGAGGCGGCTCCGCGGCTTCTCCCAGGTTCCCCGGGGCAGAGTCACGTGCCCGCCCCCCCCCCCCCCGGGGTCTCTCACTCACCGGCTCACACGGAGGCGGCAGCAGCAGCTTTGTTCTCCCGCCCCCAGCGGGGCTTGCACGGAGCATGCGCAGTTCCAGTTGCTGACCCCTCCCTTACCCGGGCTGTAGAGGGCGGACGCACCCCCGGGGCAGGCTGGGAGATGTAGTTCCGGGCTCTCCCTGGAGCGGAAGTGACGTCACCGAGGGCGGCGGAGCCGGAGCGGGAACAGCGCGCGGATCGCTGCGGTTGTGCCTGGCTCGCGCGGGGCCGTTGGAGCCTCTCCCGGGCCGGAGAAGGTTTGTGCCGCTGGGGTTCTGGGCATGCGCAGATCGCGGCGGGAGAGACCTTCATTAACCCCCTCGTGCCCGGCCCGGCCCCGCCCCCGCTGCGGAGCTGCAGCCTCCAGGTGCCGGCGCGAGCCTGGCCGGGGGGGGGGGAAGTGTCGGTGCAGCCCGGACATGGCCGGGGGGGAGGAGCCGGTGACCCCCGAGGAGCGGGGAGAGAAAGGGGGGGGGGCTGAGACCCCCTCGGATTTACCGCTGCCCCCCCCGCGGGGACCCCCCGCCCCCTTTCTCCCTAGAGCCACGAGCAGCCCCCAGGGTGACCCCCCCTCCCCCAACCCCTGAGAAGTTCCCTGCCCCCCCCCCCGATTGTGCCCCATTTTCTCTCCCCTTCGCCAGTGTCCAGCTCTCCCTGGGGCTGGGGGGGCTCTGGGGGTGTCTGGGGCCCTGGCCAGGGGCTCTGGGGACTGGGGGCCAGGGAAGATCTGGCAGGACCCTGGCTGGGGCTGGGGGGGTGTCTGGGGCCCCGGCTGTGGGGTCTGGGCTCTGGGGGGTGTCTGGGGGCTGCTGCTAACCCTGATCCTGCTCCCGGATCAGTTTGTGCCACAATCCTGGCTCCAAGCGCGGCCAGGCAGCCCCCAGCCAGGCCCACTCACCCTGGTAACTTTCTATCCACTTACCAAACACTGTCAGGTGAAATCACAGATTTGTCGATTTGTCTTTTCTCCCCTCTTGAAAACTGCAGGAACTTCTGCCTTCCCCACCCAGTCCTTGTCCTAGACCTTGGGGGTGAGGCAGGTGGGAAGGGGGCTAGAAATGCCACACAGTGGTCTCTTCCACAGCATTCTGGACTCCTTCTTCCTGAAATTTGGTTTCATTGAGGCCATTGTTAATCCAGAGTCACTGCATGGAAAGACAAGGAGTGACTCCAGATGGACAGTGGGGCAAATGAGATCAGCAGTTCTCCCTGTGAGGAGGGGCTCTCATTAGCTGCTCTCCCCAGAGAGCTAAAGGAGGGAAGCTGCTCAAACGCTCTGTCCCTCTCTGCTCAGGATATTGGGGTTCAGCTTCCTGGGTCAGATGCTGCAGCCTCCATTGTGATCTGGGAGACCAGGCTTAGCAGCTGCTGCTCCCCCAGTGGGATTCTGTGCTGGGATGTGACCTTAATTAAAGCTGCTTCTCTGCCCGGCCCAGGTGACGACTTTCTGCAGCTGGTCCTAGCCCCCTAGGGCAGCCCTGAGCCCTGTTAATACAAATTCTGAGCTACGGACCCCAGGTTATTGAAAGACCTCAGGGAAAGTGCTGGGGACTGGCAAGAAAGTGACTCTGCACAAACAGCCCCTCGTCATTTCTCCTCCCATTAGCAATTGCCAGGAGCAAATCCAGACATGGGAGAGCAAAGCCCCCAGGAATGGGACTTTCCCAGCCAGAGGAGCAGGGAGAGAGGACAGGGGAAGGAGAGACTGAAAGGGGCAGTGGGAGAAATGAGTGGGGGGGAGAGATTTCCAGCTCTCTAGTCCACCCAGACACATGTATTGCAGCATCCCTGGGCAGAACCACTTTCCAGTGAACAAGAAAAGGATCAGACAGAGGAAAAGCTGGTTCTTGACTCCATATTCCCCCTGCTGGGGTGTGCCTGCCCTGGGGTCAGTGTCCGAGGGAATCCCCCACAGTGACACCTTTGGTTCTGTTCTTTTCTAGCCTTGTGTTCAGAGACTTAGTTATGAGATTGGGAGAGGGAGAAGTGAGGTTAAAAATGTGTCTGTGGGCTTAGCCTGGCAGGAAGGGCCAGCTCCACACTGTAATAAAGAGATTGAGCATGTTCCCAGCATGGCAGAGTCTAGGATGTCTGTCTGCAGGGAAAGGGCCTGTGGGAATCGTGATGTGAAATTAACTAAAGCCTGTTCTGAAACCTCCACAACTGCCCTTCTCACCCTCCCAGGCTGCAGAATGACATCCCTGTTTCGCTCTAGCTCATCCCATCCTCCCATGGGACAGGGGAGAGAAATGGCTGCAGAGGAGCCTGTTCAGGTAGGGATTATCGGGGGGTTGCTGGTGGGTTCCTGCAGGAGGGAGAGGGGACAGCAAATACACCGGAGATAGGAAGATTTGCACAGTCTGGTTTGGAGCGGGGCAGGAAATGCACAGGGTGGGGAAGGGAGGAGGACAGCTTGTGACATTCCTGCTGGGGGGAGTTTAATAAATGGCCCAAATTCTAGGAACAGACCCATGAGATTAAGAGGTGGAAATACCCTAATTTGTGAAACAGAAAATAACCCTCCTACCTGGGGCTAGGAAAACAGGTCAGGCTCCAGCACTGGGATTCTGGTCAGACTGACCAGCCGCTGCTGTGAGATATGAAAGGGGCACCCATCAGTGAGGTTTAGGGGAGATTCCCCTCCCTTCATATCCAGCTCCTCACAATGGGGAGGGTGTTGGGCTTCCTACCAGGGAGCTCTCCCTGGTCCCTGCTAGGGGCTTCATCTCCTGTATCGGTCTGTGGCTAGTAGGAGTGTGATGGATCTGTTGGGAGAGAAAAGGGGCTCTTGCTTCGTCCCCTTAACTTGGTGTTTCCAGGATGCTCTGAGTGGAGTGGGGGTGGGACTCTGACTGTGATCCACCCAGAGCTTGCATTTGATTGACTTCTCTCCCCCACAAATAGTGGGGCTGTGAGTGAGGCAGCAGGTACTGAGTGTTGGACTCTTGCTCTTTCAGGGGCCAGTGACCTTCGAGGAGGTGGCTGTGTATTTCTCCAGGGAAGAGTGGGCTCTGCTGGACCCTGCTCAGAGAGCCCTCTACAGAGACGTCATGCAGGAGAACTATGAGAATGTGACCTCGCTGGGTAAGGATTCCTGTCCCCTCAGTTCTTGGAAGGGGAAATGAAGAGAAAAGGTTCACGCCAGCCCCACAATGCCACCTCTACACTGTCCTGTCTCTGCATCACCCCAATATGCCAGTGACCCACACACTGCCAAAGACCCTCCCCTGCTGCAGAACAGTTTGGGAACAGAGCACAGGAGCAGTGTCACACAGTGTCAAATATCTCCTGTTTGCACAAGTAAACTTCTTTAAGATGGGGCGACCACATCTGCATGCAGTGTTATGCTCCTACAAAGCACATGGGATCTTTGTAGAGGAAGGTAAATACACAGCATTTATTGAGAATACAACAGTTAGCATATGCTTTTTAGTCACCCACCCGTGATGTTCATAGTTACCAGTCTCTTGTAGCTCAAGTCAATCTAATGGCCAGTTAGATTGAGCATGAGTGTGGGGCTAGGCTCTTGTCGGTCACGATCCAGTGCTCCTGGAGTGTGGCAAGACAAACCCAAAGTCCCATGGCCAAGCACCCTGGTTCTTATAGGCTTTTTTCCTTTGTTGAACTCTATGGATTTTGCTGTATCAGTTAGTGATCGGTTACTTCTTAACTGGTGTAAACATTCCAGTGCACCTCCGAGAGGGTCAACCTGTCCTTCGTTCTGATTTAAACAATTGTCCTCAGGGGTGCCAGCCTTTACCTCAGGGTCATCAATCTGCCCTTCATTATGGATGTGCGTCGATGATTCTTTGATGTCCTTTAAGTCTCTTGACTCCTTCCTTGACTCTGGCTGTAACAATGGCCTTTACACCTTCTCTTTTCTGATGCATACATCCTCATTCACACAAACCCACTGAGGATACAAACAGTAGTATTTTATATCGAGCAAAAAGGCATTGCAAATGAAACCTTGCCTTCAATGTTTCTCTAATCTACTTAACATAGACACAATAGAGAATCCTGTCTCTAACTTACTAAACCTTAAAACAAAGATATGTAGATTTAACTAGAGTGCCTAATTTGTAATACATAGAGGAAACCATAGTAGACAGTGTAACTTATCCTAAAACAAAAGGTGACCATAATCAGTCAGAAGGATTGTTCTGGTTTGTCATTCCTTTCTGCTATTCAAACAGGGTGGCTGACAGGATGAAATCAAATCATACATTAATTCTCACAGTACATTATAAAATCCAGCTCCTACAGCCGTATTCGAGATGTGGGCGTACCATAGATTTGTATACAGGCAATATGATATTTTCTGTCTTTTCTATCCCTTGCTCAATGATTCCCAATGTTCCGTTCGCTTTTTGACTGCTGCTGCACATTGAGTGGATGTTTTCAGAGAACTATCCATGATTCCAAGATCTCTCTCTTGAGTGGAAACTGCTAATTTAGACCTCATCGTTTTATATGTCTAGTTGGGATTATGTTTTCCAATGGGCTGCACTATGTGCTATCCTGACATCTAGTACTGCTGAGATCCTGCATTCAGTACTATCCCTGCCCTTCCTGTTCCCTTTCTCCACTGAACCCCACCAGCCCATGATTCCTGTTCCCAGCTTCCCCAGGACTCTCTCATTGTCTCTGGACCTCTCCGTCAGCAAGAAGCAGTGGCAGGGAGACTTGCCCTCTCTCTGGAGTCTTGGATTTCTGGGACATGGATTTACTTTCTCTGTGTTTTGGGAGCCTCTTTGAAATTGAGTGTCTGTGACGTTAACCACAGTGCAATCTGGAGTGAACAGCTGTGTCCCCTCAGTTTCCCAAACTGGGGTGACTTTTACACTGTTTTACTGTGAGAGCAGCCGCTCCTGGGCAGTTAACACACAGTCTCCAGCATGTAACTTGCTCCCAGCTACACAGTATTGAGTGCTGCTAGTCAGCGACTCATGAGTTACAGTGCAGCACAGGAAAACCCCAGAAAAGTCTCTGTTCCCAGACTTCCCCGAGAAATCTGCATCTTTCCCTGTCCAACACACTACTGAACAAGGCAAGCTCATATGACATCTGTCATTTTATCTGTGGAAAATGACATGCACCAGCCTTGTTATCCCATGTAGATGAGTGGACTCATCCCTGCAGCACCCCCTGCTGGTGACTTCTGGGAATTAGCTCATTCCAGCTCCGGCGCACCCTCTGCAGGCCGGTGATCTGCCTGTCCTCTGGCCCCCCATGTCCCTCCCTGGACCTGGTGCCCCTTTTACCTGGGGTGCTGCCCTCTGGCAGTAACCCCTCAGTCTTAGGGTCTCCCCTCCCCAGGGAACTCCCACCCACTATTCCCACCTCGGCTCAGTATAAGGCCAGTCATCGTCTAGCCCCACCCCCTGGGGCAGGCTGCAGTATCAGCCACTCATCACTGGCAAGGACGGTTTGGACCTGCTGCCTTTGCCTACCGCTGGGCTGCCCTCTGCAACCCCCCAGTACCTATTGCCTTCTGCTAGGCCACAGCCTGGGGCTTTCCAGGCTGGAGCTCCCCAGCTCCTCTGCCTTTCCCCAGCCCTGCTCCACTCAGGTACCCTGTGTCCAGCTCCCTGCAGCCATCTCCCTCTACAGACAGAGAGAGATTCTATCTGCCCCTGGCTTCTCTGCCTTTATAGGGCCAGCTGAGTCTGTTTGGGGCGTGGCCCCAGCTGCAGCCACTTCCCCCAAGCAGCCCAGCCTAAAAGCTGCTTTCTCCAGCCACAGCCCCCTCCCAGGGCTGTTTTTAACCCTTCAGGACAGGAGCGGGGGTCCACCCCGCTACATCCCAAATGCAGTTTCCAACACACTTTAATCCAAACACACTAGTTGGATAAAACAATAAAACAAGATTGTTAATTACCAAAAAAAAAAAGATTTTAAGTGACTACAGGTAACGAGGCATAAAAGTCAGAATTGTTTACAAAAGAAATGCAAGATAAAACACAAACTAACATGTAAGTCAGAGGTGGGCAAACTATGGCCCACAGGCCACATCCGACCCGCGGGCCCAGCCTGCCCGGCCCCTGAGCTCCTGGCCGGGGAGGATCCCCCCTCCCCTCCTCTCCCCTGCTGTCCCCTCGCCCCCGCTGTCCCCCTGCAGCCTCAACATGCTGCGCCCTCAGCGCTCTGGCCCACCGCTCCTGGGCAGTGCTGCAGCGGTGGGACTGCGAGCTCCTACTGCTCTGAGTGGCATGGTAAGGGGGCCGGTCAGCGCGCTCCTGAGGGACCTCGTGTCTAGCTCCGGCGAGCCGCGTTGCTGTGGTAAGGGGGCCAGGGCCAGGGGGTTGGATAAGAGGCAGAGAGTCCTGGGGGGCAGTCAGGGGACAGGGAGCAGGGGGCGGGTGGTCAGGGGATGGGGAATGGGGGAGTTGGATAGGCGTGGGAGTCCCGGGGTCTGTCAGGGGCGGGGGCTGGATATGGGTTGGGGCAGTCAGGGGACAGGGAGCAGGAGGGGTTGGGTGGGGTTCTGGGGAGGGAGGCTGGGGTTTGGGAGAAGGCGGTTAGGGACAATGATCGGGGCTTAGATAGGGGTGGGATCCCAAGAGGGTTCTGGGGGTGTTAGTGGTGGTGGGGTCTCTGGAGGGGGAGGTCAGGGGACAAGGAGCAGGGGGGTTTGGATGAGTCAGCAGTTCTGAGGGGGGTAGTCAGGGCGGGAAGTGGGTGGGGTCGGATAGGGGGTGGGGCCAAACTGTTTGGGGAGGCACAGCCTTTCCTACCCAGCCCTCCATACAATTTTGCAACCCCGATGTGGCCCTCTGGCCAAAAAGTTTGCCCACCCCGATCTAAGTTAACAAGCTGAAATGGATTGAAAGCAAATGTTCTCTCACCATCTGCTGAGACAGGCTGGTTTTCCTTTCAGCCAGGACTCCCCTAACCCGCCCCTGCCGCCCAAGATCAGGTCTTCAGAAGTTGTCATGAGCAGAGGGAAAGGGGAGAGAGAGTCTCATGCATTTTCCTCACATCTCTTTACAATTCAGTCCTTTCTACTAGAAACAAATCCAGTTCTCAGCTGAGTCATGTTGACAGGCTCTCGTAGATATGAGCTTCAAGTGGTCCCTGTGATGGAATGTAAATGTCTTCTTCACACCTTCCCCCTGCCGCAGAGTGGCTATTTGTCCAGCTGTTTGCCTTGCTGTCTCCGAGAAACTGATCTTCCCGAGCACTGTAACTTTTTCAGTAATATCATACAGTAAAATCTCATAACTTTAGATACAGTGTTACACATTTTAACAGGATAATATTCAGTAGATTATGTGTTTTCAAAATGCCATTCTGTGTACAAAATTGATCATAATTTTCTAGAAGAGTGAACCTAGGGGTACAGACTGACACAGTGTCTGTCTCTGTGTGTTCCCAGCAGATATGTGGGTATTTCAATACATCATAAGCACAGTGTTCATCATCTTCAAGGACCGGGGGAGCTGGTCCTGGGAATTCACTGTGGAATTCACTGGGAATTGAATTTTACCAAGTGTGACACTGTATGGAATTGTGAGACATTTTATGTTATTTTTTTTATTATCAATACCAATTTGATACAATTGAAATGACTCGTGCTAGATATGCCATGACAGGTGTCAGTGAAAATGTTATGCTTTTCCAAGTATGATAATTTTGTTTCTATGTTTGTATCAGCTTTGTATTGTGAGTTATAGATTTGTAGAGTATCTCTGTATTTCCAGACTTGGGCAGTGTTTCTGGGTGAGACATATTGGCATCAGCGCTGCCTAGGCTGTTTGATGGCCCATCAGCTGTACAGTGAGACCATGGAAAGGATCAAGGGCAGGGGTTGGCAAACTTTTTAGCCCGAAAGCCACATTGGGGTCCCCAAACACCCTGGCCCCACCCTCTATCCGCCCCCTCCCACTTACCGCCCCGTCTGCCCCCCCTCAGAATCCCCGAGCAATCCAACCCCCCCTGCTCCTTGTCCCGTAAGCGCCCCCTCCAGAGACCCCCCCCAACTGCCCTCCCAGGACCCCACCCCCTACCCAACCCCGCTGCTACCTGTCCCCTGACTGCTCTGACCTCTATCCACCCCCCTGCCCACTGACAGACCCTTGGGACTCCCACACCGATCCAGCCCCCGTCCCCCCAGAACCTCCGCCCCATCCAACTGTCCCCTGACTGCCCCCCGGGACTCCCTGCCCCTTATCCAACGCCCCCACCTCCTTACCATGCCGCTCAGAGCAGCGTGTCTGGCAGCCACGTGGACCACGCAGAGCCAGACACACTGCCCAGCAGGAGCGCACAGCCCCACCCCGCAGGAGCGCTGCCCGCACGGTGGTGTGGCTGCGGGGGAGGGGCTAGCCTCCCCAGTCAGGAGCTCAGGCACTGGGCAGGATGGTCCTGTCGGCTGGATGTGGCCCGTGGGCCGTAATTTGCCCATCCCTGATCAAGGGCATAAACCTATTGAGTCAGCAAGACATGCAGGGGTATGTCTGTGTGCTGAGACTTCCGAGGCTTTTCCATGCCATGTGCTGTGAAGCTTGTGTTTGGGACACAGGTAGTACAAGCCACATGGCAAAAGGAATATAAAGGGCAGCTGCATCATCTCCATTTTGTCTTCAATCCCTCTTCCTAACTCTGGAGCAACTTCTCTACAAATTGAAGCCTGGAACAAAGGACTGAAAGACCCATCGAACTTGTGGATGTGTTCCAGACGGACTTTCAAGCCAGCAGCTCAACAATACTGCTAATAACCTGATATATAGATTTTGGAATGCATCTCACTGCTTTTCCATTTAACAACTTTTTGTGTGTCGTGTCCTGTCTTGTCTTTCCATGCTAAAGGATTGGCTGGCAGTGTGGTCTTTTGGGTAAGATCCAAACCTATAGTGATTTTGTAATGTGGCTGACCTTTTGGGGTCAGAAAAACATTTTGTATATGAGCAGAGTTTTTAAATACCCTCTCACTGTACTGGACCTAGGTGCTGATTGGGAGTCGGAGAACTGGAATGCAATAAAGGGGGCCATGTGATTTCTTTTTTCAGCTTCTCGATAACCCGTGTGTGGGATCAGAAGCACAGTTTGTGACTGGTCGTTGAGTTTAACTTCAGTGTTAACCACCAGTTTTGGGAGCACCTGCTCTCCCTTTTTCATCCTGCCCTGACCCTGGCATTTTCAGTGTGGACTGCCCCAGGCACACCTGTCACACTAAGCACTGAAGTTAAATTAATAGAATGTTTTTTATGACAAAGTTATGAAATCAAGTGACCTCCTTTGTTTTCTTTCATCTGAGCAGGGTTTCCAATTTCCCAACCTGATGTGATCTCCCAGCTGGAACAAGGGGAAGAGCCATGGGTCCCAGACCTCCAGGGTTCAGAGGAAAGAGAGATCCTGAGAGCTCCCTGCACAGGTGAGGAAATATTAAACCAACTCAGAATCTGTAAGTGCCTGAAGGAAACATCTGGGATGCCCTACAATGCCCTTGGAAGGTCTCTCAGTTCAATATTGTCCCTAGCAGGGGTCGTATCCTTAGGGTAAATATAGCTCATGGCTTCCTGTAGACACTAGCAGACACCAGGCAGTAGCTTCCTCCCTTCCCCCTGTGAATGTGGATGGGATGTGAAGCCTGAATTGATCCCCTCCTCTCTCCTGTTTGGGGAAGACCTTGGGGGAGTTCAGTTCCTGATTTTTATTAGACTTCTCTCCAGTACTTGTATTGGTTTGGCCTTCCCCTTTTCATCCCTGTTTGAGGTTTCTGTCTCTATCACAGCAGGTGACGCAATGGTATGTGAGAAAGAGGAGGAGAATTCTCAGCAGGAAAATGTTGAGCAAGTGGATAAACACAGAGAATTATCGCAAAGATTGAAAAGGAATGTGTCCTGGAGTCATAAGCAGGAAAAATCCCATGACATTCAGCACAGACCAGAAGGAGAGCAGGGAAACCAGCCAGGGGAGAAAGTGGGTAAATGTATTTCCTGTCAGGAAACTCAAAAGGACCTCAAGGAAACCACAACACAACAGGAAATCCTCAGCAGAAAGAGAAAAAATACATGCAGTGAGTTTGGGGAAAACGTATGTGATTACTCCATCCTTATAAAGCATCACAGAATCCACACAGGGAAGAGGCCCTATGAATGCACTGAGTGTGGAAAATGCTTCCCTAGCAGCTCAGCCCTTTCTCAACATCAGAGAATCCACACAGGGGAGAGGCCCTATGAATGCAGTGAGTGTGGAAAATGCTTCACTGACAGCTCATCCCTTTCTCGACATCAGAGAATCCACACAGGGGAGAGGCCCTATGAATGCACTGAGTGTGGAAAATGCTTCCCTAGCAGCTCATCCCTTTCTCGACATCAGAGAATCCACACAGGGGAGAGGCCCTATGAATGCAGTGAGTGTGGGAAAACCTTCAGTCGCAGTTCACACCTTATTACGCATCAGAGAATCCACACAGGGCAGAGGCCCTATGAATGCAGTGAGTGTGGTAAATGCTTCACTAGCAGCTCAGGCCTTTATCAACATCAGAGAATCCACACAGGGGAGAGGCCCTATGCATGCAGTGAGTGTGGAAAATGCTTCACTGACAGCTCAGCCCTTTCTCAACATCAGAGAATCCACACAGGGGAGAGGCCCTATGAATGCAGTGAGTGTGGGAAAAACTTCAGTAGCAGCTCAAACCTTCTTGCCCATCAGAGAATCCACACAGGGGAGAGGCCCTATGAATGCAGTGAGTGTGGAAAATCCTTCACTGACAGCTCATCCCTTTCTCAACATCAGAGAATCCACACAGGGGAGAGGCCCTATGAATGCAGTGAGTGTGGAAAATGCTTCACTAACAGCTCAGCCCTTTCTCAACATCAGAGAATCCACACAGGGGAGAGGCCCTAGGAATGCAGTGAGTGTGGGAAAATCTTGAGTAGCCGCTCAAACCTTATTCCGCATCACAGAATCCACACAGGGAAGAGGCCCTATGAATGCAGTGAGTGCGGGAAAACCTTCAGTCGCTGTTCACACCTTATTACGCATCAGAGAATCCACACAGGGAAGAGGCCCTATGAATGCAGTGAGTGTGGGAAAAACTTCAGTAGCAGCTCAAACCTTCTTGCCCATCAGAGAATCCACACAGGGGAGAGGCCCTATGAATGCAGTGAGTGTGGAAAATCCTTCACTGACAGCTCATCCCTTTCTCAACATCAGAGAATCCACACAGGGGAGAGGCCTTATGAATGCAGTGAGTGTGGTAAATGCTTCACTAGCAGCTCAGGCCTTTATCAACATCAGAGAATCCACACAGGGGAGAGGCCCTATGAATGCAGTGAGTGTGGGAAATGCTTCACTGACAGCTCAGCCCTTTCTCAACATCAGAGAATCCACACAGGGGAGAGGCCCTATGAATGCAGTGAGTGTGGGAAAACCTTTATTACCAGCTCACACCTTATTAGGCATCAGAGAATCCACACAGGGAAGAGGCCCTATGAATGCAGTGAGTGCGGGAAAACCTTCAGTCGCTGTTCACACCTTATTAGGCATCAGAGAATCCACACAGGGAAGAGGCCCTATGAATGCAGTGAGTGTGGGAAAACCTTCAATCGCAGCTCAAACCTTCTTACCCATCAGAGAATCCACACAGGGGAGAGGCCCTATGAATGCAGTGAGTGTGGAAAATGCTTCAATCACAGATCATACCTTATTAGGCATCAGAGAATCCACACAGGGGAGAGGCCCTATGAATGCAGTGAGTGTGGAAAATGCTTCACTCACAGATCATACCTTATTAGGCATCAGAGAATCCACACAGGGGAGAGGCCCTATGAATGCAGTGAGTGTGGAAAATGCTTCACTGACAGCTCAGCCCTTTCTCATCATCAGAGAATCCACACAGGGGAGAGGCCCTATGAATGCAGTGAATGTGGGGGAAAATTCAGTCGCAGCTCAGACCTTATTACACATCAGAGAATCCACACAGGGGAGAGGCCCTATGAATGCAGTGAGTGTGGAAAATGCTTCACTAACAGCTCAGCCCTTTCTCAACATCAGAGAATCCACACAGGGGAGAGGCCCTATGAATGCAGTGAGTGTGGGAAAACCTTTATTACCAGCTCACACCTTATTAGGCATAAGAGAATCCACACAGGGAAGAGGCCCTATGAATGCAGTGAGTGCGGGAAAACCTTCTGTGGGCACTTAGCCCATGTTAGTCATCAGAGAATCTGCAAGGGAGATCAGCAACATAAACACCTCTAGGGCTATCAATACTTTTTTTTCTGTAATAATTTTCCTGATTCCCACATAGTAACGTTTAAAGCTGTTTGAACTGTTTGCAGCATGGTTATCCCTCAGTTTGACCAGATGAGGGGCCCATTTTTGCCTTTTGCAGTTTGCCCTGTTTTGAGGTGGACCCATTTGTCCTTTCTATCAACTCCATTATCCCATGAGTAATTCGAGTGTGCCCTTCCTATCAGGAACCAGGGAGCATCACATTTATACTATTCTTCCTATTTCAAAGTTATTGTTAGTCACCAGTGATACAGATTGTATCATTGCCACTTGTTCTCACGTTGCTGTGGGTTGTGCTGAAGAGCAGGTACAATGGGAATTTTTCAAATTATAGTTAAATGAAGAGGAGCAGGGGCAGGAAAAAAAGTGTAATTTCAGCCTCTGTGACACTGGAAGGAGATGGGGAGACGCAGAGATTCCCTTCTTCCCCATCACTGCAGAACTGTTACCTTTTGTCTGAGCCATGCAGAGGTTATCATCATCACATTCTATCCATCCACTTCTCAAAGTGTCCTGTGAGGAGCAGTTCTCAGCTGTCTGTGCTTGGAGATGATGCTTTGACTTCTTTAATCTTATCTCAGAGTCGCTCTGACTGGAGATGAAAGTGTCAAAGACCTGGAAGGGGAATTCAAATGGATCCCAAACACAGTGTGATCATTGGGAGTTTAAATCCCAGGTTCCATCTATTGGTAAAGCCACTTCTGGCAAGGTGAGAGTGGTTTTGTCCCAAATTATAGCAATGCTTGGATACTAAAAATTTTGTAAATAAACATAACTGGCTATTGAGACAGTGCTGAGTGAAGTATGTTCGAATGGATCAGAGGAGAATGTGATGGGAGAATCTCTTGTCCTGATTCTGAATAATCAGATGTAACCTGCTCTGGAATTTCACTTCACACTTTCATTGCCATGTATTCTAGCTCTCTGTGATGTGGGTTTCTATCTTTCCTGAAGGCTGTTTGGTCACTCAATTGGATAGTAGTTCAGTTTGATAGGATGTAGCTCAGATTTATTGGAGAATTTAAGACAAATGACTATTTGCTAAAGTCATCATTTCTCACTTCAGCTTTGCTTTTTCCCCATCCCTGCATGATGTCATGGAGAAAGGTTGAAGTGCAGTTCTGTCAGCATTAGAGAACTCTCCAATTTACTGGACAGGCTAACAAAGAAACAGCAGTGATTTAAAATCTCTACTCAGAAATGATGAACAACAGCAGAACCCCAACTAACTGAAGGAAGTGCATATGATCACGGTGTAGTTCAATTGTTTAAGTCAATATTGTCCCAGATGTTCTGGGGAGAAAATTCCATGCTAAGTGATTTTTGAACTAGGCACAATGCCCAGGTATTTGGTTCCAAAGCCTTTGTAACCCAGGCCCTACAGAAGATCTTTCCTAGCTAATCTTATTGTATCGGAGATGCTGCCCTTCATGATGCAGATGTTGAGGAAATAGAAGTGGAGTTTTGTTGAATTTATCCTTTGTAGGTGCTAAAAATGTATATCGAATCAAATCCGTTTTGGAAATCTAATAGCTGCAGAAAAATAGCTATTTTTGAATAGAAACTCCAACTCTGGTCACTAATGAAGATTGTGATCCAGCCCTGTATCCAGTCCCTTGCCTGGAACTGTGCCACCAAATTAAAGAAAAGCTGGGCATGTTTTGGTAAGCCTCCATGTTTTGGTAAGCCTCACTAACACTGCTGAGATTTGGAGTGGTTTTGTAAAGGATTCTACTTCAGAGAAGTGTAAATTTACCCTAACCAAGACCAAGGATTTGGAAAGAGCTGGGGCTGAAAAAGTCCACATCCAGTTCTTGGTTTCCACCCCAGTAAAGGAAGCTATGGTGACCAATGACCCAAGGAAAATTGTTTGTACAACTCCATTTCCTAGTTCAGTGTCACTGATTACAGTTCCAAAGGATGCCAGGTTACATTGAGAACAATCATCCTTTACCATTTGGATCCAAAGAGAGCGCTTCAAAGGACAGTCCTTCCCCGTGGATCCCAAACTGGCTGCCTGATTGGGTAACAAGGACTTCAAGGCTGTAGAAATGATGGTAACCAATGAGGCAATGAATGTATCAGGCTCCAATTTCAGACTTCTGGATACTCGCATGTTGAGTTCTGATTCTATGGTTTTGTGTCTGATGCTCTGGCTACACAATAAAGCTGATGTTGGTGCAGCTGCACCAATGTAGCTGCGCTGCTGTAGCGCTGCTATTACAGACGCTTTCAGCCAATGGGAGAGATTTCTCTCATCGGACTCGATTAGTCCAACCCTCGCAAGCGGCAGTGGCTCTTTTGGCAGGAGAAGTTCTGCTGCTGATGTATCGCTATCTACACAGGGGGTTAGGGCTGTGTAACTACATTGCTCAGTGGTGTGGATTTTTCACACATCGGAGTAATATAGTTAACCGATAAATGTCTTTAGTGTAGACCAGACAGTTCTCTCTTGTGTTTTATGCATTTACATCACTTCTCTATCTTCTCTCACTTTGAAAGATTAAGTGTGTGACACGAGAGGTATTTTTCCTCATGATGCAAAGATTCCCACATAGGAGACCCCTTCCACCAACACATACTGTAGAAGATCCTGAGATATATGAACTCACAGAAGTGGTTGGGACAAACCACATCTTGAGCCAAGGTTCAGTTTTTGGCAATGGGCATTAGAAGAAAACTAACATATATAATAAGAATTTGTGATCTTTGAATATGTTTTATCATCTATTAAAATGAGATTATTGGTGAAGTTATTGGTTAAAGAAGAAGAGACTAAATGTGTGATAATCTGAAGTATTTTGGAAAACTGAAAGTTGTTTTTGTTTTGTTTTGTTAGTCGTACAGGAAATGGTGGCTAATCTTGAATAGTTAATTTGATTTAATTTACCCCCTGTAGTATAAAGAGTTCTGGTAGAAAACCTCACTCCAAAGGTTGGGATGGGAGAATGTGTGTGAGAAAGTGTGCATAAGAGAATATTGGCCCAGTATAGATTTTAGTATTTTGTGTTTTCAAATAGAATTTATTTTGTTTAGTTTCTAAGTCAATTTCTATTCAAAGGAAAGCTACTCGAGGTGACAAGTTGTATAAATTTTTACCAGCTTAGACTGTAAGGGTCACTGTCTTCCCCACTTCTCTAATTTGCAAAGGAAAGGCCTGACATCTGTCACAGGATGTGTCCAGCAGGTAGAACAGCTGCACTCATCAACCATCAATATAAAGAAAAAGACTGAAATCCATTGTCTTTCAGGTCAATAAGCCATCTAAAGGCTGGTCGATGTAGAAAAGCTGTGTTGGCATAACCACATCTCTCAGGGGTGTGAAAAGTCCTCTCCACTGAGAGAAGTCGTTAATGTGACCTGAGCCCCAGTGTAGACAGTGTTAGGTTGTCAGAAGAATATTTCCAGTGTTTGAAGTGTAGAGACAGTCTTAACATCAATTCCAATTTTGACCCATCTCCCTATATGTGAGAAAGTTACTGGTATGGAGGGCTGAGCCAGCTGTCCACTCACCTGGTTCCTCAACTGTAGCTACAGCTCTTAGTGCCCATGAATGCAAAGAGTGAGAGAAATGGAGAGTTCCAGCCATTGTCATTTTAGTATCTTATTGTTCCTCTCTCTGTTTTTTGTGCTGGCCTTTCTGTTCTATCAGGGGGTGACTGTATAGCTCAGTGCATCTGTGACAAAAGCTCATTGGTGTCAATTGGCAAAGGGGGTCACTGTTCTTCACAAGCAACTCCTGTGTCAGACCTGAAAAACTCCCCACAGCTAATACACTGCTTTTATGATAGTTATCCAGGAAGCATAGCAGTGAGATCTCTACTGAAAGCTTGTAAATTATTGATACTCCTACTCACTGCGAGAGGTGTGTCCAAGTCATAGTTAAGGGGTAATGTAAGTACATGGAAAATTATGCCCATATGGTATTGTTGTGAAAGTGAGTCACCCCAATCATAGGTCTTGTTGGGGACGGCCCATTCCAGTGGGAGGGAATTGGCACCTCTCCCTTGCTAGCCAGTTATGTGATGTATTGCTCCATTGTCAGCCTTTGCACCAACCCAGAAAAGCCAATAGAAAACCATCAAAGACAAATTATAGACATCGAAACCCTGTGGAAGTGACAAGGACAATATGAGAATGAGTAGATCGTCCTTTCTGTGAATATAAAGACAAAAGACTGATTCAGTTCATAACAGGGTGGAGAAAAACACTCTGGGTCCATTCACCAAGGAGATTCCTAATGACCAGTGATGCTTCATGAAAGGCAGGGCCATGGCGCCTAGGGACTAGCAATCAGTGAAATTGACTGACGTGTGAGGTGAGAATCTACTTAGATAGGAAAGGTAACTATTAAGAAGTGTAGGTTACATTTTCTGATTTTGTTTAGTTGGTAACAGTTGGTTTCCATCACTCACATTTGTTTGTTTAAATCTCTATCGGTTGTTAAATAAATTTCTGCTTGTTTGATAACTATACTCAAGTGCTGTGTGAGATACAGTAGCAGTGGTCCACAGTAAAACTAGTAACCTGGGATATACCATTGCTTTGGGCAGAGAGAATCTGGGATTTCTCTGAGTATCTGGTGATCTGGGCTGGACCCCAGAGGGAGACACATTGAAGGAACTCAGGGGTTAGGGTGGCTGCTGTAGCTCAGAGGAGGGTTCTTGAGTTCCTGAAGGGCTGGGTGAGTTTGGTCACTAACATCCAGCTGCCAAATGCAAAACTCCCTCTTCCTAGTGGCAGGTGGCAACAAGGAAACTCACAGCCCTCTGCTCCCTGAGAAGGGTCACAATATGTCTCTATGTCGATTCACCTGTCAAATTCACACAAGGAAAGCTCCCTATAGCATAAAACTCTGCCATATGAAATCATGGAACATGTGCTCTTCACTCTGTGAAAGCACGTAAAGAATCCAAGCGCTGGAGGGTAGGGTTTGGGTCCAGAGTGACCTAGACAAATTGGAGGATTGGGCCAAAAGAAATCTGAGGAGGTTCAACAAGGAGAAGTGCAGAGTCCTGCACTTAGGAAAGAAGAATCCCGTGCAGTGCTACAGCCTGGGGACCGACTGGCTAAGCAGCAGTTCTTCAGAAAAGGACCTGGGGATTACAGTGGATGAGAAGCTGGATATGAGTCAACGGTCCCCTTGTTGCCAAGAAGGCTAACAGCAGATTGGGCTGCGTTAGTAGAAGCATTGCCAGCAGCTTGAGGGAAGTGTGTTCATTTCAAACCTGCAGCTTATTCATTTCATTTGGTGACCCCTCCTACTTCTTGTGTTATGAGAAGGAGTAAATAATACTCCCTTCCTTGGTCCTTTAGAAGATATGTGACCCCCCCGCCCCCTTGTGTCTCATGTCCTGGGACCAACATGGATACACCACCATCGGAAACAACAACGTTCCAAGTCAATGCACATGGGAGAAGCATCTTGTGTTTCATTCCTTATGTCCTAGTCCCAGCGTGTGGCCATTTCCTTTTCTTCCTTTCTGTCAAAAGCTTTGGTGTTTTGCACAGAAACATTATTTCCCCAGGAGAGACTCAGGAGTGAGGGCTGCATTCCTGTACCAACCAGTCACTAGAAGGGGGCAGACAAAGGCCTTTAGGATGAGGCATCCGTCACTGTCAAAAAATCATCTCCCTCCTGTGGTTCCGCGGGCAGCAGGAGCAGCCGCAGCTCGGTGGCCCCCGGCAGCACTCCTGGGGTGGCCGGAGCAGCAGCAGGCCCACTGGGGCTCCCCGCCCGGGGCAGCAGCTGGAGTGGCAGCAGGTTGGCAGGGCTTCTCCCCTGGTAGCTGGTGCTCATTATCCATCAAATAAATCAAAACACTTCCACCTGCAAGTGGATTTAGCCCAGGACCCTCAGAGTCAGCAGCTCTTATAGCTCTCCCCGCCCCCCCCCCCCGCACTGAGCTCTCTGGTCAGGTGTCCTAGAGCCGGAAGCCTCCTGTTTAGATCCTAAAATAGCATTTTTGCACTGGGGGGGGGGGCCTGAAATTTAGGACTGGACATTGCAGCTCCACTGTTATTTTATTGAATTGCTTCAAAACAGCAAGTCAAGATAGTCTCCTAAGTGCCAGGCTCTCTGCCATGGAAACAGCTGCCCCTGCTCTCCAGGAGTCTGTGCGTTCCACCCAACAAAGTACAAACCTCTGCACTGAAGGGGGGTCAGACAGTGATGGTAACACAAATCTTCCGACTGTTAACCCAAGTCCCTTCCTTTCTTTAACCCAGGACGTGCCAGTCAACTGTGAGCCATGGTGTTATCTTCATCTTAAAATACCTCTCAGGACATTGAACAGAGGAAGTGAAACCTCCTCCCCCAAATGGCTCCCTGTTGAGGCGTTGTACCGTACCTGCCCCTGGAGACTGGTTTTATATCCTTAGAGCTTTTTCTCTTCAATCCCCTTATCCCAATCTATGGGCCACCTCCACATTTCAGAGTTTAGAATTTGCTCTCATCACCCTCATATGGCACTTTCCATGTGAATTAGACAAAGTGAGTGGGGGAAGCTCCATGGCTACTGAAAACAGATGCTTTGGGTGAGGCCTGAACTCATAACCCCAGCAGTGCGCCTCCCTCACTAGCCAGGTGTGCCCCTGTAGGTGCTTCATAGACAAGCTTGGGAAGTAGGGTAGTTACCTGTGTCTGTGATTAACCACTTTGGTGACCTAATTGAGAGGCTGATGGTTCAAACCCAGGTGGAGATAGAGGTAGGTTTTTTTTTAGTGATGAGACTCCAGTACATTTTAACAGGTAGTAAAACGCCTCAATTCTGCTCTAGCCTCATTGGGCAAGCATAAGCAGCACTTTTGCCAGATGCATTGGTGGTATAGTGGTGAGCATAGCTGCCTTCCAAGCAGTTGACCTGGGTTCAATTCCCAGCCAATGCAGCGATGTGATGTTTTTGCTGCTGGGAATGGGTTTAATTTCAGTCACATTGTATCAGTTTAGCAATGGAAGGAGAGAATCAATGTCCTGCAGGTCATTCAACACACAATGGAGGAAGAAAGGGGCAGGACTATACAATGAGCAGGTGGAGTCATCCTGGTATTACAACATTTGGTTTATTTTTTATTTTTTTCCCTTTACTTCCCTCTCCCTTTTAGACTCAAGAGCCTTTAAGGTCAGAAGGGACCAGTGTGATCATCTAGTCCGCCCTGTTGCACCTTATAGGCCAAAACACCCCACCCATCCACTCCTGTAATAGACCCGGGAGGGGAGGCAGCTCTGTGCACTGCCCCTACCCCAGGCAGCACATGGAGGCCCTCTGCTCCCCTCCCCCAATGGGTGTGCAGAGATGTGCCAGCAGCACTGAGGTGGCTCCCTGCCCACTCTGCCTCCGTCCCTCCATGCCACTCCCAGAAATGGCCGGCATGTCCCAGCATCCCCTGGGGTGGGGGGAGTGTCTCCATGCACTGCCCCTGCCCCGAGTACCAACTCCGCAGCTCCCATTGGCCAGGAACTGCAGCCAATTGGAGCTCTGGGGGCAGCGCCTGCAGGCAGTGGCGCACGGAGACCCCCTGGCCTCGCCCACCTAGGAGCTGCTGCCGCAGGGTTGTGTGTACCGGTCACTTTGGGATCTGCACTGCCCGGGGTAAGCGCCACCCCTCCTGCACCCCAACCCCCTCCCCCAGCACAGAGCCTGCACTGCGCACCCAAATTTCCTCCCAGAGCTTTGCTTGTCTTCCTTTCACCCAGAACCATCCTTCTTCTCCTGGGCTGCAAGTAGCCATCCCTGGGAAGCCAAGAGGCAGGCACAGGATTCTACCTCCCAGCAGCCAACCGCACCTCCCCAGGCTTTGCAGAACGAATGGTGACGCTCTACTAACCCCACTTAGCCGCACTGAGGCACTTAGCTTCTGCCCTGCCTTCCTCAGCTCGACTTTCCTCTTTTGCCCCATTCCCACCTCACTCCCTCCTTTGGCAAGTCACACAAAGGAAGCCAGCAGGAAGAGCCGTCCGCCATAGGCCAACCTCCAAGGGCAGAGGAGACCAAGCCACAAGGCTTCAAAGGGTGACTGGCCAAGGTCCTCTAGCTTTCCCATACTGATGCTAAGGCTTTTTCCCAGCTCATTTCACCACCCTCTATCCTGCAGGGGTTGAGTTTATCGCAGGTGTTACCCAAAATTGGGCCAGCTAGTCAGCGTAGGGAGGACTAATGACCCAACACAGTTTGGCAGAAAGCAGCACGTTTATTATACTGACAGCTAAGCTCAAAAGAAGAAGCGGGGCGGGGGGTCACACTCACACTTGCATACTCATGCTCCCAGGACAGGCATGGCACTGGAGATGTCAGGATTCTGCAAGGTAAGTGTCCCACAGCACAGCTATGGACGGTGCGATGAAGGTAAGTCTTCCTGAGGCACAATGAAATACAATGCAGAGAACCACTGGCCAGGCGGTCTGGGCAAAGGGCATTCACTGGAGGTACAAGCTTATGAGTGCTCTCCTGAGCACATGACCCCTTCCCCTTTTAAGGGCCTGCACCTCATGGCCTGCGACTAGAGATGACTTGGCTGCATCTGGTTGGTCACACTCCACCTTGGGCAGTGTCCATGATCTGGATGTGTGATCGCTGCCTAATTAGCGTCCCAGACACCTTGTCTACCTTAGAGCTCTTCTGCTCTTCAACCAGCCCATTCATCCCAGGAGCATTCCAGGGGGGCGGGGGAAGGGAAAAGCCACTTCACAGGCATTCAGAGAGGGACAGGAGACAAAAGTGGGAGCAGGGGAAGTATAACAGACCTTTTGAGCATACAAATCACTGCTGCTCCTACAACCGCAGGGAATAGGCCAGTAGGAGCTGGGAAAATTAAGCCAGCATATTTCTGCCTGGTTTTGAACCAGGGAGCTTTTGCGTGTTAGGCAAATGTGATAACCACTACACTACAGAAACTCTATCCCAGTACATTGCTCCTCCCTTCATAAGACCATAAGAATGGCCATATTGGGTCAGCCCAAAGGTCCATCCAACCCCGCATCCTATCTGGCAACAGTGGCCAATGCCAGGTGCCCCAGAGGGACTGAACCTAACAGGTAATGAGCAAGTGATTTCTCTCCTGACATCCATCTCCACCCTCTAACAAACAGAGGTTAGGGATCCCATTCCTTACCCATCCTGGCTAATAGCCATTCATGGACTTAACCTCCATTCATTTATCTGCAAAAAGAACAAGGAGTACTTGTGGCACCTTAGAAACTAACAAATTTGTTTGAGCATAAGCTTTCCTGGGCTAAAACCAACTTCATTGGATGCATGCAGCGGAAAATACAGCAGGAAGATATAGATTATCTATCTATCTATATACATACATACACACACAGAAGATGAAAAATTGGGTGTTGCCATACACACTATAATGAGAGTGATCAGTTAAGGTGAGCTATTATCAGCAGGAGAAAGAAGCCTTTTGTAGTGGCTTTCATGGCCTTTGAGAAAGCAAGACAGAGCCTTGGAAGACCCAGCAGGGTTTATGGCACAGGAATTGTACTCAGATTCCACTGAGCCTTCAACTCAGATTGCAGGATTTAAAGTCCTGAGTGCTGGCCCTTACACCATGGGACCAGCAGAGCACCTGTTGATTACTGTAGACTTCCAGCAGGGAGGACTCTGTGGGCAGGTGCGGCTCTAGGCATTTTGCCGCCCCAAGCACAGCAGGCAGGTTGCCTTTGGTGGCTTGCCTGCGGGAGGTCGCCGAAGTCACAGGACCAGCGGCCCCTTGACAGGCATGCCGCCGAAGGCAGCCTGCCTGCCGCCCTCGCTGCAACCGGCAGAGCACCCCCCGTGGCTTGCTGTCCCAAGCAAGCGCTTGGTGTGCCGGGGCCTGGAGCCGCCCCTGTCTGTGGGACAATTTTTTCTGGCAGGGAGGACTCAGTGGGAAGATGCCTCTCTGGCCAGCCCTGCATTTGCTCAAAAAGTGAGCGCACGGCACTTTGCTGCAGCCCCAGAGGCCTTTCTTCCTCCAGACTGTGAGGCCAGTGGACAGGTGAGGCAGTAGCACCTTCAGTCCCAGGCACTAAAGGGCCCTTCTTAGGAAAGGCCATGTCCTGAAAAGGAAAAACTAAAGTCAAGGAGAGTCCTTCTAAAACTCTTTGGGGATGTCACAGGGGAAAGTGTTTCTTTGCCTCACCAGGGACTTGAACTCTGGACCCTCAGGTTAGAAGTCTGATGCTCTGCCAACTGAGCTAGTCAGGCTCAGATTGTAAAAGAGGAAATTTTGTGCAGAAGAGAAACTAATCATGAAAATGAGGGCAGGAAACTATACAGAAAATCTGCTACTCTCGCTCTCTTAGCAGTCCTAGCCCCAGCCTGCTCCTCCATCTGGTGGCTTGAGGCCATATTCTTTTTTTCGTTAAATATCAAATCCAGGAGAAAACACAGTTATACAAAGCAAAACAAAATCACAAAAAGAAATGTCATTGGAAATACAAAAATAAAAAAGGAAAATGCAATCCCCATCACTTTATCGTGTTGGGGCCATTCCTGTATCGAGAGCACCCGCGAAGGTCCCTGTGTGCTTACGAGAAACCTGGAGGAACTCATACCACAGCCTGAACATGAAACTCAACTGCTCCCAGGTGCCGCAGTAAAACCCTTTCCCTGCTGTGAAGTTGCACTCCATAGGATTTTATGAATATATGCTAATGAGTGTGAATATAAAGTGACTGGACTATGCTTCATGCAAAAGGTCTCTTGTAAGGTATCATTACAAAGCTTATAATCTACGGTGTGTGTTCATCCTATTTGTATGTGTCATAGGTTTCCCCCCCCACTTGGAACTGTTGGGCTCCAATGTGGGGACCCGCATCTATTCCCCCAGCCTAAGATCCTAGGGTAGGTCTCCTTGTCACTGCCACCACCTCGGTCAATTTATGTGGGCCGGGACACCCCTGTTTTCCCTGGGGAAACACAGATCAACTCACAGAGGGAGAAGCCTCTCCTTTCCCCCCCCCTCCCTTCTCTGCCCGGAGATAAGCCTGTCTCACCACCAAGAGAGTGTCTCTTAGCTTCCCCCCCCCCCCGTATCCACAGTAGAAGGGACTTAATCAAATCTTTATAGAAGAATTTATTAAAAGAAAAACAAGAAAATACAGAATCTCTATGAGCCCAAGCTGGACACTCATAGGGTATAACCTTGCTAAGTTCTGGAGAGAATCCTCTCTCCTTCTCAGTACAACAGTACAGGCAGAATTAAGAATAATCAATAACAAACACACAGAATTGCAAACATAGGATTATTAGATGAGGACACAAAGTACCTTTCTAATACTCACTGTCTTGACTAGAAGAAATTAGTTCAGAAAGGTGGAAACTGGTAGAAGACTTGATTAAAGCATCTGGACTCTTGTAATTCCAAACGGCTAAGAACAACACACACACAAACAGAGGGAAAAAGTTCCCTCCTAGGAATTTCAAATTCTCTTCCCTGATTGGTCCTCAGGTCAGGTGCCCACCAGGTACTATGTTTTAACCCTTTACTAACTATTCATGACAGTATGAACCAATCATTCTTGGATCTGAAACTAGAAATATGAACTATAACTCTGAGGTCCTGTTGTAATGATGCAAAGTGTGGGCCATTTACAGTGGTTTGCACTCTTGATGGCTCCCATTAACCAGGACAATTGACTGGCGATGGCTCTGTCCTGCACCATCTGTGAGTCAGGCCAGGAAGAATGAAGGCTTGGGGGTCTCACGGGACATGTGACCATGTCACCTGGTACAGGAATCCATCTTAAACCTGGGGCTTTTCCCCAGGAGAGAGACAAAAAATTCCTGCCTTGTACCAAAGCTGTATAAGGGGGTGGAACTGAACAAACATGGCTGCAGTCATGAGACATCCCCAGCTACCACCTGAGCTGGAACAAGGACTATACCAGGAGAAAAGATTGGGCCCAGACTAGAAATAAGTCTAGTCTTTGCCTCTCAGTCTGTGCAGATGGGACCTTTCCCTCCAGTGCTGGAGGATTCTCCCTTCTCATCTACCCTTGTCCCAGGCAACACAACTGGTGGGAATCTTAAATGTACAGAGGAGACTTAGGAGCAGAACCCCCCCACTCTGACCTTCCATGCAATTGGCACTTATCCATCACTGAACAGGATTGAAATTCCTGCAGGGAGACTGCTGGGCCACATCCCCTCTGGGCAGGAGCAAAGCAGCAGGGTGAAAAGAAATGGGAGATGCTGCAGATTGAACCCAGGACCTCATACATGCAAAGCATGTGCTCTACCACTGAGCTACATCCCCAGATGGGCCATATGTCCTATAGGTTACACTCAGAGCCCTCCTGTTTCCAGAGCACCTAGTGGCCTAAAAGCAGCATGAGGGACACATTCCCTGCTCTGAGGCCAAACCTGCTGTCCTGGAGGTTGCCGGTTCTTAGGGGTCACTTTGCAGCAGGGCCAGATTCGATGTGTGGGGCAGAGAGAGTGGGTGCCCTGGACTCAGGGTGCAGAGATACACTCAGCCGTCTCCCCTGCATTGGGTGGGGGGTGCTGCCACCCCCTGCTGGAAGGTAATGTGTCGGGGGGGGGGCACTGTGAGTCGCTCAACACCTGCCCCTGTTGGCGGCAGTGGTGTGGGAAGCTCTAGGTGTTTCTAGGGTCTGCTCTTTCTTCCTGCCTGTGAAGTCCAGCTTTCCCCAGCACATTCACTGCGGTGCAATGGGGTCACTGTTTCCATGGCTGAGCAGCAAAGAATCACTCCCAGTTTCCCTTCTATCTGCGGCAGGATTAGCCTGTGTCAGTGGTTAATGAGGTGGCTCTTCTTGTAAATTGTTATTCATTCCCCACCTTGACAATTCACACAGTCCCTTTCCCATGCAGATTCCCAGCACCTCAGTGATCCTGGTAGCAGGAGTTGGGGCCTGAGACTTTCAGGGTCCTTTTTCCCTTCCACCTGGAGTGAACTCAGCTTTTCCCCCATCCCAGCCAATCGATGAAATAACAACAGGGGCATAAAGAAAGAGGGGAGGGAACATCTCACGGCCAGGGCTGGATGTGCCCAGGGCCCCCTGCTTGTCCATTGTTTCCATGGAATTTGGCCCCCTGCTTTGCACAAGGGACAGAGAAAGATCTTGCTATTCCTGTGTCTGTGCAAGGAAAATTGTGCTTCCCTAGGAAAGAGAGGCGGGAAATGGCCCCATGGTGGGACAATATCCTCAGGATTAAGACCTAAGGATTTAGGCTGAGAACTGATAGAACTGCACTTATCTGGGATTTAACAAATTCTCTTCCATGGAGCAGGGCCAGATCCAGTGTTTTTGCCCCCCCAGTGGAAAAAAAAATAAAAAAGCTGCAGCTCTACCTCTGCTGTAGTTGGCCTCAAGTCCTTCCCTCTGAGAGGGATGAATTGCTGCTGAAGCCTCCCCTTTTCATTGACCGCCCCACTGTGCTGGGGTCTGGAGCCGGCCCTGCCATGGAGACACTGGGAAGATGGGAGAATCAGGAAAAAAAAGTGGATTTATTTACATGCAAGTGAAGAATAGCTGAAGCAGTTTTGGTTTAAAGTCACTTTTCCCTGACTGGGAATTGAACACAAGCCATGGCAGTGAAAATGCCAAATCCTAACCACTAGACCACCAGGGAGGTGATGATGTTGTTTTTCTTCTCACTTATGTTACACTTTCTTAGGCTACTTTCTAGCCAATCTCTGAAGCTGCTCCATTGTCCATTCCCTGAGGGGCTAAGAGCAGAGAACCCCTGTGCTCAGGGTCACAATCTCAGCCCAACCCAAGCCACTGAAAAAAACTCAAATGATGCTTCAGCTTCCTCCAGCAGGATCACAGAGCAACACAAAGAAAACCCAGCAGGAACAATCCTCCTCTGCCTTCATTTACCCCATTGCAGCCCTCTCAGCAGCCGACTCTTGCGGGAAGGACACTGAGCTGATAGGAGCCCTGACATAGAGACCAAGGGAGGGGTGTTGCTCCCCCTGGGTGTGAGCTGATCACATTCTGACTCTGTGTAACGGGGCTCTGAGCTTTGCCATCTTGTGAGTTCTGTGTCCTCAACAAGCAACCACAGCGCTGACCCCTCCAGATCCTTCTGCTGGGAGCATGGGGATTACACAACAGCTGCAAGCCCTTTTCCCGTCTCCTTGTCCTCCTCGGCTTCCCCAGACCTTCCCCACAAATGGTTCTATCAGGCGCTGGAGGGATCTAAGGACCTGCAGGTTTCCCGAACCCACCTCTTAAGGAAAACAGTGATTCCCTTCCCTGACACTCCTGGGCCTGGGCTTCTTTTGAGTTTTTCCCGAGGGGGCCTGATTCCCTGTTAAAATGTGTGTGTGGCACCAGCTTGTCTGCCCTGTCTCTGGGAGCTGAGAAACTTTTTCAGACTCTCCCCCACTAGAGGAGTCCAACAGCACCTCCCCTTGGTGGGAGAATCCTAAATTCCACCCTTTCACCCTGGTTACTCTGACCAGCTGATGGCGACAGCATGCTAAATCAACCCCAGCTCTCTGGTCTAAAAAGCAGCATTTAACCAGCCTTGTGACAGCTCCGGTTTGCTCACTGGAGACATAACGAACCAGGAAAGAAGGCAAATGTCAGACAGGGAACCTCAGCTCACAAATAAACACCCTCAGGCTCCTTCTACACTGCGACTATTCGAATCTCCACCATATCATTGCAATAGCAGGGGTCAGGATTTCTCTGGGGCACTGAAATGTTTCAGGGGATTGGTGTGTGAGCTCAGCCTTGCATTCCATCCCTGATGTTTCATGGACTAACAACAGCAGCAGAAAGAAAGAGCTGAGCCAATATCTCACTGTCAGAGGTGAAGGTGGTCACGTCCCCTCTGTCTGACCATCGCCATTGCAGGAGAGAAGGTTTCAATACAATTGAATGCCCAGGCTCAGAAAAGAGACTCAGGGAGGTTTTGCTGTTCATGGATCTGTGCAAAGGAAATTGTGTCTCTGTGTGAAATTTAAGCGGGAAATGAAACGTCCACATGGTGGCCCAATGCCCTAAGGAATGTGGGTGATGGACTCTGGCTGAGAAATGATTTAACAGGAATTTGTATCAATGTATTGCCCTGATTAAAATCTATGGCTGTAAGGTGCCACTGTTGTTAGTACTTGAACCTGCGTGGAGACACCCGAGTGGGTGTCAAGTCCATTACCTTAACGAGGGGTAGTTGAATATTTTGTCAAGATCCAAATTTCTTGGTCAAGGTCTAGTCAATGTCTAGATGCCAGAGAAAATAATACACTGATGATAATAAGAAGAATATAGAAAGATTTTGCAGTCACTATAGGCATAATTATGATGATTGTTTTGTGTTTCACTCTTTATATCTGACACCATCACTGCCTTTCCCTTTAGTCTTGTAGTTTACCAAGGGTAAAACTAAACATCTCTTCAGATACAAGGGAGTGTTTGTGTTCATTCCTGTGAGCTACACAGGGGCTTGATGTAGCTGCTTTCAATCCTCCAGCTCCGCCGGTATAAGTAGCATTTCAGGCTGCCACTGAACAGAAGAAGGGAGATCATTTTTTGATAGATTATGCCTCCTCTTAAAGGTGTTTGTCTGGCTGGCAGTCCTGGTTCCCAGGTCTCTCCTGAGGGAAGAAAGTTTCTGTGCAAAATACTAAAACTTTTAAGAAGAGAGGAGGGAAAGGCCATGGCCACATGATGGGGCCAGTATGTACCACAACATGGTTCTTTTATGTGGGATGGCTCTGAACACTGACTCATCTCCACTCCCTTGTGTTTGAAGAGATGTTTAGTTGTGCACTTAGGAGGCTGAAGCAATTTTATGGATGGTGACACTACGATTGAAGGGTTATTTCATGTTGTAGAAATTGTTAAAAACACTTAGCTTAAACTGGAACTGCCTGTTATTAAAAGCTGGTTTCCCCACGTCAGTTCCATAAGCTCTGCTAGAAACACCCTGGGTTCTCTCCTGCCTCGGTGGGAACTGGAGGGAATCGTCCCCTGCTGCCCTTGGCTCCAGGCTGGTTTTTCTGGGGAGGGGACGTGGAATTGATTTGTTTGCTGTTGAGAAGGGAGCCAGGCCAGTTCTCAGGGAACGAGAACTCCCAGCATCTTCCCAGCCCAGCCCAGGCTGCTGCCCTGTCCCAGCCTCTGTTCCCCTGGGGGCCCTGCGTGTTTGACTCTAGAGCAGGCCAGGAGCAGCAGCTGAGGCAGAGGACAGCCTGGGCTGGGCAGATGCTAGGAGCAGAGCACCAGAGGCCTCTACTGGCTCCGTCCTCAGCAGCAAACAATCAGTCCCCACCCGCACCCCGGGACAGCAGCCTGGAGCCAAGGGCAGTGCCCAGTGGGGGTTTCTCTTTTTCCTCTTCCTGGGGTGAGCAGGGACCTGGGGGTGTTTCTAGCAGGGCAGTTGGAAGAACTGATTTGGGGAACCAGCTTTTAATAACAGGCAGCTCAAGTTCAGACTAATTTTGTTACAATTTTCTTTATAATGTAAAATAATTCAAAAGTAAACAGGCAGGAATGATTGGAACTCTTTTCTCCCGGGCATAGAAAGAAACGGCTTTTTGGCTTTTCATGATACGGGAGTCAGGTTCATTCACTGTTCGGAAGCAATGTGCTCAGAAGCCTATTGTGTTTCATTTCTCAGGTTCTGCTCCCATCGTTTGGCCATTTCCTTCCCCTCCTTTCTGTCCAAAGCGCAGAGCCCAGTCCCTCCAGGGAGAGAACATCTTTCTTCTTTCCTTCCTCAACAGCCCCCTTCCTTGGAGAGCCCTTTGCTGGGGTCTGGGTGGGGAACAGCCATTTCTGAGGATTAATTTCACACCATATTTGGTATTGATATATAGATTTTACAGCCAGACTAGATCACTAGGTACCTCTGCTCTGACCTGAGTCATAACAGAGTCCAGAGAATTTTACCCAGTGACTCCTACACCCACCCCAAGATCTTCTGGCTGAACGAGGAGGGTTCATTCAGAAAGTCATCGTGTTTGGATGTAAAGGTGGGAAATGATGGGGAAATTGGCCCCTCTTTCAAGTTTAAATGTTGTAACTTCTACATCTAGACCGGGGTGGCCAACCTGAGCCTGAGAAGGAGCCAGAATTTCCCAATGTATCTGCCAAACGTGCACCTTTGTATGCAACTACAGAGTCAATTGTGACCCTTCCCATCATTATCATTATCCCTGTGAAATGATGATGGTGATGGACACTTGGCTCTGTATCCCAGTGTGCCCTGGACATCTACAGGCTGCATTAGCCAATCCAACCATTCGGCACTTGCAGATGGGCACCTCTGTATTGTGCCTGAGTCTTGTACAGCTATGAATGGCTGGTAGATGCCGATATTTTCCCCTCTTTTTCACCAGCACTAATACCAGGCCAGGCCAGGGCTGGGAAGAGAGAGAGAGCAGCAGGTTTCCCCTATTGTGTCCGTCTCACTTTTTCTTGACTAGCTTCACCTCTGCATCAACTTGCACTTTTCCTGGGTGAGCCTGGCTAGCTCAGTTGGCAGAACATCAGACTTTTAACCTGAGGGTCCAGGGTTCAAGTCCCTGGTCAGGTGATAAACTTCTTACTATAATTGTAAAAATCTGACTTTCGGGAGTCTTCTTTGGTGTTACTCTTTCTCTTCAGGATTTTGCCTTTCTTAAGAAGGGCCTTTGTGTGTGGGGGATTGAAGGAGCAACTTCTTGACATCCCCTCTGTCCTCACAGGCTGGAGGAATAAAGGCCTCTGGGCACAGAGCATGTTCCTCCCCTGCACACACAAACACACAGAATATCCCTAAGGAATTAGAATCACCTGCTGCCTTCCCTGTCCTGCTGGATCCTCAAATGAAGATGCTCTTCAGCCTAAACCCATGTCCCCTCTACTCCCAGTGCCCCTCAGACCCAACCCACAGGCCCCTTCTCATCACGCTGCTCCTCAATCCCAACCCACAGCCCCCTCCTATTCCCAGTGCCCCTCAATCCCAACCCACAGGCCTCTTCTCCTCACGCTGCTCCTCAATCCCAACCCACGGCTCCCTCCTTCCCTCCAGCAGCAGGTGCTTCAGACCCCCTCAGGAAGATTTTCTTGCAAGGTTTCGTGTATGAGTCTGCATGTGGATTTTACAGTATGTTGGAAATAGGTTGGGTTGCTTGCCGAAATGATCACTGGTGGCTGGTGTTGGATTCCCAGTCTTCTTATTATTGGATCAGGAGAAACAAAGGGTTGTTATCCTTGATGTGTGAATCAAGGACTCAACCCTGGGTGTAAACTAAATGAGCTGCCCACAGATTCTGGAAGCCACAATGAGCATTTGGTGCGATAGCTCAGACCTGCCCCTGTCCCACAGGGAGGGGACCACCTGCAAGGGGCTTGGACCACTGACCTATGAGCTCTTAACTCCCAAACAATCAGTAACTCTATTATCAGTGCCTGTGAGTGTAATTTAAATCATAAGAAAAACCACACTGGGCTGGACCAAAGGTCCATCTAGCTCTGAATCTTGTCTTCTGGCAGTAGCCAATACCAGGTGCTCTAAAAGGATCTCAACAAGGCACCACTGGGAGTTGAACCCAGGATCTCCTGTTTACAAAACAGGTACTTTAACCAGCTAAACCATGGTGCCTGCCTGTGATTAAGGTACAGTGTCTGCTCACACCTGCCTCTTTGCATCCCCACCTGAGCCTGACAAGCTTTGCTTGTGTTTGGATTCTGCAAAGCAGAGGAGCAGGTGACATTTTCCTTGCAAGCTGTGTGTGTGTGTGTGTGTGTGAGAGAGAGAGAGAGAGAGAGAGAGAGAGATTTTTTGGCCAGGTCTGCACTACAAAGTTATTTCAGCAGAATTATATTGCTCAGATGTGTGAAAAACACACTATGCTTCCTCAGTTAGCAGCTTGTGGCTGGTGTACACACTGCAATGCCACATCTGGCGACAAAACTGCCCTGTTTTGCTGACAAAATAAAACCACTTTGATGAGCGGTCTAGAGCTTTTTGCAGCAATCTTAAAGTGAGAGTGTCAATGTAGACGCTGCTGTTCATTATATCACCATAACTGGCCTCCTCCAGTATCCCACAATGCCCTCTGTGAACTCGTCTGCCCTGCATTCCTGCTACAGAGCCATGGGCCCCTCCCCTTTCATCGCTCTGGGAAGTTCTGACAGCTGAGCCTGCTGCTCTGCTCCAGCAGCCAGGAGCAAATCACTGCCATGGATGCTGCTCTCTCCCGCACTGCGAACACAGAGCATGGTGGTGGGAACTTCCTTACATGGGGGGGCACCAGCATCCGAACTGTGACACTCCCCAGGACACCCCTTCCCTCGAGGAGGCTCTTACCTTCTAAACAGGGACGTCTGTTTTCTAGTAAAATCACTAAAAGGGAAGGAGAAAACTCGAAAGAGGTTCCTCCTGGCGCTCACGTCCGTGAACCCGAATACTCTCTCAGTCCTCAAAGAGAGACCTAGAGAAGGAGACTTGCTGAAGCAAAGCCACAGGGGTCTCTGAGGTTTCCCTGGCCCCTCGCCTCTGTCCTGCCTGGCTGATGTCAGCATCTCTCTGTGAGGTCACCACCTCCCCAACACCTTTGACCAATAGTCTGAGGTCCTGCAAAAGGCCTTTGTGATGTCACTGCCTGTCACGGACTCACAGATCGTGCCCACTCTTGGCCCCGTGCGGTCCGTGGGGGGGTGCCCCTTTCAGTGCGACAGCCCTTCGCGGGGGTCCACTCTCTCTCGGGGTCAGGCCCCTCCACCTCCTGGAGCCGCACCTCTCTGAGCCTTAGCACGTCTGTCTCTCGCCGTGGGCCCCCTCAGGGAGTCCACGCGCTCGGGACCTCCTGGGCCTCCTCACCCCCGAAGGGGTTGATGCCCCCTGTTCTCTAGACCGGAGTGACTCTCAGCCAGCATAAAACAGGAGGGTTTATTGAGAGTTGAACCCAGCACAGGAAACTCTCAGGGCCTCAGGCCTGGCCTCCCTCAGCCCAGCACATCCCAGTCCCCGTGCAGCCAGGTGGGCTCTGCCTGCTTCCCCTCACCAGCCCAGAGCCCCCCTGCCCCCAGCTGGGCCTCCGATATCCCGGGCCCCAGGCCCCACCTCTGTCCATTGTCTTTTCTCCAGGTAAACAGGGCTGCCTGGGCCTCCTCCCCTCTCTGCCCCCCTCTGGCTGGAACAGGTTGGTCACGGGGTCTCTGCAGCCCATTGTCCTCTCACTGGCCAGAACTGGCTGTGACTCCTGAGCTGGGTCTCCGGGTCACCAGTCGCTGGGGTCTCCATCCTCCAGGCCATCAGCCGGGTCCCAAGTCCCTCTCCGGTCCTCTGTAACAACAAACTCCCTCTCCCCTCACCTCGTTAAACCAGTAACACCCGGGGACACTGAGTCCCACTCCCTGTGCATGCGAACCACTGGAAAACACAGAAAACCCCAAGAAAATCCCCCACTTCGTCACAGAGCCCAGCACCTCTCCTCCTCTGGGCACCTAGAGCAGAGGCGGCTGGTACTGACGGCTCCAAGGGACGGCTTAAAAGCCACAGAGCAACTGAGGTCAGGGCCAGAGGAGGGCAGGACCATGTCTATTTGTGGCCTTCAGACAGGCACAAAAACACCCAGCCAGGCTGCTCCCTGCCATGCCAAACCCCACTGAAGGCCACCCGCAGACCAGCATGTGGGGATGCTGCTGATGCTTTGTGGCCAACATCAGAAGATGGTAGGAAAGCAGGGCCAGCCCCCCTGGTGGGGCCTCTTACTGTTCCCACTCTCCATGCTCACTTTGGCAGTGGGGCAGGAGATTTTTCCCCAGCTGGCGAGAAGCAGAGAAACACCCAGGCTCCATGTAGCAAACCCCCTCAAGCACAGGGACAGGTGCACATTTGGAAGAGGGAAACTGCTCCACACTCTAGCCCAGGGAGCCACCCATTTTCTCTGGCAAGTCAGGAAGGGCAAAGGCAAGACTGGAAGCACCTGGGGCTCATGCCCCAGCCTTTGTGACACCCACCCCCCAACTCCTTCCCGGGGCTCTAGCTGAAGCCAGAGCACTGGCCGGAGCGGCTAAGAAGAGGTTCCAGCCCTGAAGGGAGCAGGACTTTCAGCCCAAAGGTAGAACTGCACAAGCACAACCACGAAGGGACTCGAACCCTCGATCGCCTGATCCGAAGTCAGACGCCTTATCCATTAGGCCACATGGTCACATAGAAAAAGGCCCTCCAGGCACTTCTTTGGGAAAGGCCGACACTGACGCATCCGACGAAATGGGGATTCACCCACGAAAGCTCATGCTCCAATACGTCTGTTAGTCTGTGAGGTGCCACACGACTCTTTGCTGCTTTTGCAGACACTGTGTTTCTCAGGTCAGCTACTGAGGGGGGCCGAGACTCTCTGGGCACAAGAAGTCGAGTTCCCAGCGACACGTGAGACTTAATTCTCTGGAGCCAGGTGCAGGGCTTTGGCAGGGAGGCTCAGGCATGGGGGATTGGGGTGCAGCGGACGGACCAGCTGTCTAGGTGCAGAGATTTAGTCTCCCTGAGGAGGAGGAGGGGGAATCCTGCTGACAGGCAATGGCCAGGGCCGGTGCAACCACTAGGCCAACTAGTCGGCCGCCCAGGGTGCCAAGTGGTTGGGGGTACCAAAAATCGCACTCAGGGGAGGCGGGGGAGTGGAGGTGAGCTGGGGCAGGGGGCTGGGGAGGTGCGGGGGGAGGGCTGCCCACAGCAAGTAACGGGGGCGGGGCCTGCAGGGGCACCGCTCCCTGTCCCAGCTCACCTCTGCTCCGTCTTCTCCCCTGAGCACGCCGTCCCTGCTCTGATTCTCCTCCCCTCCCAGGCTTGCGGCACTAAACAGCTGATTGGCACCACAAGCCTGGGAGGCGGGAGAAGTGGAGCGGCGCCGGCGTGCTCAGGGGAGAAGGCGGAGTGGAGGTGAGCTGGGGTGGGGAGCTGCTGCAGGGGGTGCTGCCCGGCTCTTCCTCATGGCCCCCACCCCTGCACTCACTGCATGGTACGTGGAGTGACCCAGCCCCAGCCTGGTCCATTCCCCTGGCTCCCAGCCACGCCACCGGTGAGTGCTGTGGGGCGGTCCCCGCCCCCCAAGCTTGGGAGCCAGGGGAGCAGAGCAGGCTGGGGCCCCAGGCCAGCGTGGGGGGAAGCAGAAGGGGGCTGGTCCCAGGCCATCGTGGGACCAGGGGGGCTGGCTACTTCCTGCGGGAAGTGGAGTGACCCAGCCCCAGCCTGCTCTGCTCCCCTGGCTCCCAGGCTTGTGTTGGTGTTGGCTGGATTTGTGCGGGTGTTTGTGTATATTAGCAATTGTGTGTGTGTGGCTGGATTCATGCATGTGTTCGTGTATGTTTGCAATTGTGTGTGTGTGCTCTGCTGCCCTCTGCCAGCGCGACAACTGATTCTCTGTATGTCACAGCCCCCATACCGTTGACCCCGATGGTGATTTCCGCATCTTACAACGGCTGGCTGGCCTGACCCTTCTCCCCTCTGCGCAGTGTGGCAGGGGCTGCAGCTCACCCCCTGTGGGGCAGGAGGGCCCAGGTGCGGGGTGCTGGGCTCCGATGCACCTGGAGAGCAGCTCAGGTGAGGTGGGGCAGGGCGTGTGGTGTCAGTTCTGTGTTGCCTGGTGCTGGGCCATTGCACAATCCCCAGCCACGCCACACAGCGCACCCCGAGAGGGGGCAGGGGGCCAAGCAGATGATCCAGCATGAGGGGATCATTCTCATTGGTAGCTGTCCAGTGGCAGTGAGTTCCACAGGCCTCGGCACATGCTGTGTGGGGCAGGAGGTCCTTGTGTTGGGAGCAGTGGGAGTGAACTGTGTGCAGTTGTGTCTCTGAGCACGATTGCAAATATTATGGTGTGGGGGGGTGATTGTGAGTGCGGCTGGGGATGTGATTGTTGCTCTCTTTGGGGGTTGGGCTAGCATGTCCCTCTGGGTGTGTTGTGTGTGAGTGTTCTTGGGATTGTGTGAGTGTCTTTGTGCCTCAGTGTGCGTCAGTCACTCACTTGCTGCAGGATACAAAATCCTGCAAAGCCATTTCCTACTGGTTAGCCCAGCAACACACTGATACAAACAGTGTCACAGACACACACGCACACACACACAGAGCAGGGCTCAGCCCCGCCAGCAGGGGGCAGCAGGGACACACACGTCTCTCCTGGGCCAGCTTGGACAATTTCCCATCACGACCCGGCCCAGCGCTGGTGCCCCCGCACGGGGGTGGGCAGTGACCGGGCGGGGCTTTGGAGCCGGGCTCACCCGGGGAGGGGGAGGGGGCTGGGGGCAGCGGGAGTCGGGGGATCCAGCCCCGGGGCAGAGCCGGACCCGCCCCCGCCCCGACCAGCCGGGGGGAGCGGGGGGGGCGAAGCGGCGCAGCACGTTCCTGCGCGGGGCAGCGTCACACCCTGCACCGGGGGGCGGGGCCAGGGCTCTCTGGGGGCGGGGCGGGGATGAGGTGTTGGGTGGGGGGGAGCTGTCAGGTTGACCCAGGGACCCGCCCTTACCTGGGCTGGAGAGGACGGAGGCGCCCCGGGGCAGGCTGGGAGTTGTAGTTCCTGGCTCGTCTCAGAGCGGAAGTGACGGTCGGTTGCTCAGACAACGCGCCCCCTCCCGGTGCACTCTGGGAAGCGTAGTTCTCTCTCTCACACTTGGCCATAACTCGTCACTTCGCCGCGCCCCTCCCCGCTCCCTGATTGGCGGAGAGAGCGCGGGACAGAGACTCGGCGCGTGGGGGGAGGCCCCGGTTCCCTCGCCCCGAGGCTTCGCTGCCCCCCCCCCCGGGCGCGCTGCGGCCGTTGGGATTCGAATGCTGGGCAGAGGCAGCGCGGAGTGAAAGGGCTTCACCCCTCCCCCCCTGCTGTCACCCTCCCGCCAGCCCCGCCCCCAGCGTCCCCTCCCCCACCCTGTCCACTCTGCCCGGCCTTTCCCTTCGCCCCCCGTCACCCTGCCCCCTTCCTCCTCCTCCTCCTCTCCCCCAGCGCCCCGCCCCTAATTGCCTCCAGCCCATTTCCCCATGGCTGGGCCCCACTTTCCCATCCCCCCCACTGCCCCAGTCCATCCCCAGGGTGGGGGGTTCCTCAGCTCCAATCTCTGCTGCCCCCAAACCTGCCGGGTTCCCCTTTTCAGCCACTGTGGGGTCCTGCAACCCGCCCCCACCCATCCACTCTGGGCTCTAAATCCCACCTTCCCACAATGCACCTCGGTAACCCCACCCTCCTCTATCCCTAATCCCCCTAGTCCCTTCCCTGGGGTCCCCCTGGACACCCCAACCCACAGTCCGGCCCCCACATACATCCCAGTCACTCATCACACGCTGAGCTAGTCCTTCAGGGGCCCCCACAGCCCCCCAAACTCCTCCATCCATGAGCCCCGTGGGCCTGTGGCCGGGAAGTGGGGGAAGCTCCCACTTTGGCTGGGCTGGGGGTGGGTGTTAATCTTTTCCTGGCTTGTGTGTGCTGAGCTCAGCAAGGGTTTTTGCTCCCTCTGTCCTCCCCTTATGCAGCCCAGGTGGGGAAGGTGACCTGGATGCAGGGAGCCCTGATGTCGCTCCTTGCTCCCCCCTTACGGCCCCCTAGGGGGGCACGGAGGAACATTGGGGGGAGCAGTATCCGCTCATCACCGCTCTCTCCCCCTTCTCTTCCCCTCCCTCCCCCCATGTTCCTATGCCGGGAGGGAGCAGGGAGAAATCTGGGCACCACCCCAAGCAGCTCTCCCCTGCCAGCCGGGAGCAGTTTCTGACTTTACACCAGCAGCACAAACCTCTCTGCTACTGTACAGCACTGCCCTTGACCACGGTGCCCCTGGGCAATTCCCTGGTGGCACCCACCCCTAAGGCTGGCCCTGGCTATGGGCTTCAGAGGGAGTGAGCAGACCAGGCGGCCATGGAGAGCTCCAGCCCCTGTTCTCCCCTCCTAGCTTCTAGCAATCAGAGGCCAGGGACATGCTTCCATGCTGATGACAGGTACTGCTCGATAACGATCCAAAGTACAGGGGCGGCTCCAGACCCCAGCACGTGCTTGGGGCGGCATGCCGCGGGGGGCGCTCTGCTGGTCCCGGGAGGGTGGCAGGCGGCTCCAGTGGACCTCCCGCAGGGGTGCCTGTGGAGGGTCCGCTGGTCCCGTGGCTGGGGTGGAGCATCCGCAGGCACGTCTGCGGGAGGTCCACCGGAGCCGCTGGACAGGCGACCGGCAGAGCGCCCCCCGTGGCGTGCCACCGTGCTTGGGGTGGTGAAATGGCTAGAGCCGCCCCTGCCAAAGTACATTCATATTCCTCATCTGAGTCAGATGCCACCAACCGAAGATTGATTTTCCTGTCTAGTGGTTCAGGTTCTGTACTGTTCGCATCAGAGTGTTGCTCTTTGAGGACTTCTGCCAACATGTTTCACACCTCGTCCCTCTTGGATTTTGGAAGGCTCTTCAGATTCTTAAACCTTAGGTCAAGCGCTGTAGCTATCTCTAGAAATCTCACGTTATACTTTCTTTGTGTTTTGTCAAATTTGCATTGAAAGTGTTCTTAAAGTGAACAACATGTGCTGGGGCATCACCCAAGACTGCCATAAAACGAAATATATGGCAGAATGCAGATAAAACCATGGAGCAGGAGACATACAGTTCTTCATCAAGGTCTTCAGTTACAAATTAATGCATTATTTTTTTAACGAGCGTTATCAGCATGGAAGCATGTCCTCTGGAATGGTGGTTGAAGTATGAAGGCATATGGATGTTAGCATATCTGGCACGTTAATACCTTGCAACACTGGCTACAAAAGTGCCATGAGAGAGCCTGTTCTCACTTTTAGGTGACGTATATAAGACATGGGCAGCATTATCTCCAGTAAATGTAAACAAACTTGTTTGTCTTAGCGATTGGCTGAACAAGAAGTAGGACTGACTGGACTCTAAAGTTTTACATTGTTTTCTTTTTGAGTCCACTTATGCAACAAAAAAATCTACATATGCAAGTTGCACTTTAATGATAAAGAGATTGCACTGCAGTACTTTATATTTTACAGTGTAAATATTTGTAATAAAACTATATATAGTGAGCACTGTACACTTCGTATTCTGTGTTGTAATTGAAATCAATATATTGAAAATGTAGAAAAACAAAAATAAATTTAAATTGGTATTCTATTGTTTAACGATGTGATTAAAAGAGATTAATCGTGATTTTTTTAAAGTTAATTGTGTAAGTTAACTGCGATTAATTGACAGCCCTAGATTTGAATTTTTCTGTCACATGCAGGACAAGCTGGAATAGCTGTGTCTATTGGGTTTCCGGGAAACCCAAAGCCCCCCCCAATCTAACGCATCCCCAGCCTAAGGAGGTTCCACAGGGCCTCAGAAACCCACTAATTGCGGGGGACAACTAATAAAAGAACAGGGACAGGAGTGCGGTCAAAGGGTCATAAGAAGGGAGCCTGACGGGGACACTGAGCAGAGAAGCAGAGAAGCAGCCCCCACTGCTCCTCGAAGGCGTCAAGGGAGCCAGCGGATGCCGCCCAGAGGAACTCTGCCCGGATACGTGAACGGACTAAGGATCAGAAACAAGCCCCACAGTCGCAGGAGCCTGGGGGGAATTGTGCTGTGAAATGGTTTCCTGTTCTGACATGTCCCCAATTGCCCTTTTTGCCCTAACAGGCTGCAGCGCAACATCCATGTTTTGCTCCAGCTCATTCCGTCCTCCCAGGGGCCGGGAAGGAAATGGCTGCGGTGGAGCCAGTTGAGGAGGATTAGCAGGAGTTGCTGGCGGGTTCCCTTGGCGGGGAGAAAGGGCAGTAAATACATAGGGGGTGGGAACTTCCAGGAAGGTTGGTCTGGGTGGGAGAGGGCAGGAAATCCCCAGGGTGGGGGACAGGGTGTGACAAACCTGCTGGGATTTGTTTACTGTGAGGCTCCAGCATTTCTCAAATGTGGCCAGCAGGGGCTTTTATTGTGGCCACAGCCTCCCGGGCTGAAACTGAGGGAGTCCGTGGGGCTCAGGCTTCAGGCTTCTGCTCTGGGATGGTGGGCGACAGGCTCAGTCAAGATACATGGAACGTAGGCTGGGTGGGGAGAAGTCTGTGTAACTCATCCAGTTATTGATACACATGTGACTCGAATATTACCAATCTGTGTGTGTGTCCCCCCCACACACAACCCCCCCCCAACCAACCATCTCCCAAACAGACCCTCAGTCCGGAAAACCTTCATCCCGCATATTGTTATAAAGTTTCAAAGGAAACAGAAGAGTCCCAGCTTGTAAAACAATCCTCTAGCAAGACAAAGAAACTCACATCTGTAGACTCAGAAAACACTCCCAAGAAATTTTAACAATATGTTGTTATGAAGAAACCAAAGTGCTAAAGAAACCTGATTTTTCAACTACTTTAAAAAAATCTTCTCAAATCAGCATCTTTAAACTGAAACTTTTTCTGCTTTTTAACCAGACAATTCTCCCCAGAAGAAGAGGCACTGGTCCTGGATACAATGCAATAACAGGTCAAAGCATGCGTGGACAGAGCAAGCTCCTATTCCATCCCCTTGTTTCAAAAATCAATTTAATATACAGCCCTCAAATAAAGGACCTATCAGATACAACTTTAGATAATGTTTCTTCAAGGTTCCCAAGACACAGACCAGGTTTTCATCTCGAGGCCAAAAGACCAATAACATCAAGACAATTGATCACGGCCTTGGATAGGCCAAGAGACTACTCACCCCATCTGAGCTCAACGAGCCAACTGATAAGAACAGATTTAAATTTTATTAGAGAATATTTAAAATAAACGATACAAAGTGTTTGAAGCGTCAGTTATTGTGTCATTGGGGGTAACATACAGGTTGTGGGGGGATGTTAGCATTTTGGTGTTAGGCAGCATATACAGATACACAGTCTGTCATGTCCCCAATGCGGGGTATACGGTGGGAGAGTTCAAGGTACAGCCAGCAAGCAGTGAGGGCACATCACTCATACAAACAGGTTATGGATAGTCGTGGGCATGAATAAATGAGCGGACTGGGTAATGATGATAGGATGACCCTCACAGGGCAGAGTTCAGTTTGGTTGGTTCAGGGCTCAGGGGATAAAGTCCAACAGAGGAAGTTTACAGGTCTCTTCCCCCTTGCGGGTGCGTGGAGTCACGCCGGCTCACTCTTGGTATTGACGGTGGCCGGTGACGTGCTCTGTGTAAATGTCTCTGGACCACCGAATAGCGTCCGAGACCATTAGGCATCTCATGAGCCGCGCGTAGCGACGGCCCACCCCACAGGTCCGCAGCACGCGCTCGTTAAGGGGGTCCCAGGCGCCCAAGGCCCCAACGATCAGAGCGTCGGTGTAGACCTCGTAGCCCTTTGCTCGCAGGGTGTCAGCCAGGGGAGCGTACTTTTCGAGTTTGCGGGCTCGGGCTTGGCGGAAGGCCGTGGTCCTATTCTCGAACAGGACCGTCACGTCGACGAGGATGATCTTTTTCCGGTCCTCATCCGTGATGACGATGTCCGGGCGCAGCGGGCTGTAGGTGCCGGGGATGGCGCGATTGACAGCGATCTCTCCCAGGTGCGGGGCGATGGCCTTCACCAGGCGGTCCTGGACGGCGTTGTGGTGCAGCTGCCAGGCTCTGCCGTGGGGTCTGCAGCTGCACAGGACGTGGGGCAAGGTCTCCATGGCGTACCCGCACCTCCGGCAGCGTTTGTCCGGGTTCCCGTGGCAGATGGCTCCGTTGAGGGGGACGCAGTTCAGCCGGGCGCGGTGTATGAACCGCCAGTCGGCGAAACGGATGAAGCTGCCTGAGGGGAGGAAGTGGTTGCTGGAGTCCCACTTGCTGGTGACCTCAAAAGCCTTGCCCTGGTCCGGCTTTTTCTTCAGGGTGTCCACGTAGAGTGCGCGGGTGGCGGCCTTCAGCGACCTCTCCAGCATGCCTCTGGCTCCAGGGCTGACGATGGTGTTGTCCTCCGTCCCGATCTGCGGTATCAGGACTCCTAGCTCCCGCCGATCTTCGCTCCATACCCAGCGGCAGCCCAGTCGCTTTCCCAGTCGGCGGGTGGCGTTGCGGGTGCGGGTCCACAGCGAGGCGACGTCGCCCCTGAACGGGCCGAATTCTCCATCCAGGGAGCCGCTCAGGAAGGTGGCCACGTCTTGGTCGGAGGGAGGTCTGCCGATTCGCCTCGCGGTGGCAGCGCGCAGGGCGGTCGTCGCGATGTTCTTAACTGTGGCGTCCGGGCACGTCAGGAGGCGGAAGGCATGCGTGATGACCGCGATGTCGCAGAGGTCTCCCATGCGGGGGACGTTGGCGCCCCCGTGACGGTGAGCGATGTATACGAGCTCGTTGCTGGCTCTCTGGGGTAGGGACTGCCACTTCTTCACCAGCTGCCGGATGGTGTTGTCCGCCTTGTTGAGGGGCACCTTTGCTACGGCGGATCCTCTCAGGACGAAGGCGATGCGGGGGATCAGGAAGGTGTTGAGGGCGTTGATTTTCTGCCACGGCGCCAGCAGGGATGCGTCGATCTTGGCGGCGTCCTGCAGGATCTCCCGGATGGTGTCCTCGGGGGTCTGCCGGACGCGGAAGCCCGTCGGCGTGCCGAGGTGCTGGTACGCCTGCCCCTCCGCCATGGGGACAACGGACTCGCCCTGGATAAGGAACTCCGTCGTCAGCACTGAGTCCCTCTTGTTCCCATCAACGTGGAGGGACGCGCACTTCTTGGCGTTGAAGCGGAGTCCCGTCCAGTCTGCGGCTCTCCCGATGGTGTCGAGCATGCCCTGGAGTCTCTCGGGGTCGTCCGCGATCAGGACCAGGTCGTCTGCGTAGGCCAAGACGCTCACTCTCTCGCCATGTAGGTCGAAGCCGTCAGTGCTGTTGGAGATCGCCAGCAGGAGCGGCTCCATGGCAAGGTTGAAGACGATGGGGCTGAGGGGGCAGCCCTGCTTCACGCCGCTGCGGATAGGAATCTCGGCGGTCTCTCCTTCCACCGAGCGGATGGTGGTGCTGCAGCCCTCATAGAGTTCCCGGATCAGGCGAAGGAAGGTCTCCGGCATCCCGAACTCCCGTAGCGTGCTGAAGATGTGGTGGTGGGGGATGGACCCGAAGGCGTTGGCCAGGTCGAGCCACGCTACCGTGCACTGCTTCCGCTCCCTCCTGGTCGACTGGAGGACGGTCTGGAGCAGGAAGTTGTGCTCGTAGCACCCCTCCGACGGCATGAAGCCCTTCTGGGCCGGGCTGATGGCTCCCCCGGTCGTCGCCCACTCCGTGATCCTGGCTGCCAGGCAGCTGGCGTACAGTTTGTACATCGTGGAGCAGAGGGAGATGGGTCTCCAGTTGCTGGGGTCGTCTCGCTCGCCCTTTTTGTGGATCAGGATGGTCATGGCCTTCTTCCAGGAGGTGGGCGACCGGCCGAAGCGCCGACACAGGTTAAAGATGCCGGAGAGCACGAGGCAGCCGGGGTCTCGCTTCTTGAGGAGGCTGTAGGGGATGCCATCTTTTCCGGGCGCGGTGTTTTTGGTTCTGGAGAGCCGCGCCGACACCTCTTTGGGCGTGAAGTCGGCCTCTAGACCGTCTGCGTTGGCGACGCGGGGCAGCGGACGGAGGCACTCCGGGCGCTGCGCGTCGTTCCTGGGCGGAAGCAGAGGCTGAATGAGCTCCCCCTTCACATCTAGTGAGGAGCTGTGTGAAAGACTTCAGGAACAGACCGCGTTTGCATAGACACACCTACTCTGCCTAGCTATGCAGCATGATGGGGACACTTTCCCAGAATGACCAGTTTTGGCTGGTGGCAGGTTACAAATCACTTTAGGATTGAGTGGAATGAAATGTTGTTATCCTTCCTCCATGAGTGAAGGGCAGCAGAACATACCTAGTCGGTCCTGATGGAGGGGTAGGTGGGTGAGGAATAGCTTTCATTGGACTTCATAGAAGTGATTGAGAACGTCACCCTAAAACAGTGGTCCCCAAACATTTCACACTGTGCCCTCTTATCCAGTTGGGGAAGGGCAAAACCAGAGCTTGAGGCATTCAGCCCTGGGTGGTGGAGCTCAGACTTTTGGCTTCAGCCCCAGGCACTAATGCCAGCCCTGGCAACCCCATGAAAACAGGGTTATGACCCACTTTGGGGTCCTGACCCGCAGCTTGAGAACCACTGCTCTATGCTGAGGGGAGAGAGTTTTCCTGTGGGTGCAGTTAATCCACTTCCCCAAGAGGTGGCAGCTATGTCAGTGGGAGAAGCTATATCGGTGGGTGTGCAAGCTGTGGTGTTCACCACATTTAAGAAGTTTAATCAAACCCCATTTTTAAAACCACTTCTGGTCTGGGAATGGCAAAGGATCTCGAGGAAGCAGGGTCTGTCCTTCAAAGTCTTGGAGATCATGAGTCCATGGTCATGGGGGTATAGCTTAGTGGTACAGTGCTTGATGGTAGATCAAGTGATCCTTGATTCAAGCCCCAGTGTTCTCTTATAACCTTCTTTCTTTTTTTTTTAAAAAGGAAAACATTTTCATTTCCATTCTTCATTATGTTCAGGAGCTCCACTATACGGGGGTGCTTGATATGAATGTAAACACTCAACATTTCACTGTCCAAATGCACAAAAACCTAGCAAAGCTGTCCATCAGCTGAAATCAGTTCCAATCCTCTAACTGTCTAGTTTATGTTTTCATCAATTAAACAAAGGTATCATAGGAATGTACATTTGAAGATCCCTCTTCTCCAGGAGCTGTGTTGTGCAGAAGAACAAGAGCCACATCCAGCTACAGTTCAGGAGTCTGATGACCAAAGAGCCAATAAATGTTCTGAGGGATGGAGAAAAATGCCTTCTAGTGAGCTATTGAACAAGCTCAACCTGTTTAGCTTATCAAAAGAAGATTGAAAGGTGACTTCATTGAAGTGTTGAAGGGCCTTCATGGAGAGAATAGATTGGGTATTAAAGGGCTCTTGAATCTAGGAGAGAAAGGCATAACAAGACCCAGTGGCTGGAAGGTGAAAAGAGACAAATTCATATTACAACTAAGGCACAAATATTCAACAGCGAGGATGATTCACCACAGGAACAATCGACCAAGGAAAGTGGTGGATTCACCATCTCCTGATGTCATTTCATGAAGACTAGATGCCTTTCTGGAATGTGTTTGCCCAAAAGTAGCTCTTGTGTCATACAGGAGGCCTGTGATATGCAGGGGGTCAGATTAGATGCTCTAATGGTCTCTTCTGGTCATAAAGTCGACTAATTTCTGAAAAACTGACTGTAGCACTGGGAGCAGCGTCTGATGTTTTCCTGTCTAGCCGGCTTGCTGCCTAGAACGAACGCTCCTTGAGTGGGGTGATCCACAGGGAGTAGCTCAAACCTTCAAAGTGCCTGGCCAGGGGCAGGACATTAGCCCAGCAAGGAAGGGGTGTGGCAGTGACATCACAAAGGCCTTTTGCAGGACCTCAGACTATTGGTCAAAGGTGATGGGGAGGTGGTGACCTCACAGAGAGATGCTGACATCACCCAGGCAGGACAGGGGCGAGAGGCCAGGGAAACCTCAGAGACCCCTGTGGCTTTGCTTCAGCAAGTCTCCTTCTCCAGGTCTCTCTCTGAGGACTGAGAGAGTATTCGGGTTCATGGACGTGAGCGCCAGGAGGAACCTCTTTCGAGTTTTCTCCTTCCCTTTTCCTGATTTTACTAGAAAACAGCCGTCCCTGTTTAGAAGGTAAGAGCCTCCTCGAGGTTTGAAACCTGTTCAGTCTGATCCATCTGGTGACCGTTGAATTCTAGGCATGGAAAACACGAGCTTAAGGAGGCAGAATTTTATTCCGTACCTGGGATTTTGTCCCTTAAAATCAGTGGGGACATTAGGGTTTGTTCTTTTTGTTTCACCTTTTCCTCCATCCATCCCTCCCTCCTTTCTCTTTGTCTCTTGCTTCTTTTGTCCATTCTCCTGTTCCCCTCCCAAAACCAGGAACAGTGTCGGGGTGTGTTTGGGGCGGGGGCAGAAGAGGGGAGGCGGCACTGGGGAGGAGCTCGGGGCGGTTGGGGCGGGGCAGAGAGGGGATGGGCGGCACTGGGGAGGAGCTTGGGGGTGTTGGGGGCGGGGCAGAAGAGGGGATGGGTGGCATCGGGGAGGGGAGCTCAGGGGTTGGGCACGGGGCAGAGAGGGGATGGGCGGCACTGGGGATTGGGAGCTCGGAGGGTGTTTGGGGAGGGGGTAGAGAGGGGATGGGCGGCACTGGGGAGGGGAGCTCGGGGGTGTTTGGGGAGGGGAGCCTGGGGGTGTTTGGGGCAGGGGCAGAGAGGGGATGGGCGGCGCTGGGGAGGGGACCACGGGGTGGGGTTGGGGTGGGGACAGAGAGGGGATGGGCGGCAGTGGGGAGGGGGCGCTCGGGGTGTTGGGGCGGGGCAGAGAGGGGAGGGGCGGCACTGGGGTGGGGAGCTCAGGGGTCAGGGGCGGGGCAGAGAGGGGAGGGGCGGCACTGGGGAGGGAGCTCGGGGGTTGGGGGCGGGGTCAGAGAGGGGATGGGCGGCACCGGGAAGGGGGAGCTCGGGGGTGGGGGCAGGGGCAGAGAGGGGATGGGCGGCACTGGGGAGGGAGCTCGGGAGGGGTCAGGGGGGGCAGAGAGGGGATGGGCGGCACTGGGGAGAGGGAGCTCAGGGGGTGTTTGGGGGCGGGGCAGAGAGGGGAGGGCGGCACTGGAGGAGGAGCTCAGGGGTTTGGGGCGGGGCAGAGAGGGGTGGGCGGCAGTGGGGAGGGGAGCTCGGGGGTTGGGGCGGGGCAGAGAGGGGATGGGCGGCACTGGGGAGGGGAGCTCGGGGGTTGGGGGCGGGGCAGAGAGGGGATGGGCGGCACTGGGGAGGGGAGCTCAGGGGGTTGGGGCGGGGCAGAGAGGGGATGGGCGGCAGTGGGGAGGGGAGCTCAGGAGGTTGGGGGGCGGGGCAGAGAGGGGATGGGCGGCAGTGGGGAGGGGAGCTCAGGGTGGGTTGGGGCGGGGCAGAGAGGGGGATGGGCGGCAGTGGGGGAGGGGGAGCTCGGGGTGGGTTGGGGGCGGGGCAGAGAGGGGATGGGCGGCAGTGGGGAGGAGCTCAGGGTGGGTTGGGGCGGGGCAGGGAGGGGAGGGGCGGCAGTGGGGAGGGGAGCTGGGGGTTGGGGGCGGGGCAGAGAGGGGAGGCGGCAGTGGGGAGGGGAGCTCAGGGGTTGGGGGCGGGGTCAGAGAAGGGGAGGTGCGGCACTGGGGGAGGGGGAGCTCGGGGGGGGTTGGGCTGCTCAGGAGCCGCCTCGCGAACGCTTCAAGGCCACGTGACGCCCTCTCGGAAACTCCGCCTCTCCCGAGACAGCCAATAGGAAGAGGAGGCAGAGCCCTGACCAATGGGAGCGCGAGAAGAAACCTTCCCCCCCCCCGCCCAGTTCCAGTGTGAGGTTGGGGGCTGCAGTGACCAGAGCCCCCAGCAGGGTGCATCGGGGGAGGGGGGCTGCAGTGACCAGAGCCCCAGCAGTGTGCATGGGGCTGCAGTGACCAGAGCCCCAGCAGGCTGCATCGGGGGCTGCAGTGACCAGAGCCCCAGCAGGGTGCAGTGGGGGCTGCAGTGACCAGAGCCCCAGTAGGATGCAGCGGGGCTGCAGTGACCAGACCCCCAGCAGGGTGCAGCGGGGGCTGCACTGACCAGACCCCAGCAGGGGCTGCCGGCCGTGGGGTTCCCTGCAGTCTGGTGCCATTCAGAGGAGACCCGCAATAGCCTGACCCCACCCCTGTCCGAGCTCCCGCCCTGCCCCCAGCCCACTGCCTCTTGAGCAGCCCCCTGCGGTGTCACCACTACCCCCGGCTGTGTCCCCGCAGCTTCCCAGCCCCCAGCTCCTCCGGTGGCCCCACACTTCCTCCCTGCAGCCTGCCCTGTCCCCCCGAGTCCCAGCTTCACCCCGACATCTCTCCAACCCACCTCCCCATCGCAGCCCCTGCCCCCAGTGCCCCGGCCCTGCTCCCCGGGCGGGGGGGCTTGAGAGGCCCCCACCCCCCGGCCGCTCCACTCCCCACAATGGGCAGCTGCTGGCGCTGAGGAAGGGGTCTGGGCCAGGCCAGGTGCTGGGCCGATCCTGGTGAAAGAGAGACGAGCCGGCAAGGCTGAGAGGCCCCTCCCTTGTCTGGGGACAGGGGCTCCACAATTTGGCCAGTGTCACCCTCCCCATCCAGAGGAGACGTCCGCTCCCAGCAGGCCGTGCTCCATCTCCACCCTGCAGGGGAGCCCCCAGTCCAGCAGTGCCCCCACCCCGCCCCATCAGCAGCCAAGCCGAACCTGCCCCTTCTCCCCTGCGAGGGCTGCAGGACTCCCTGCCCCGCAGCACCAGCCTCCCGCCATGTCCCCGGGGTGGGGTGGGGGAAGGGGGGATTCCTTCTTCCCATTGCCCAGATCCCACCCCCACCCCGGGCTGCCCAGACGGGAGCCAGGGGCTGCAGCAGTTGGCTGCTTCCCCAGGGCTACCAAGGAGCCGCCAGGAGAAGGGACGAGATTCTCCACGGCGCTGCAGCCGTTCACACTGGGACCCGTCTCACACGGGGGAAACTGAGGCACCAGGGAGGGCGAGATGGGCTGCACCAGTTCAGATTGGGAGTCTGCGGGAGAGCCAGGAATAGAACCCAGGAGTCCTGGCTCCATGGGCAGCTTGGGACTCCTCCACTTGGGGAGGCTGGGCGGGCCCGGACTGTGGCCCTGCCCCAAGGCCTGCTGCCACTCAGCCTCCTCCTGCCAAAGCCCCGCCCACACGCCCCCTCCACCCCGCCCACACTCCCCCTTCAGCCCCGCCCACACGCCCCTTCAGCCCCGCCCACACGCCCCCCTCAGGACCCCTTTGGTCCACTCCCCTGCCCCCCCCTGCCCACCACTCCCGGCGCTTCCCCCGAGGCCCTGCCACTTGTGCCTCTTCGCCCCCACCCCAAGGCCCCCCCGCCTGCCTCTCTGCCGTTTGCACCCCCGGCCTCTCCCCCCACGGCCCCATGTGGCCGGATGGAGCTTGGGAAAGGGCGAAGTGAGGATGGGGCCTTGCGGGGGAGAGGACGAGTGGGAGCAGGGCCTCTGGGTGGAGCACGGGCCAGGTGCCTCCCCTGGCCCCTTATACCCACCGCCCCTGCCTGGCTCCCGGCCTCCCCGGCTCTAACCACTAGACCCAGCGGCACTGGGACAATTTGTATAGTGGGAGGTGCTGAGAGCCAGTGAACAAACCTGTAAACCCTGCACAGGATGGAAACCACTTCAAGCCAGGGGGTGCACAAGACTGGCCCCCACTCCCTTCCCAGAGCCAGCGGTGGGACCCGGATACCCTGGCTCCCAACCCCCACTCTAACCACTAGCCTGCACTGCCCTGCCACAGCTGGGGAGAAGAACCAGGAGTCCTGGCTCCCAGCCCGGCTGTGGGTGGAGCAGGACGTACTGGCCATGGGCTCAGCTGGGCATCGCTTACCATCAGGCTGGATGTTATCCCAGTGCTGACCTCCAGACCCACAGCTCTGCTGGTGCCCCTCACTCCCGACCCGCAGCCCTGCTATCCCAGTCCTGACCTGCAGACTCACAGCTCTGCCGGTGCCCCTCACTCCCAACCCGCAGCCCCTGCTATCCCAGTCCTGACCTCCAGACCCACAGCTCTGCTGGTGCCCCTCACTCCCGACCTGCATCCCCCTGGATTCCCCGCTGAGCTACCCAGTTACTGCGCTGCCGGTGCCCCTCACTCCCGACCCGCAGCCCCTACTATCCCAGACCTGACCTCCAGACTCACAGCTCTGCTGGTGCCCCTCACTCCCGACCCGCAGCCCCTACTATCCCAGTCCTGACTCCAGACTCACAGTTCTGCTGCTGCCCCCTACTCCCGACCCGGAGCCCCTTAGGCGTCCACCAGCTCTGACGGTGCCCCTCACTCCCGACCCGCAGCCCCCTGGTCTCCCTCCTGCTCTGCTGCTGCCCCTCACTCCCGACCCACAGCCCCTCCTATCCCAATCCTGATCTCCAGATCCACAGCTCTGCTGGTGCCCCTCACTCCCGACTTGCAGCGACTGGGCTTCCCGCAGAGCTGCCCAGTCACTGTGCTGCTGGTGCCCCTCACTCCTGACCCACAGACCCCTGGGCTTCCTTCAGCTCTACCGGTGCCCCTCACTCCCGACCCGCAGCCCCCTGGGTTCCCCCCAGCTCTAGTGGTGCCCCTCACTCCCGACCCGCAGCCCCTGCTATCCCAATCCTGATCTCCACACCAAGAGCTCTGCTGGTGCCCCTCACTCCCGACCCGCAGCCCCCTGGATTTCCCGCTGAGCTCCCCAGTTACTGCGCTGCCAGTGCCCCTCACTCCCGACCCGCAGCCCCTACTATCCCAGTCCTGACCTCCAGCCTCACAGCTCTGCTGGTGCCCCTCACTCCCGACCCGCAGCCCCCTCGATTCCTCGCTGAGCTCCCCAGTTACTGCGCTGCTGGTGCCCCTCACTCCCGACCCGCAGCCTCTTAGGCGTCAACCAGCTCTGACGGTGCCCCTCACTCCCGACCCGCAGCCCCTGCTATCCCAGTCCTGACCTCCAGACTCTCAGCTCTGCTGGTGCCCCTCACTCCCGACCCGCATGGGTCACCCCTGGAGCAGGTTAAAGCTGCAGGGTGACAGTGGGGTTGCTGCCCCTGTGAACAGCTGCTGTAGCACCGCCTGGGCAGGACAGGGAGACCCAGTTATACCCCTCCCCCGCCCCAGCCTGTATCGGGGGATGGGAGCGCTCACACCCTGGGGCCCCTGAGTTGGGACGGAGGGAGGCCCCCGTGCACCAGGGATGCTGTAAGGGCGAACAGGGGCACCCACCCACGCACCCGAGATCTTCTAGGGGGGGAGAGTGGCACCCACACACCCAGGATCTTGTAGGGGGGGACAAGGGCATCCACACTCCGGGATCCTCTGCAGAGGGACGGACACCCACACATCCAGGATTCTGTATGGGGGGCAGAGGTACCCGGACACCTGGGTGGGGGAAGGGGGCACCGAAACATCCGGGATCTTACCTGGCAGGACAGCGGCGCCTGCAGCTCGACATGAGATGGGGGCTGGGGGAGCAGGAGCATTTCCCAGTTCCAGGCTGTCCCTGTCTGGCCAAGGCACAGAGCTCACAAGCAGAGTTTAAAGCTCCAGCTGCCAGACAGCAAAACAAGCCGGGCTCCGTGGCTGGTGCCTGTGATCCCAGCTCCTGGGGAGGCTGAGGCTGGCGGATCGCTTGAGCTCAGGAGTTCTGGGTTGCAGGGGGCTGTGCCGATCAGGTGTCCGCACTAAGTTCGGCATCAATATGGTGATCCCGGGGAAGCTTGGGGTCCCCAGGTTGCCTAAGGAGGGGTGAACCGGCCCAGGTCAGAAATGGAGCAGGTCAAAACTCCCATGCTGATCAGTAGTGGGATCACACCTGTGAATAGTCCCTGCAGCATAGCCTGGGCAATACAGTGAGACACGGTCTCTTTGTATACAGACACCCCCCACAGAGCCTGGAGGGGGGGATGGGAGCACCCACACGCTGGGGATTCTGACTTGGGGTGAGGGACGCACCCAAGCAACACAGATCTTGAAAAGGGGAACAGAGACACCCACAGATCCCAGATGGGGGCAGGCTGGGGATTCTGACTTGGGGTGAGGGACGCACCCAAGCAACACAGATCTTGAAAAGGGGAACAGAGACACCCACAGATCCCAGATGGGGGCAGGCAGGGGATTCTGACTTGGGGTGAGGGACGCACCCAAGCAACACAGATCTTGAAAAGGGGAACAGAGACACCCACAGATCCCAGATGGGGGCAGGCAGGGGAAACCACACACGGGAGCTAGTTCATGGGGTGGGGGACAGAGACACCCACCGGAGATCCTGGATGGGAGCACCCACATGATGGGGATCTTGAACTGGGAGGAGGGAAGCACCATGTACCAGAGATTCTGAAGGGGGAACAGGGACACCCACACACCAGGTGTCTTGCAGCAAGAGCTGCGGTCTTCATTTACACAGGGCAGTGATGGGGATTTAACCAATTCCTGCGCAGAACTTGTTCCACTAGATAATTAGCCTCACGGTTAAAAAATGGTAATTTCCAGTTGGTGTTTTGTGACATTGACTGCAAACCAAGGGGGTCGTGTTCAACCTTTGTCTGGTGAATTAAAGAACCCTTTCAAATCAGATATTCCCCCCTCTGGGAATTTTTAAAACTGTGTATTTAAAATCAGTGACTAAATCCCCTCTTAACCTCCAGTCAATGAAATCAATTGAGTTTCTTCAATCTCTGGCTGTAGACAGAAGAGACCAATGCACATTTTCCTTGTTTTTAAAGGCAAAATTCCTGATCTTTCCAAGGGGATCTTCTGCTTCAGCTGTCAGTTTGGGGAAGGATTTGGCTTCCTGGGCTATAATCTGCCCACTGGGTTATAATCTGCGGTCTGAAGGGTCAAATTTAGATGAGGCCATTAGTGCTGCCCCCGTGTGGCCGGAGATGGGAGCTCACAAGCAGAGTTGAAAGCTGGAGCTGGAACGGACCTGGCTGGACACGCGGGGCACAAAGGCTCTCACGTGGGATCCTCGCTGTGCAGCAGGAGGCGGAGGGAAGCTGGTTGTCAGGGGTCAGGGCCATGGGCGCCAACTTATATGGGCTCGTGGAGCTAAAGCCCCAGGAATATTCAAAATCAGGGGCTCTGCTCCACCAATATTTGGAGCTAGGTTTTGCCCCTTTAAATCCCGGCCGCGGCTGGGAATCAGAGGGCTCTGGGCTGCCTGCAACCGCGGGGAGCCCAGAGCCCTTTAAATCTCAGCCGCGGCCGGGAATCAGAGGGCTCTGGGCTGCCTGCAACCGCGGGAAGCCCAGAGCCCTTTAAATCCCAGCCGCAGCCGGGAATCAGAGGGCTCTGGGCTGCCCGCAGGGGCAGAGAGCCCAGAGCCCTTTGAATCCCAGCCGCGGCGGCTGGGATTTAAAGGGCTCAGGGCTCCCCGCGGCTGCCAGCAGCTCAGAGCCCTTTGAATCCCAGCCCCTGGCCGCTGATTGCCCCCTCCCCAGACCCCTGCCCCAACTGCCCCCCAGGACCCCCACCCCCTATCTAAGCACCACTGGTCCTTGTCCCCCGTTACCCACTCCTGAGACAACTGCCCCTAACTGCCCCTTGGGACCCCAGCCCCTATCTAAGCCTCCCTTCTCCTTGTCCCCAACTGCCCCCTCCTGAGACCCCACCCAACTTTCCCCCAGGACCCCACCCCCTACCTGTCCCCTGATAAACCCCCTGGACTCCCATGCCTATCCAATTGCTGCCTGTCCCCTGACTGCCCCTTCGAACCTCTGCCCCATCCAACCCCCCCTGCTCCTTGTCCCTTGACTGGCCCCTGGAACCCCCTACCCCTTCTCCAACCTTGTAATCTTGTGGTACTGACGTGTTGTAGCTTCATTTTATATCGGCTTACAGGGCGGGAGTGGGGGGGGCACCACCATTTTGGGCCCCACCAAAAATTATACAAACCTGCCGCCTATGGTCAGGGCTGCACCCTGCCATGCTGAGCCGGTGTCTGTGCTAAGTTCGGCATCAATCAGGTGACTCTGGGAAGTTCGGGGTCCCCAGGCTCCCACAGGAGGGTGAAGCAGGTCACCCCTGGAGCAGGTTAAAGCTGCAGGGTGACAGTGGGGTTGCTGCCCCTGTGAACAGCTGCTGTAGCACCGCCTGGGCAGGACAGGGAGAACCAGTTATACCCCCCCTCCCCCAGCCTGTATCGGGGGATGGGAGCACTCACACCCTGGGGACCCACCCACCAGAGATCTACGGGGGGGAGAGTGGCACCCACACACCCAGGATCTTGTAGGGGGGGACAAGGGCATCCGCACTCCGGGATCCTCTGCAGAGGGACGGACACCCCCACATCCAGGATTCTGTATGGGGGGCAGAGGTACCCGGACACCTGGGCGGGGGATGGGGGATGGGGGGCACCGAAACATCCGGGATCTTACCTGGGAGGACAGCGGCGCCTGCACCCTGACATGAGACGGGGGCGGGGGAACCAGGAGCATTTCCCAGTTCCAGGCTGTCCCCATCTGGCCAAGGCACAGAGCTCACAAGCAGAGTTTAAAGCTCCAGCTGCCAGGCAGCAAAATAAGCCGGGCTCCCTGGCTGGTGCCTGTGATCCCAGCGCCTGGGGAGGCTGAGGCCGGCGGATCGCTTGCGCTCAGGAGTTCTGGGCTGCAGGGGGCTGTGCCGATCGGGTATCTGCATTACGTTCAGCTTCAATATGGTGATCCCTGGGAAGCTTGGGGTCTCCAGGTTGCCTAAGGAGGGGTGAACCGGCCCAGGTCGGAAACAGAGCAGGTCAAAACTCCTGTGCTGATCAGTAGTGGGGTTGTGCCTGTGAGTAGCCCCTGCAGCGTAGCCTTGGCAAGACAGTGAGACACGGTCTCTTTTAAGACCCCACCCCCGCAGAGCCTGGAGGGGGGATGGGAGCACCCACATGCTGGGGATTCTGACTTGGGGGGAGGGATGCCCCCCTGCACACAGATCTTGAAAAGGGGAACAGAGACACCCACACACCACAGAGACTGCAGGGGGGGATGGGAGCACCCACACGCTGGGGATTCTGACTTGGGGGGAGGGACGCCCCCTGCAACACGGGTCTTGAAAAGCGGAACAGTGACACCCACAGAGCCTGGATGGGAGCAGGGGAACCATACATGGGAGCTAGTTCATGGGGTGGGGGACACACCCATATGCTCTGTTGCACCATTCTTAATGAGAAGAACGGGGGCATCCGCACAACACGGATCCTTAATGGGCGGGGGGACACCCACACACTCCACTATTAACCAGGAGGGACAGGGGCACCAGACACCCCCAGTAGCGTGGAGAACACCCACATCCACCGGATCCCTCATGGGGGGTAAGACAGAGGGGATTGTAATGGGGTCCAGCGCACCCACGCACCAGGGATTGTTAAGGGTTGAAGGGACAGGGACACCCACACACACTGAGATCACGTCCTTGGAGGAACGCAAAACCTCCACAGAAGGAACCTGGTCTGTTCCATGATGGCAGCCCAGCCTGGGTGAGTCAAAGTCTCTTTTTATACAGCCATGCCCCAGAGTGCCTGACTAGGGGGAGAGAGACACCACCAACCCGATATCCTTAATGGTCTAGGGTGCACCCCCACACCAGGGATTCTTATGGGTGGGAGGAATGGAGACAGCCAGACACACTGAGATCACTTCCTCCCAGGAGCCTGGGCCAGACAGGGAGACACAGTCCCCCTTCACATATCTGCCAGACAACCTTCCTCCCACCCCCTCCACACAATGTTCTTATTTGGAGGTGAAGCCAGGGAAATCACATGGAGGATTCTTATCTGGGGAACTGGGGGGACCCACTTACCACCAGAGATTCTTAAGGGCAGGAGGAACAGGGACTCCCACCTCTGCAGCATGGGGGTGGGTCGCCTGCTGGGATCATCGGGGCATATTTCACCTTGTCAGATCCCTGCCATTGCCTTGGGGGCCCCTTGTTCGCTGCCTCTGGTACCCAGTTTAGCCTCCTTCCTGAGGGCTGAAACGCTTTGATCTATCTAAGGTCTGTGGGATCAATACGTGTCATGGTGTAATTCTGTGTTATTCGGGGGTCAGACTAGCTGAGCTAATGGCCCCTTCTGCCCTTAAACGCCATGAAAACATTTCCCTGGTTTCTCCTTGCGCCTGACAGACACCACGGTGAGGGGCCCAAGAGAAGATCCTGCACACAGCGCTCTGGCTCTTACGTTACTTGGGGACGTCAGCGCTTTCCTAGCAAAGCTGCTGCTAAAGCGCTGGATTTGGGGAACGGTTCGGCTCCGATTCAGAGCTCTGCCTGCGGGGTGTGAACCTGCCACGAGGAGCGGGAAACGCAACCAGCAACGGGAGGCGTTGGCTGAGCTCCAGGCTGCCCCCGTGTGGCCAAAGCTTAGAACTGAGCAGCGGAGTTTAAAGCTGGCGCTGGGAGGGAGCTGAACACGCGAGGCACGAAGGCTCCTGCGTGTGACGCTTGTTGGGTGGGCAGCTGAGCGTAGCTGATTGCCGGAGTTCAGGGCTGCACCCCGGGGTGCTGAGCAGGTGTCTGTGCTCAGGTTGGCCTCGCTATGATGGTTTCTGGGAAGTTTGGGGTCACCAGTCTCCCTAAAGAGAGGGGAGCCAGGTCAGCCCACGAAAGGAGGCTTTCAAAACTCTGGTACCGATTGGCAGTGGGACTGCCCCTGTGAAGAGCCGCTGCAGCCCCGCCAGGGAGAGCCGGTCTCTCTTTATGCAGCCCCCCCCCCCATTCCTCAGGACGAGGGTTGTGCTCAAAGATCTGTGCCCCGTGTTTTCACCTCCATGTGAAGCGCACAGTGCAAATAACCCTCAGCGCATCAGCTCAGTTCCAGGCTCCACTTCCACCAGCTCAGGCAAGATGGTGCAGAGGAGCCCCTGGGTGGCTGTGGGCCTGGGGAGGATGGCTTTTGATTTTTCGGCCTGACCGCTACGGGCAGCAAGGCCAAAAGTCAGATGGCCGGCTCTCCCGTCCACCAGGCTCATCAAGAGCCCTTAGTCGACAGGCTCGGAGAATGCGGGCAGCGTCCCCCACTACCTCTCGCATGCAAAGCGAGCGCTTTGCCGCTTGATCTAATTCCCCGCAGCTGGCCTGACTCTCAGGCACCGGGCAAAAAAAGGCAAGGGCTCTGTGGCCTTAAGCAGAACACAGCCTGAAATGGGGGGGGGAGGCACTACCCAGAGCTGGGGAAGGGGGTCCGAGTCCCAGCCACGCTCCTCGGCACAAACACCAATGCTCCCTCCCTGGAGTGTGTCTGGGCTGAGAGTTAGCCCCTGAAACAAGCACCAAACTTCAGAAGACAACGCAGGGATAGATCACTTGACGATTGCCTGCTCTGGCCATTGCCTCTCAAGCTCCTGGCATCGGTTACTGTCAGAAGACGGAATAGTGGCCTAGATGGACCACCGGTCTCACCCAGGAGGGCCGTTCTTATCTTCACCACTTTCCTCTAACCCAAGCAAAGCCAGGAGCAGGCCCAGCTCAGCAACTCTAGCAGGCTCCCTGGCCCCTGGCCCAGCATACAGCAAAACGACCCTGCCTCCGCCAGGATAGACAGCCACCGACTCCCTCTTCCAGACCAACGCAGCCCTTCCCCGCTTTGGCTGTCTCCAAGCTGTCTGCGTGCTCTGCTCTGCTCCACGGCTGCCATGCTGCCTGAGATCAGGAGGCTGCGAGGTCTCACGGTCTCAGCTGAGCTGGTATCGCGTGCCACCCCGCCCATCTCCTCATTCCCTTCATGGACCCCTGGGATGTGAGTAATTCTGTATTTGAGTGGCTCTCCCTCCCGGCCAATGAGCTTGGCGTAGACTAGCAGGGAGGGAGGAGGAAAGGGATTGTGCTCCAGTGAGAGCTCAGAAAGAAAGGTGCAGGTCCCCCACTAGAGCCCAGCCCAGCAGAGCAGAGCAGGCTGGAGAATGTGTGTATGGGTCTGACTACTTCTCCCATGCTCTTCCATTTGAGCTAACTTCCCCCAGCTGTCTCCAGCCTCCCAGTCAGCGCAAGGGGGAGAAGGGCCGGGGTGGAAGAGCTTTGTGCTCCGCAAGGACTGGCTTTTTGGGAGGCCAAGCGGGGAGAGGGATGGAGGCCACTGGAGGAGCTGAGCCGGCTGACTGTCCATGGCTTCTAAAAGAAGGGCAAGAGAAGGTCCCCGCGGCTGCCCTGCCGCTGGAGAATGCGGGCATTGATCCCGCTGCCTCTCGCATGCGAAGCGAGCGCTCTATCACTTGAGCTAATTCCCCTACCTTGGGGGATGGTGTCTTGATCCATCCATTCGATAACGGAGGCCACATCGTTCCCCGCGCCAGCTGGTGACTCCTTCCAAAAGGGTCAGGCAAGGGAGGGCTTCCCGTAGGCCGGCTAGCTCAGCTGGTTAGAGCGTGGTGCTAATAACGCCAAGGTCATGAGTTCAAGCCCCATGTTGGCCACTGCGTGAGGGAGAGGGTGACTTCTGCTCTTTTGGCTGACTGCTAGGGGTGGCAGAGGCCAAAACCAGGTGGGCCGGGAGCAGGCAAGAGCCCTGCTGGGCACCAGGCAGGACGAGGCTCCGGACACCTCCTTGGGCTCTCCTCCCTGGGCTCCTCGCTCCACCTGCTGCCTGAAAGGAACTTGGGCCCGGGGAGGAGACGGGTGAGCCCGGCCGGCTGCCTTCCAGGCTCATAGGAGGCCAGGCTTGAGCTGCCCACCCGCGAAGCCAAAATCGCAGGCCTGCCGGCTCACCCCCATTGTCCACAGAGGGTTGACCTGATGGCCCGAATTCTTGCCGGCCGACAGCTCCACCCAAATGGACCCGACGCCGGATCACGCTCCCCAGCCCAAGCCACAGAGGAAGGCTTAATACTCGGCACCCCAACCTAGGGGAGAGGCTTCACACTCCGCCGGCGCAGGGTGACCTTTGGGACTTCCCTGGACACCATCCTCCCACCGCCCACAACCAGACCCCCCAAGCCCACACTCGAGCCCACCCCTCCGACAGGAAGGAGCAGGAGGACCACACCGCCCAGGGGCACCACCACTCGAAGTCAGCTTCACTTGCTTTCTCTTCTATCCCTTTCCTCCCAAGTTATGCGCCCCTCACGGGAGCCGGCCCTGGGAAGACGCAGGCACCACACTCTGACTGGCGGAAGCCAAACACCCCACACCGAGAGTTTTGCACGGGCTCTTGAGGCACTGGAGGAACCCCATGCAGACACACTGACGGAGCTAAGCTTTACGGCCAAGGGCCCTACCTGTGCAGAAAGCCAACTTGCTTGTGAAAAAGACTCCTCTTTCGGCTCCCCTTCCAAACTTCCAAATGCCTCCAAATGGGAAAACACACACACTGAAACACCCAAACGGTCCTAACGCTGAGGCCAGGCGAAAAAGAAAAGTAAGGAAAAGATTTCTAAATGGCCACCCTGCCAGAGTCGTACAGTCCTGACCTCCAGACTCACAGTTCTGCTGGTGCCCCTCACTCCCGACCCGCAGCCCCCTGCGCTCCCTCCAGCTCTGACGGTGCCCCTCACTCCCGACCCGCAGCGCCCTGCGCTCCCTCCAGCTCTGACAGTGCCCCTCACTCCCGACCCGCAGCCCCTGCTATCCTATTCCTGACCTCCTGTGACGTTATGAGTATAATATAATATTTCATTGAAAGGTGACAGGGCCAGAAAGAGTTAATTAACTCACCTCACCCACTGACCTGACCCATGGGTGAACCTTAAGGACTGGTTAGGAAGATCTGTAAATGAACAGAGCTTTGAAATGCAAGTCTGCATTGTTAGAGGTAGAAGGGGAGATGTTTGTCAGGGCTTGTGATGTCAGCAAACAAGTCTTGTCTATTGCTGTAGTTTTAATTCAAAGATCAAAAAAGGAATATTAATATTTATGATGATACTTGAGTCAAATAGTATTATTGTCTCTGTGTCTCTTTGAAGGTTGTGCTAACCTGGATCTGAACTGTTTAATGGGTAAATTACCCTGTGCTAATTGCCAGGATGTTTGGGAGAAGGAGTTAAGCCTATTGTTTTCTTAGGCTGAAAGGCTGCTGGAAATATATAAGAACCCTTGGACATGATCCTGCTTCATCTCAGATCTGCTTTGGGATTTAAGACGGGGAAACCTTAAGCCATAAGGATTGAGATCCCAAGTCACTGACTGGAGTCACCCTGAATATGGACATTGGACTATCACCTCTGAACTGTTTCTAAAAGGACTTTTGGCAACTACAAGCTCATCTGTGCTATGCATCTGAACCTCAAGAATTTAATTCAAGTCTGTCTGTATATTGATCTTTTAACCAACACTCTCTCTCTTTTCTTTTTTAATAAATTTTAGCTTAGTTAATAAGAATTGGTGTATTTTGGGTAAGATCTAAGTTATAATTGAACCTGGGTATGTGGCTGATCCTTTGGGATTGGAAGAACCTTTTCTCTTATATAATGAGATCAGATTTTCAGGAATCATCATCATATCTGACGTGTGTGTCTGGACGGAGGCCTGAGGCTGGGCACTTTAAGGGAACTGCGTTGTTTGGACTTCTAAGTGACCAGTGAGGTGCTACAGAAGCTGTTTTGTGCAGGTTGGTAAATCTAAGTATTAGAATAACCACCAGCGTTTGGGGTTTGTCTGCCCCGTTCTGTTTGCAGTTCACCCTGATTGAGTGACCTCAGCTGGCTCCCACGGGCAGCACCGTCACACTGCTCCTTTCTAGTCACACTGTCTACACATCTAACATTAGTGTATAATGTAATACAGATCTATCCCAACACCTGCCGGAGGTCCCCTGGTAAGGCGGATTCGGCGGCATGCCCGCGGGAGGTGCGCCGGTCCCGTGCCTTCGGCGTAACCACCACCGAATTGCCGCTGAAGCCGCGGGACTGGCAGAGCTCCCACAAGCATGCTGCCTAATCTGCATTATCAGGGGACCTCCTGCAGGCAGCCTGCCGAAGGCAGCCTGACTGCCACCCTCACAGCGACCGGCAGGCCACCCCCCACAGCTTGCTGTGCTGGTGCCTGGACCCGCCCCTGTCCCTGACTCAGGGCAGAGGATAGTGAAGCTGAACATCCAGAGCTTGCAAGATAAAGGAGCAGGGGGCCGAGGCCTGGCGGTGTGGGCAGAATGGGAAAGCATCAGAGGGTTCTATGGTAACCAGGGGGATTGGTGGGAGTCAGTGAGGGAGAAGTTGGCGGCTTTGTTCTGGCAGTCGTGCAAACACCACAACATTAAAGAAACCAACAGAGCCAAGTCCTGCAGCGTCACCTGTGGGATTTCCACAAGAGCATCCAGGCTGGGGAGCCAGTCAGCGTGTGACTGTACGATCGGATCAAGCGACAGCTGCCTGAGTTCCAGGAGATGAGGCTGCAGCTGGCCAATATGAGCGGGAGCACCGAGTGAAGGGAGGGGCGGCCTCCCCTGACATTTTTGCAGCCTGCAGGGAATGGAGACAAAGCAGGGGGATGCGGGGACTCAGGGAAGGACCCACGGATCCGGTAGTGCAGGACCACAGTCACTGGAGGAGGAGAGAGAGTCCTGCGAGAGGAAGCCGCTGGTGGGAAGCAATAAGTGCAGAGTGCAAACCAGCCAGCTGAGAGTCACAGGGGTCTAGAAAACAAAACAGCAGCAGGTCCCATGGTGTAATGGGCAGCGCTCAGGACTTTGAGTCCTGGAATCTGAGTTCAAATCTCAGTGGGGCCTCTGCCAGGTAGGGTGGTTTGCTGCAAAGCCTTGGAGCCCAATGTGCTCAGTTACCCTCTCCCTGGCTGAACTAGAGGGGATGTTTTGTTTCTCCTCCTCCTGGGTCACTGGTGCCCACTGGAGATAGGTCTCTGGTCCAGCTGGGCCGCTAGAGGGCGGGGTCCTAGAACTTAACCGTCTGGCTAGAGATTCCTGCGGGTTGACCTGATGTTGGGTTTCTTTCTGCTTCACCTGATGCCCACAACTTTGGTCCCTGTCGCTGCAGCTCTTCCTCTTGCCCACATGGCATTTAAAGGAAGCAGGGCCAGGGCCAGGCTTCCCAGGCTGGAGCCCAGCCCCTCTCCTCCTCTGGGCACCTGGAGCAGAGGCATATGGCGCTGACAGCTCCAAGGGAAGGCTTAAAAGCCACAGAGCAACTGAGGTCAGGGCCAGAGGAGGGCAGGACCATGCCTATGTGTGGCCTTCAGATGGGCACAAAAACACTCAGCCAGCCTGCTCCCTGCCATGCCAAACCCCCACTGAAGACCACCCACAGAGGAGCATGCAGGGCGGCTGCTGATGCTCTGTGGCCAACATCAGAAGACGGTAGGAAAGCAGGGCCAGCCCCCCCGGTGGGGCCTCTTACTGTTCCCACGCTCTGTGCTCACTTTGGCAGTGGGGCAGGAGATTTTACCCCAAGAGGCTTTTCCCCAGCTGGCGAGAAGCAGAGGAACACCCAGGCTCCCAAGGTGCTATGTAGCAAGTACCCTCCAGCACAGGGACAGGCGCACACTTGGAAGAGGGAAACTGCTCCACACGCTAGCCCGGGCAGCCGCCCATTTTCTTTGGCAAGTCAGGAATGGCAAAGGCGAGACTGGAAGCACCTGGGGCTCATGCCCCAGCCTTTGTGACACCCACCCCCCAACTCCTTCCTGGGGCTCTAGCTGAAGCCAGAGCATTGGCCTGAGTGACCAAGAAGAGGTTCCAGACCTGAAGGGAGCAGGACTTGCAGCACAAAGTGAGCACAACCATGAGGGGACTCAAATCCTGAATCATCCGATCCACAGGGAGATGCCTTATCCTTTAGGCCACATGATGAGGGGGTCTAAGCTCTTCTTTGGAAAAGCCGGACACTGTGTTTCTCAGGTCATCTGCTGAGGGGGCCGAGACGCTCTGGGCACAAGAAGTCGAGTTCCCAGCGAGATGTGAGACTTAATTGTATGGGGCCAGGTGCAGGGCTTTGGCAGGGAGGCTCAGGCATGGGGGATTGGGGTGCAGCGGACGGACCGGCTGTCTAGGTGCTTAGATTTAGTCTCACTGAGGAGGAGGAGGGGGAACCCTGCTGACAGGCAGTGGCTGTGCAGAAAAAGAGGAGGGGTTCCTGGGACTTTTTTTGCCTCTCGTTTGCCTGCCTGCTCGCTCTTGTGCTGAACGGTGAAGGAAAAGGATAAATGGACACAAATCAGATATTAGGAATGGCAATATACAAAAACCTGTAGGAGAACACTTCAACCTCCCTGGCCACACAATAGCAGATCTTAAGGTGGCCATCCTGCAGCAAAAAAACTTCAGGACCAGACTTCAAAGAGAAACTGCTGAGCTCCAGTTCATCTGCAAATTTGACACCATCAGCTCAGGATTAAACAAAGACTGTGAATGGCTTGCCAACTACAGAACCAGTTTCTCCTCCCTTGGTTTTCACACCTCAACTGCTAGAACAGGGCCTCATCCTCCCTGATTGAACTAACCTCGTTATCTCTAGCTTGCTTCTTGCTTGCATATATAAACCTGCCCCTGGAAATTTCCACCACTTGCATCCGAAGAAGTGGGTATTCACCCACGAAAGCTCATGCTGCAAAACGTCTGTTAGTCTATAAGGTGCCACAGGATTCTTTATTGCTTTAACGGTGAAGCTGTTTCTCAACAAGCCCAGGTAGCTCAGTTGGTTGAGCATCAGGCTCTTAATCTGAGGGTCCAGGGTTCAAGCCCCTGTCTGGGTGCTCAGCTTTTAAATTGCCTTATGTGCCAGGACCCATATGCTGTTCACAGCCACACAGGGATTCCCAGAAGCTGTGGCCATTTCCTGGAAAGGTTCCTTTCCTTAGCAATCAGGAGAGAGGCCACATCGGCAGATGCAGAAAGCGCAGTCTCTGGCTGCCAGGAAGTGCTGTGGGGCCAGGTGCTGAGAAAGCCCAGAGAGGGAGCAGCAGAGATGGGGGAAGGAAGAGAGAGAAGCAGTGAGGACAGAGTACAAGTGTAAGGAGAGTCTAATCTGGCTTATACACGACCCCAGTGGAATTGGCCAGCGGAAGGATCTGAGTCCCCACCCCCTTACCCAGAGGCTGCCTGACCTCAAGGACTCTCTTTCTACTCTCATGTATGGCAGAGACCTTGTATCCCTAACAAGGCTGGGCCCAGGATTCCTAGGGGGCTTGACCTCCAATCTTGCCATGGTCACTTGAACGGGGGCTACAGTGTCCTCACTCTGGGGTACTCGCTCCGCTCTGGGCACTTCCCTGACCCACTCCTCATTGCATGTGCTTCAAGTGAACACCATTTATTACCCAGCAATCAATGTAAAACACAAGGAAAGATGGGAAAGGAAAACACGTCACCCTGTTCTGTGGCGCAGGGAGATCACAACCAGCGTCTCTGGAGGGTCAGGGCAGGTCACAGTCTCTCCCTCACATGTCCCAGGCCTCCTCCCCAGGCCCTGGCTGTGCTGCAGGGACACCACGGGCTGGACACTTGCTCTGGTGGTGGCAACACGCTCTAGGTGACAGGCCCCTTGTTCCCAGTGTCTGCCCCCATGTAGGGGATATGATCCCCCCACCCCCAAAAGTCTGGCCTGCAAGATCTCTTGACTGATGGCATCTCCTTGCACTGGGCCTTCTGCCCAAGGTCCCCCTCGCTCTCCCACGCTGCTCACTGCACCCACCTCCAGCCCCAGTGCTGCTGCGGCTCTGCCTCCAGCTCCCTGGGCTGCTCCTCTGGCTCCGCTTGCTGCAGCTCTTCTCCCAGCACAGATCTGCTCCCTAGGCAGCTTCTACAGCTCGTGCTGCTCCGGCTCGGCTCCCAGCACAGATCTGCTCTGGTTCTCCCTGGCTGGTGCAGCTCTGCTCCCCGGCTCTTCTCGGGCTCCTGCTCTCTCCTTAGCTCTGCCCCACTCTGGCCCAGGCAGTTCCAGCTCCCATGGAGGATGGGACCCCTGGCCTGGTGACTCCCTCATTACACTGCTTGGCCTGTCAGTGCGGCTAACTTGGAGCTTTGTCCTCTCCCCATTGCCCCTGGGGACTGTCAGTCTCAGGGGCCTGATTTCCCATTGACCCTTCCCCCTTCTATTGGTGCTGGGAACTAGCCAACCAAAACCCCACTAAGTTTTAGTAAGGGGCCAACAGTCCCTTACATGAGCCAGCCCCGTGAGAGTCACCACTGTGCAGAGAAAGCAGTACAAGCTGGTCCCATGGTGTAACGGGCTGCACTCAGGACTCTGAATCTGGCAATTTGAGTTCAAATCTCAGTGGGACCTTGTGTTGGCTTGTGGTAAAGCCCTGGAGCTCACAGTGCTCAACTTCCCTGTCTCCAGCTGTGCAAAAGCAAATCTTTCCCCTCCTGCTGGGTGACTTGCCCACTGGAGCCAGGTCTGATGGCCAAAATTGGTTGGGGCTCTAGAACTTGTGACCCTGATGCCTGTGGTTTGACCAGGTGGTTGGGATTCTTGCTGCATCACATGAGGCCCACAAGTTTGGCCATTTTGCTTGCAGCCACATGTTACCTCTTGTCCACCTGGCACTTGAAGAAAGGAGGGCCAGGGCCAGGCTTCATAGTCAGGGCTAGGCAGGAGGGAGGCAGAGTCCCAGGCTGGAGCCCAGCACCTCTCCTCCTCTGGGCACCTGGAGCAGAGGCAGCTGGTGCTGACAGCTCCAAGGGAAGGCTTAAAAGCCACAGAGCAACCAAGGGCAGGGCCAGAGGAGGGCAGGACCATGCCTATGCGTGGCCAGCCTGCTCCCTGCCATGCCGAACCCCCACTGAAGGCCACCCACAGACCAGCATTCGTTCAGCGGCCAGCATCACAAGGCGGTAGGAAAGCAGGGCCAGCCCCTGAGTGGGGCCTCTGACCGTTCCCACTCAAGGGGCTCCTTTTGGCGGTGGGGCAGGAGATATTTCCCCCAAGAGGCTTTTTCCCAGCTGCTGAGAAGCACAGAAGTACCCGGTGTTTGCTCTTGCGGTGAAAGGGCTTAATACATTTAGCCGGCCTGGCTAGCTCAGCTGGCAGCACCTCTGGCTCTAACTCTGAAGGTTGAAGTTACAGTTCCCTGTCTGGGTGCTTGGGGCTCCTCTTCAACAATACAACACACAATCTGCTTAAGCCCCCACCCAGTAACCTGGGTAAACTAACCCTGGCCACTGGGTGCCTCTAAGAGGCGATACTTTCCCCACTCACAACCACTGAGTGCAGGAAAGAAACTTTAATAAAAAGGAGGATAATCACCTTGTATTAACTTGGGAAAACACCACAATCAGGATTCATAACACAACACTATGAGCAAAACACCCCCCCCCCCCAGTGCGCCTTTTGCCTCGGGCTCTTAAATCCAGACCCCAGAAGCTCTGTGGATGTGCCCCTCCCTTCACTGCACCTCACCCACAGCTGCTGCCCTGGGTCAGTGAAAACCCAGAGTTCACCTCTCACCTCCTGGGGGGAAAGCCCCTTTCTCCCTCCGCTGTCTGGCCACATTGCCGGCCCCTTGCCGTTCCCCCCTGTCACTGCTCTGCTGGCCACCCTCTCTGCTCTGAGACGTCTTGTGGTCCCACCAGGAGCGGAACAGGCTTCCTAAAAGTAGTGGCCACCAGACCCCGAACAGTAGCCCCACCCCTTCTACTCAACTCCACGCCCCTGCCCCACCCCTCTCCCCAACGCTCCCCTCCTACGCTGCCTCTTACCCCCAGACCACGCCTCCCGCTCACTGCTCTCCACCCCCTCCCCACCCTCACTCGCCCCTACGGTCATTACAAAGTGGCAAGGCAGAGCCCTCCCATTTTTAAAAGCCCTGGGGTGTCGTTCCCCCCTGTCCAGGCACCCCGTGTCCCTGCACTTCACACAGCTCTCCCTGATTTCAGCTGTTAGTGAGGGAGCCTCACTGCTAGCGCAGACTGGGCAGTTTCTTGCATGAGAGACACTGTCCCAAAGCAGGACTAATGCTTAGAGCTGGTTATCAGTGATTTCAGATCCGTTGGTCTGCAACAAGACTCTCCATTGAGTCTTAATCAGCTCTGTTATTACACAGGGAAGAACAAAAGGGTCAAATGGGGCCTGGAACCCTTAAGAAGAATCCACCCCACCGAGTACCAACACTTGTCGCTATCTGCTCTCAGCCCCACTGAGAATGTTTTGGGGTCACTCCTTGGCTGTATCAACCTAGGGAACTGGGAGAATCATACTGCACAGGTGCTCCAGTGGCGCAATTGGTTAGCGCACAGTACTTATAGGGCAGTGCTGAGAGGAGCTATGCTGAGGTTGTGAGTTCAAGCCTCACCTGGAGCACTGGTTTTCATTAACAAAGTGGTGTCACCCCCTCATTTGGCCTGTAGTCCAGCCCTGGGGACACTGAGGAGGGGCAGAGTCAAAAAGGCCCCCTTCACTTATTACCTCCTCTCTAGAGCGCAGGTGAGAATCTACAATCCTTTCTCCCCTCCAGCCCCTGGGCCAGGATCCCTCAAGCAGAGCCTGGAGTCCTGCCCCTGGCGTCTGTACTATTGACAAAGACAAAACTCTCAAATCCCGCCTGGTGCGGGGAGCCAGGTTTGCTCTTCAAATTCTGTCCTTGGTACATTTCCAGGCCTGGGAATGTCCCACAACAACATTTTATGGGAAGCTGCCTGCAGAACAGTTACACTGCACAGAGCTCCTGTGGAGGAGGGGTGGGAATAGTAACTATTTGAGGATCGTTTGGGAAATGAGCCTTTGCTGACAAGGTTTGTCTCTGTTCATATTTCACCTTCAGGGGTCATGTTGAGGGATCTTTAGTGTATTTTTGGGAGGTTAATAACTATCTCCTCAACTTTATTTACTCAACTTAAAAATTGGTGTCACTTGATTTTTGCATCTCCCTGTGAAAATACAACTGACGTGTGGCTTTCTACAGGGGGTCATGATGTTATAGTTGGGGAATTCAGTCTCTGTACTTCTGGGGGGAGTGTTGCTTTTTTACAGCTGCCTCACTGCCAGGCACACCGGGCTGTTAGCTGCACCCACAGTCCTTGCCAGGGGCCCCTGCTGAACCCTGGGGGCTGCACTGCTGTGCTGGGGTGACTCTGCAGGTGGAGAAGCTGCTGTGGAGCAATGTAGAGCAGGTGCAGGAAGGAGACGGGGTCACTTTTCACATTCTGAACTGCACAATTTTCCAAATTTGGGACTAGATTCATAGACTTAAGGTCAGAAGGGACCATTATGATCATCTAGTCTGACCTCCTGCACAATGCAGGCCACAGAATCTCACCCATCCACTCCTGTAAGAAATCCCTAACCTATGTCTGAGTTATTGAAGTCCTCAAATCGTGGCTTAAAGACCTCAAGGTGCAGGGAATCCTCCAGCAAGTGACCCGTGCCCCATGCTGCAGAGGAAGTCGAATGTCCGAGAACAATTCTAGGGGACGGTGAACGCAGAGCAGTGACACTGGAGATGCCCAGACCTCCAGTGGGGGCAGCATGGAAATTAATAATGGGAAGATCATTTGCAAAATTGGTCGTCACTGACAAGATTTGTCTCTGTTCCTATTTCACGCTGTGGTGCTAGTTAGAGGAATCAATACAGATTTTTACTATATTGATTAAACACTTAATTTTTTTTAACCAAGCCAAAAACTTAGTGTCACTTATTTTTTCTCTCTCCTAGCAAGAATGAATTGAATTTTGTGACTTTCTGGAAAGTGCAGTGAGATTAATTGTGGGGAATTCAGTCTCTGTGGTTGTGAGCTGATGTTTTCCTCTCACAGGTCAGTGCCTGCATTGAAATACCAAGAGGGATCTAAGGGCTGGTGTACGCTGGGCACTGAACTGGCAAAGCGACGTCTCTCAGGGTGTGACACCCCCCCAAACCCATCTAGTTAAGGTGACCTAAGCCCTGGTTAGATAGTGCTAAAGAAAAGGAAGAATTGTTCTGTCCATGTAGCTATTACAGGGATGGGAAAACTCCTCCAGTCACTGTTTACTCCAAACTGCTATAGCGGTGCCACTGCAGTGTTTTAAGTGTAGACAGAGTGAAACTAGATCTGGCTCCAGTTTGCACTGTGGATGCTCAGGTACTAAGACTACAATAATAACAACAGTGCAGCACTTGCATAGTTGGCAGGATTCGAACCTGCGCAGGGAGACCCCAATGGATTTCTAGTCCATCACCTTAACCCCTCCGCCACAACTACTTAAGCTATACTTATTTCACTACATGATGATTCTGTTCTCACTGAATTGTCACTTCAAATTGTTTGCTCAGACCAGCTTCCCCAGCACACTCATGGCTGCATTAGTGTAAGTGTGTCCTTGGGTGAACAGCGAGAATTCCTGCCCATTTCCCTTCCAGTTGGAGCAGGATGGGAGAGTGTTTGTGTGAACGACATTGCTGTAGATTGTTGTTCATTCCCCACTCTGACAATTCAGACAGTCCCTTTCCTAGTCAAATCTCCAGCACATCGTTCCAATAGCAGGGGGCAGGATTTCTCTGGGGCACTGAGGGCTGGTGCGTGAATTCAGTCTTGCATTTCACCCTTGATGTTTCATGGACTAACAGCAGCAGCAGAAAGAAAGAGCCGAGCCAATATCTCCCTGGCAGGGATGCAGGTGCCACGTCCCCTCAGTCTGACCGTCTCCATTGCAGGAGAGAAGGGTTCACTGGAATCGAATGCCCTGGCTCAGACCAGAGACACAGGGAGGTTTTGCTGTTCATGGATCTGTGTAAAGGAAATTTTGTCTCTGTGTGAAACTGAGGTCGGAAATGAAACGTCCACATGGTGGCCCAATGCTCTAGGAAATGTGGGTGAAGGACTCAGGCTGAGAAATGATTTAACAGGGGTTTGTATTTATTGCCCCGATTAAAATCTATGGCTAAAGGCAGCCACTGTTGTTAGTACTTGTACCTGTGTTGGGACACCTCAGTGGGTGTCAAGTCCATTGCCTTCACCAGGGGCAGTCGATTATTTTATCAAGATACAAATTTCTTGGTCAAGGCCTAGACTCCAGAGAAAACAATACACTGCTGATAAGAAGAAGTACATCAAAAGATTTTGCAGCCACCATGGGCATAACTATGATGTGTCGTGTTTCACTCTTTATACCTGGCGCCACCTCCTTTCCCTTTAGCCTTGAAGTTGACCAAGGGCAAAGCTGAACATCTCCTCAGATACCAGGGAGTGTTTATGTCCATTCCTGCGAGCTACACCGGGGTTTGATGTTGCTGCTTTCAGTCCTCTGGCTCTGGCAGGATAAGGAACAATTCAGGCTGTCACTGAACTGAAGGAGGAAGATCAGTTTGTGACAGGGAGAGGGACACCTCCTCTTAAAGGTGTTTGTCTGGCTGGCAGTCCTGGTCCCCAGGTCTTGCCCGTGGGGCTCCAGCAGTTTTGGGACCAGGTCACTCCCTTGGCCCCACCTGCTGCCCCCAGGCGCTCCCCCCCAGGGGCCCCGTCAGTGCAGCGGAGCTGAGCAGCATCTGCCTGCTCGCTCCAGTGGCTGCCAGCCCCTCCCCATGGCAGGGCAGGGTGGGGCTGGGCCTCCGCGCACTGCCCCTGCCTGATCACCCCTGTGGCCAATGGGACCCCCAGCCCGCCCTGCCTTGGAGCCCCAGGTAAGCGCCACACTCCTGACCCCCTTCCTGAGCCTTCACCCCCATCCCCAATCTCTCTCCCAGAGCCTGCATCCCCACCCTCCACACCCCACAGCTCCCAAACTCCCTCCCACAGCCTGCAGCCTCTCCGTGTGCACCCACAAGTTCCGAAAATGTGTTCCAGAGCCTGCACCCCTCCCCTTCCCACACCCTCCCGCCTACCCCAATCTTCCTCCCCTTCCCGCAACCCCACCCCTACTCCTGTTCCCCTTCCTCCTGCCCTAGCCCAGAGCCTGCAGCAGCATCCAAACTCCATCCCAGAACCTGCACCCCAGACCCCTCCCCAACCCAAACTCCCTCCCAGACCCTGCACCCCAATCCCCAGCCCCAGCCCAGGGCCTGCACCCTAGACCTCCTCCCCCCACCCAAACTCCCTCCCAGAGCCTTAGGCAGGTGAGGGGCAGAGTTTTGGGGGCAGGTTCTGGGCAGTATGAGTGACATTATTGGCCCACTGGGAGAACTGGAGGACTGGCCCTGGCCCTGGCCCTAAGGTAAATTGAGGTTGAGACCCTGCTTTAAGGGATTGGAGCAATGCTGGAGAGACTGACGGGCAGGGAGCTGGGGAGCTGCGAGTGCTCCAAGGAGAGTTGTTGTTGTGCTCTGGTGACACAGAGCGGGGGTGGGGAGTTTGTAAGCTGTGGTGTTTGTATAGCGAGAAAGTTTACTAACCCCCAGGTTAAAAACTGTCCCTGCTCTGGGCTATACATGGCGCTCTCTGTTGAGAGTAGAGTTCAGTGGGTGAATGTTTCCCTGCAGAGTAATGGGTTCCTAATTCCAATCCAAGTGATCCCTTTTAAAAACTTTTTCGAATCAAAATCGATTTCCAGACCCATCTCCAGTATGTTCAGGAGTTCGCTGAATGGGGGCAGGGGGCTTGAAATGAATTTAAACACTCAGCATTTTCCTGTGCAAATGAATAAAGACCTAGCAGAGCTGTCCAGCAGCTGAAATCAGTTCCAGTCCTCGGCGTCTCTAAGAGGGACACTCGGTAGCTGAGGCACGTGGGACACCTCTGTGGTGAGGACAGGTGAAAAAATGCTGGATTCAATGAAAGCTGAGACCATAGGAGGGGAAGGTAAACGGCTGCACCACACAGGGTCATAACACTCAGACACGGGGCTTCACTGTCACTACCCCTGTGTTTTCCATCATTTCTATCCTAAGGAACACACCATCCCCCACACACTGTCACACACAACCTTCTCCCCTTGAGCTCCATCCACCCCTCCCCCACACACGCCATGGGACACAGCCTCTCGGTGACTCCCCAGATGGGGGCTTGTCTCTGCAACTCCCCAACAGGGGAGCAGAGAGCCGAAAGGGCCACAGGAGACCAATGGAGCTAGGCAGGGATAGAAAAGACTTCCCCTGCATTCTCTTCTCAAGAGTCCTGTTAATCTCCCCCATGGGACGTTCCAGCACCGGGTGGGCTCAAAGCACCAACCTTCCCCTCAGCAACGGAAGGGGGAACCAGCTCTATCACATGGAATGAGGCTCCCCACCTCTGCTGCTGCCATCCTGCAGCCTTTAATATGGATTTGTTTTAGCTAATGCAAACCCCCCCCCCCCACACACACACACTCCGCTAATCCATCCATGGAACATGGAGACAAACTCCTGAAAACAGGGTCCAGTGGTGCAATGGGTTAGTGCCCAGTACTTACAGAGCAGTGCTGAGTGGAGTCATGCTGAGCTTGTGAGTTCAAACCTCACCTACAGCACTAGTTTCCTTTAAGCAAATGGCTTCTGCCAATCATTTTGCCTGCAGAAAATACAAGTGCAGCTCAGAAGACACCGAGGTCCCCTTGTTTTACAGAGAGCAGGGCAGATTCCACAGATCTACCAAGCTCTGCTCTCCACCAGCCGCCTGTGTCAGGAGGGGTCAAGCAGAGCTCAGAGCACTGCCCCCGACTCCCCCTCAGTCTTTGCTCCCCAAACCACCTGTGTGCTCACCCTCTTCACTGTGAGACTCAAACCCTGTCTGGCTTTCTGTATGTTGGGTTTTTGTTGTCTGTCGTGTTGATGTGCATGTGGGTCCTGTATAATTTTTGTGGATGCCTTGCATAGTTTTGTGTATGTGTGTGGGTGTGTGTGTGTGTGTGTGACTTTTGCATGCAGATTGTTTTTTGCTAAGTATTCTTTTGGTATGTGGTTTTTGTGCTTTCTTGTTGTGGGCTTTTGCTGTATTTTTTGGTGTGGATTTGTTCTATGTTTTGTGTGGCTTTCCCTTGTGTGTATATGGCTCTGTGTGCTGTGTGGGTTTGGTTTTTGTTTATGTCTGTGTGGGCCTGTGCAGTCTGTGATGTTCTCTTTCTCTCTATTTGTCTCTCTGTTTGTATCTTCATGTGTAAATTCACTGGAACTTTTCAACATTTCCACAGCTTTGCCAATTTTCACCAGGAATTTTACTCATTAACAAATTCTCACTTGTTCCCTACCAGTTGGTGACCATTGCCCCAGGGGCCTGTCAGTCTCAGGGTCCTGATTTCCCATTGACCCTTCCCCCTTCTATTGGAACTGGGAACTAGCCAACCAAAAAAACCCCACTCACTTTTAGTAAAGGGCCAACAGTCCCTTACACAAGCTGGGCCTGTGAGGGAGGGAGAGCTCAGTGGTTTGACTATTGGCCAGCTAAACCCAGGTGTGTGAGCTCAGTCCTTGAGAGGGCCATTTAGGGATCTGGGGTAAAAATCTGTCTGTGGATTGGCCCTGCTCTGAGCAGGGGGTTGGACTAGATACTTCCTGAGGTCCCTTCCAACCCTGGTATTCTATGATAGGGTCACCAATGTTCAGAGAAACTAGCACAAGCTGGGCCCATGGTGTAATGGTTGGCATGCTGGAATCTGAGTTCACATCTCAGTGGGACATTATGGTAAATCCCTGGAGATCCAAGCGCTTTCCTATCTCCAGCTGTATAAGAATGAGTTGTTTACCTTGTGCTGAGTGACTCATATCCACTGGAGCCAGGTCTCTGGTTGGAATGGGGTCTAGAAGTGGCTATGGTTTGACTGGGTGTTTGGGATTTCTGATGCCCACAAGTTTGGCCCTTGTGCTTTCTACCACACTTTTCCTCTTGCCCACGTGGCAGTTGAAGAAAGGAGTGTCAGGGCCAGGTTTCATAGTCAGGGAAAGGCAGGAGGGAGGCAGAGTCCCAGGCTGGAGCCCAGCACCTCTCCTCCTCTGGGCACCTAGGACAGAGGCGGCTGGTGCTGACAGCTCCAAGGGAAGCTTAAAAGCCACAGAGCAAGCAAGGGCAGGGCAAGAGGAGGGCAGGACCATGCCTATGTGTGGCCAGCAGACAGCCACAGAGACACCCAGCCAGGCTGCTCCCTGCTCCCTGGCATGCCGAACACACACTGAAAACCACCCACAGCCAGCTGCTGATGCTTTGTGGCCAACATCAGAAGATGGTAGGAAAGCAGGGCCAGCCCCCCTGGTGGGGCCTCTAACCGTTCCCACTCCAGGTGCTCACTTTGGCCGTGGGGCAGGAGATTTTACCCCAAGAGGCTTTTCCCCAGCTGGCGAGAAGCAGAGAAACACCCAGGCTCCGAAGACGCTATGTAGCAAGTACCCTCCAGCACAGGGACAGGCGCACACTTCGAAGAGGGAAACTGCTCCACACACTAGCCCGGGCAGCTGCCCATTTTCTTTGGCAAGTCAGGAAGGGCAAAGGCGAGACTGGAAGCACCTGGGGCTCATGCCCCAGCCTTTGTGACACCCAACCCCCAACTCCTTCCCGGGGCTCTAGCTGAAGCCAGAGCATTGGCCTGAGCGGCCAAGAAGAGGTTCCAGCCCTGAAGGGAGCAGGACTTTCAGCACAAAGGTAAAACTGCACCAACACAACCACGAAGGGACTTGAACCCTCAATTGCCTGATCCAAAGTCAGACAACTTATCCGTTAGGCCATGTGGTCACAGGAACAAAACCTTTCCAAGTACTTATTTGGAAAAGGCAGACACTGTGTTTCTCAGGTCCTCTACTCAATGGGGCCGAGACTCTCTGGGCACAAGAAGTCGAGTTCCCAGCGAGATGTGAGACAATTCTCTGGAGCCAGGTACAGGACTTTGGCAGGGAGGCTCAGGCATGAGGGATTGGGGTGCAGCGGACAGACCAGCTATCTAGGTGCTTAGATTTGGTTTCACTGAGGAGAAGGAGGAATCCTGCTGACAGGCAGTGGCTGTGGAGAAAAAGTGGGATCTCCAGGCTGCTCAGGTCTCCTTATTCCAGCTCCTCATCTGGCTGAGCTGCTCCACCGGCCTGGACAAGTCCTCTGCATGCACAGCAAATAGCCCAAGAGCCATTTCTGCCCAAACCTGTGCTGGGGGGTGAGCTTCTGTCTTCCCTGTCCCATCTGCCTTAGAACAGATCTCTAGATTGAGAGAGACAGTCAAAAACCATTAAGGCTAAGGTTATATAAAGGGGGTCACAGAAACTGTGACTTTCAGGGATCTCAGTGACATTTTCTGCCTCAGCCCTGGGGCAGCAAGACTGGAGCTGTCGGCCGGTGGGGGCCTCACAGCTATCAGCCACCAGTGTCGGAAGGGGCTCCCACAGGCCCATGCCACCACGGATGGACCTCACAGCTCCCAGCTACTGTGAGCAGCGGGAGGCCCCCAGAGCTCCCAGCTGTTGTGGGTGGATCCCAGAGCTCCCAGCCACCACATGTGACAGGGGGACCCTGGAGCTCCCAGTGGGGTGACTGGGTTATAAAGTCCGGTCAGCAATGCTGCGGGGCTCAGGCAGGCTGGTCCCTACGTGTCCTAGGGCACCGCACTGCGCCCTGGAAGTGGCCAGTAGGTCTCCCCTGCTGCACCGCTGACCAGGAGCCGCCCGAGGTAAGTCTGCACCCCAACCCCCTGACCCAGCCCTGAACCCCCCCAAACCCAGAGCCCCCTCTTGCACCCCAGAGCCCTCACCAGCTTCCTCCCACACCTGGAACCCATCATCCCTGCCCCCACCCCAGAGCCATCACCCCGTCCTGGACCCCGACCCCCTGCCTCAACCCACAGCCCCCTCCTGCACTCTGAATCCCTCAGCCCCACCCAGCAGCCTGGCGCCCCCTCCTCCAGCCCAAACCCCTCATCTCCCCACAGCTCCCACAGGCAGACCCTGGAGCTCCCAGCAGCCATGGGTGGCCGGGAGCCCCAGCCCCACCCCACTGCCTATGGACCCTGCAGCTCCTACGGACCCCAGAGCTCCCAGCCGCTGCGGATGGACCCAGGATTTCCTAACAGGCCTTGATGGCGGGAGGACCCCGCAGCCCCACGTCGTTGCTCACAGACCCTGCAGCGCCGCAGCCCCGGGAGCTCCCGGCCGCCCCAGGCAGGAGAGGAGCCCCCGGCGCTCAGACACCGCAGGCAGAGCCCGGGCTCCCAGTCACCGGGGTGAGGAGGAGCCGCAGCCCGGGAGCTCCCGGCCGCCCGGGCAGGAGAGGAGCCCCGGCGCTCAGACACCGCAGGCAGAGCCCGGGCTCCCAGTCACCGGGGGTGGGGTGAGGAGCCGCAGCCCGGGAGCTCCCGGCCGCCCGGGCAGGAGAGGAGCCCCGGCGCTCAGACACCGCAGGCAGAGCCCGGAGCTCCCAGTCACCGGGAGGTGAGGAGAAGCCACAGCCCGGGACCCCCGGCCGCCCGGGCAGGAGAGGAGCCCCGGCGCTCAGACACCGCAGGCAGAGCCCGAGCTCCCAGTCACCGGGGTGAGGAGAAGCCGCAGCCCGGGAGCTCCCGGCCGCCCGGGCAGGAGAGGAGCCCCGGCGCTCAGACACCGCAGGCAGAGCCCGGAGCTCCCAGTCACCGGGGGGGGGGGGGTGGGGAGGAGCCACAGCCCCGGGTCCCCCCGGCCGCCCCGGGCAGGCGAGGAGCCCCCGGCGCACAGACACCGCAGGCAGAGCCTGGAGCTCCCGTCACCGGGCGGGGTGAGGAGGAGCCGCAGCCCGGAGCTCCCGGCCGCCCGGGCAGGAGGAGCCCCGGCGCTCAGACACCGCAGGCCGAGCCCAGAGCTCCCAGTCACCGGGTGGGGTGGTGAGGAGAAGCCGCAGCCCCGGGAGCTCCCGGCCGCCCGGGCAGGAGAGGAGCCCCGGCGCTCAGACACCGCAGGCAGAGCCCGGAGCTCCCAGTCACCGGGGTGAGGAGAAGCCGCAGCCCGGGAGCTCCCGGCCGCCCGGGCAGGAGAGGAGCCCCGGCGCTCAGACACCGCAGGCGGAGCCCGGAGCTCCCAGTCACCGGGGTGAGGAGAAGCCGCAGCCCGGGAGCTCCCGGCCGCCCGGGCAGGAGAGGAGCCCCGGCGCTCAGACACCGCAGGCAGAGCCCGGAGCTCCCAGTCACCGGCGGGGCGGTGAGGAGGAGCCGCAGCCCGGGAGCTCCCGGCCGCCCGGGCAGGAGAGGAGCCCCGGCGCTCAGACACCGCAGGCGGAGCCCGGAGCTCCCAGTCACCGGGGTGAGGAGGAGCCGCAGCCCCGGCCAGTGCAGGTGGCCCTGCAGCTCCCAGCCGCCGCGGGCGGGCGGACGCCAGAGCCCCCGCTGCCATCGGGACCCCGCGGCCGCCCCGGGCAGGACCCGTCACCCCGCGACCGGCAGGAAACAGCCGCGCGCGGAAGCGCCTCACGCCCTGTGACCCCCCCGGCGCTGCGGCTTCTCGCCAGGCGGGAGGCGGCGCCGCGGCTGCGGTCTCGGTCCCTCCGCCCGGCAGCGGGACCCGCCCCGCGCGGCCTCGCGCCGCTTCTCGCGGGCGGCGCTGAGCTCTGAGCGCACAAGGCCCTGGCGGCTCCGCCCCGCATCGCTGTCAGACAACGTCACCAATGGGAGATGAGCCTGTCAGAAACGTCAGGTGGGGAGGGCCCAATGGGAGACCAGCTTTCAGAGACCCGCCCCGCGCGAGGGCCAATGGGAGATCAGCTGTCATAAAACACTAGGCAGGCCAGCACCAGCCAATCAGGAACCGCCCCTCATCTCAAGGACCCAGATAGCCCCGCCCCACCTGTCCTATGCCCCACAGCAGCAACCAGCGCCGGGTGGCTCGTGTAGCGCCCCTCCAGCAACCCCCAAACAGAGTCTCAATTCCCCTCCCCCACCGCTGCTCTGCATTAGGTAACGATAACCCCGCCCAGGCACCAAAAACGGGGGAAACACTTTTTGCTTCCAACAACCACCAACCCCCCCCCCCCCCCGCAGCCCCTTCCCCATGTCTGGCCACACGCTCCCAGCTCAGGGTGACCACACTCCCCGTCGGGGCAGGCTCTGCTCAGCCCGGCTCCCCACAGCCTGCACTAAACATGTGGGGACCAACCCCAAAACTTACTCATATTTTACCCCAATGGCCCCAAACAGCTGCTTTTAATATGCAAATAAGGTGCTGCCACACTCAGGCCACGCCCCAGCTCTCCAGTGGAGCCACCCAGGAGAGAACCAGGTGATATTTAAATTAGCCAGGACGTCGCTCAGTCATTTCCCTCTGCTCCCAGCAGGTGGCGCCAGAGAGCTCCGAGCTCGCTCACTTCCCTTTCTCGCGTCGGCTTCAGCCCCCGGGTTACAAACGCACCAACCGGGGAGCAGGAGTGCGGGGCTGCTCCAGGGTGACCAGATGTCCCATGTTTAAAGGGACAGGACGGTCTGGGAGGACTTTTTCTTATATAGGAGCCTATTACCCCCCCACACACCCCCGTCCCGTTTTCCACAGTTTCTTCAATGTCACCCTATGGGGCAGCTCTGCGGGGACGGACTTGCACACTTGGGAGCCATCAGCCGGATCTGCGTGCCTGGGAAGCTGCGTCCCTCCAGAGGCGCTTGAGAAGCCAAAGGGGCCGTGGGTGAGTTTGTGATGAGGTGAGTGTGAAGTGTGGAAGGGGGAGGGTGGCAAGAGGAGATTTTGAGAGGAAAAACGGTGCTGCTGAGCTGGTAGGGGAGGGCAAGGTCCCAGGCGGGTGTTGTGTGAGGAGCTGTGTAGGCCCGAAAAGGCGTCCTGCTGGGCAAGGGCAGGTGAGGAGGGCCAGGGCTTTTCCCAGGGCTGTTGCTGCGGCCAAAGCCTTTGGGAAGCACAAGAGGGCCAGGGGTGTTGTTGCCTGCTGGGGCCCATGCGACGGTGTAGGTGTACGCTGACCATAGCTGGTCTGTGGGAGCTGGGGGCACTCACCATGCCCCTTTCCTCGTTAGTGTAGTGGTGAGTATCCCTGCCTGTCACGCGGGAGACCGGGGTTCGATTCCCCGACGGGGAGGATGACCCCTTTTGAAGGGGGGACAAAGAAATCCCTGGCCTGCCCGCCACATGCCTTGTATTCTCCTTCGACGGCCACTTCCCTTCGCACCCCGCACTGATGACTTTCACCTCCAGAGAGACAGTTACCTCGCAAGGACACGCTCGCCCTAGCCAAAGCCTCCCCCGGGGCCTGCACGTGGGGGCACGTTTCAGAGCGGCAAAGGGAAATAGGCTGGCCAGGGCCATGAGGACAATGGCCCAGACAAATGGGGAGGCACTTGGTCCAGGGGTGGAGGAAGACAGAAAAAGGGACAGGCATGGGATTGGCTTCCTCTCTTTTTTCCTTTGCTCAGCATTTGACCTGTGACTGTAATGGGGAGACTTGAGAAAGACCTGTGGCCGCCGGCGAGGTAGGTGGCTGCCCCGAGAGCGCAGAGCTGAGCATTTTCTGCTGGGCTGCTGGCCTCCACCTCCAGCGCCTGGCCGTGATCGTATAGTGGTTAGTACTCTGCGCCGCGGCCACAGCAACCTCGGTTCGAATCCCAGTCACGGCATTGCTTTTTGGTGGGGAGGGGCTATCCTGCAGCACGCCTCGTGGCTCAGTCTGATGGCGTCCGTTTGCAAAGAGAGCCATCAGCCGGTCCTCAGTTTCTGCTTGGTAAAGGCAAGTCAGTGGGGTCCATCGGTCAGAAAAAGAGTCCCAGGACTTCTTGCTGGGCGCCAGGGTCCAAAAGCAGCGCATTCCCTCCTGGAAAGGGCTGTGTTTCGAATGTCCGTCCAGTGCGCGTTGAAGGGAACGATCTGCGTGCCAGGGAAGCTGCGTCCCTCCAGAGGCGCTTGAGAAGCCAAAGGGGCCGTGGGTGAGTTTGTGATGAGGTGAGTGTGAAGTGTGGAAGGGGGAGGGTGGCAAGAGGAGGTTTTGAGAGGAAAAAAGGTGCTGCTGAGCTGGTAGGGGAGGGCAAGGTCCCAGGCGGGTGTTGTGTGAGGAGCTGTGTAGGCCCGAAAAGGCGTCCTGCTGGGCAAGGGCAGGTGAGGAGGGCCAGAGCTCTTGCTGCGGCCAAAGCCTTTGGGAAGCAGAAGAGGGCCAGGGGTGCTGTTGCCTGCTGGGGCCCATGCGACGGTGTAGGTGTACGCTGACCATAGCTGGTCTGTGGGAGCTGGGCCCACTCACCGTGCCCCTTTCCTCGTTAGTATAGTGGTGAGTATCCCCGCCTGTCACGTGGGAGACCGGGGTTCGATTCCCTGACGGAGAGGGTGACCCCTTTTGAAGGGGGGACAAAGAAATCCCTGGCCTGCCCGCCACATGCCTTGTATTCTCCTTCGACGGCCACTTCCCTTCGCACCCCGCACTGATGACTTTCACCTCCAGAGAGACAGTTACCTCGCAAGGACACGCTCGCCCTAGCCAAAGCCTCCCCCGGGGCCTGCACGTGGGGGCACGTTTCAGAGCGGCAAAGGGAAATAGGCTGGCCAGGGCCATGAGGACAATGGCCCAGACAAACGGGGAGGGACTTGGTCCAGGGGTGGAGGAAGACAGAAAAAGGGACAGGCATGGGATTGGCTTCCTGTCTTTTTTCCTTTGCTCAGCATTTGACCTGTGACTGTAATGGGGAGACTTGAGAAAGACCTGTGGCCGCCGGCGAGGTAGGTGGCCGCCCCGAGAGCGCAGAGCTGAGCATTTTCCGCTGGGCTGCTGCCTGCACCCCCAGCACTTGGCCGTGATCGTATAGTGGTTAGTACTCTGCGCCGTGGCCGCAGCAACCTCGGTTCGAATCCGGGTCACGGCATTGGTTTTTGGTGGGGAGGGGCTATCCTGCAGCACGCCTCGTGGCTCAGTCTGATGGCGTCCGTTTGCAAAGAGAGCCATCAGCCAGTCCTCAGTTTCTGCTTGGTAAAGGCCAGTCAGTGGGGTCCATCGGTCAGAAAAAGAGTCCCAGGACTTCTTGCTGGGCGCCAGGGTCCAAAAGCAGCGCATTCCCTCCTGGAAAGGGCTGTGTATCGAATGTCCGTCCAGTGCGCGTTGAAGGGAAGGATCTGCGTGCCAGGGAAGCTGCGTCCCTCCAGAGGCGCTTGAGAAGCCAAAGGGGCCGTGGGTGAGTTTGTGATGAGCTGAGTGTGAAGTGTGGAAGGGGGAGGGTGGCAAGAGGAGGTTTTGAGAGGAAAAAAGGTGCTGCTGAGCTGGTAGGGGAGGGCAAGGTCCCAGGCGGGTGTTGTGTGAGGAGCTGTGTAGGCCCGAAAAGGCGTCCTGCTGGGCAAGGGCAGGTGAGGAGGGCCAGGGCTGTTGCTGCGGCCAAAGCCTTTGGGAAGCAGAAGAGGGCCAGGGGTGTTGTTGCCTGCTGGGGCCCATGCGACGGTGTAGGTGTACGCTGACCATAGCTGGTCTGTGGGAGCTGGGGCTACTCACTGTGACCCTTTCCTCATTAGTATAGTGGTGAGTATCCCCGCCTGTCACGCGGGAGATCAGGGTTTGATTCCCCGACGGGGAGGGTGACCCCTTTTGAAGGGGGGACAAAGAAATCCCTGGCCTGCCCGCCACATGCCTTGCATTCTCCTTCGAAGGCCACTTCCCTTCGCACCCCTCACTGATGACTTTCACCTCCAGAGAGACAATTACCTCGCAAGGACACGCTCGTCCTGTCCTTCCGCCCCCGGGCCCAGCTTCGGGGCCTGCATGTGGGGGCACGTTTCAGAGCGGTAAAGGGAAATAGGCTGCCCAGGGGCATGAGCAGTGATTTCCCAACACCCCCCCCCCTAGTTTTGTGAACTAGTTACATGCCAAACCTGGTGGCTGAACTTCGCGACTTTGTCCTCCCCCACAACTATTTCACATTGAGGACAATATATATCTTCAAGTCAGCGGCACTGCTATGGGTACCCACATGGCCCCACAGTATGCCAACATTTTTATGGCTGACTTAAAATAACGCTTCCTTAGCTCTCGTCTCCTAATGCCCCTACTGTACTTGCACTACACTGAAGACATCTTCATCATCTGGACTCATGGAAAAGAAGCCCTTGAGGAATTCCACTGTGATTTTAACAATTTCCATCCCACCATCAACCTCAGCCTAGATCAATTCACTCAAGTGGTCCATTTCCTTGACAGTACTGTGCTGATAAGCGATGGTCACATAAACACAACCCTATACCGGAAACCCACTGACCGCTATACTTACCTACATGCCTCCAGCTTCCATCCAGGACACACCACATGATCCATTGTCTATGGCCAAGCTCTAAGATACAACCGTATTTGCTCCAATCCCTCAGACAGAGATAAACACCTACAAGATATCTATCAAGCATTCTTAAAACTACAATACTCACCTGCTGATGTGAAAAAACAGGTTGACAGAGCCAGAAGAGTACCCAGAAGTCACCTACTACAAGACAGGCCCAACATAGAAAATAACAGAACACCACTGGCCTTTACATTCATCCCCCAATTAAAACCTCTCTAGCGAATCATCAAAGATCTACAACCTATCCTGAAAGATGATCCCTCACGCTCCCAGATCATGGGAGACAGGCCAGTCCTTGCTTACAGACAACCCCCAAACCTGAAGCAAATCCTCACCAGCAACCACAGAACAACAACACTAACCCAGGAATCTATCCTTGCAACAAAGCCCGATGCCAACTCTGTCCACATATCTATTCAAGTGACACCATAATACGACCTAATCACATCAGACATGCCATAAGGGGCTCGTTCACATCCACATCTACCAATGTGATATATGCCATTATGTGCCAGCAATGCCCCTCTTCCATGTACATTGGCCAAACCAGACAGTCTCTGTGCAAAAGAATAAATGGGATGCAAATCAGACGTCAGGAAATATAACATTCAAACACGAGTAGGAGAACACTTCAACCTCTGGCCGTTCAGTAACAGATTTAAAGGTGGCAATTTTGCAACAGAAAGCTTCAAAAACAGACTCCAACGAGAAACTGCTGAACTTGATATGCAAACTAGATACAATCAATTTAGGCTTAAATAGAGACTGGAAATGGCTGAGCCATTACACACATTGAATCTATTTCCCCATGTTAAGTATCCTCACACCTTCTTGTCAAACTATCTTAAATGGATCATCTTGATTATCACTACAAAAGTTTTTTTTCTCCTGCTGAGAATAGCTCATCTTAATTAATTAGCCTCTTAGAGTTGGTTGGGCAACTCCCACCTTTTCATGTTCTCTCTCTGTGTGTGTGTGTGTGTGCTTATACATATATCCTCACTATATGTTCCATTCTATGCATCCGATGAAGCCATTTATCAACATTGAATTTCATCTGCCATTTTGTTGCCCAATCACCCAGTTTTTTGTGATCCCTTTGTAACTCTTCACAGTCTGCCTGGGACTTAACTCTCTTGAACAGTTTTGTATCATCTGCAAATTTTGTCACCTCACTGTTTACCCATTTTCCCAGATCATTTATGAGTATGTTGAACAGTAATGGTCCTAGTACTGACCCCTCTGGGATACCACTATTTCTCTCTCCATTCTGAAAACTGATAATTTATTCCTACCTTTTGTTTCCAAAATTTTAACCAGTTACTGATCCATGAGAGGAATTCCCTCTTATCCCATGATGGCTTACTTTTCAAAAGTCAATTTAAATTAAATACATTTTTTTTAATTATATATATTTTTAGAAATCTAGACCTGTTATGTGTAACTTGCATTATCCTTATATTAAATTTGCATTATCCTAACAAAACATTTACTTTATTCACATCTCTTTTATATATCTCATTGGCCCTGACACCCCCCCCCGTAAATTCAAACACCCCCCCTAATTTCAATTCCTGGGGAAACTACCTGGCGCCGCCCCCTGCCTGGCGCTAAGCCGCAGCACCGGGGGGGGGGGGTCACAGGGCGCACCTCTGTTTTCTGCCGGTCGAAGGGTGACGGTTCCTGCCCGTGGGGGCCGGGGGGTCCCGATGGCAGCTGGGGGCTCTGGCATCCACCTGTGGCAGCTGGGAGCTACAGGGCCATCTGCACTGGCCGGGGGCTGCGGCTTCTCCTCACCCCCCCCCCCCGGTGACTGGGAGCTCCCGGCTCTGCCTGCAGTGTCTGAGCGCCGGGGGCTCCTCTCCTGCCTGGTGCGGCCGGGAGCTCCAGGGGCTTCGGAGCTGCAGGGTCTGTGAGCAATGACGTGGGGCTGCGGGGTCCTCCCGCCATCAAGGCCTGTTGGGAAATCCTGGGTCCATCCGCAGCGGCTGGGAGCTCTGGGGTCCGCTCGTAGGAGCTGCAGGGTCCATACGCAGTGGGGTGGGCTGTGGGGGCTCCCCGGCCACCCATGGCTGCTGGGAGCTCCAGGGTCTGCCTGTGGGAGCTGTGGGGAGATGAGGGGTTTGGGGTGGAGGAGGGGTCTCCAGCTGCAGGGTGGGGCCGAGGGATTCAGAGTGCAGGAGGGGGCTGTGGGTTGAGGCAGGGGGTTGGGGTCCAGGACTGGGTGATGGCTCTGGGGTGGGGGCAGGGATGAGGGGTTCCAGGTGTGGGAGGAAGCTCTGGGCTGGGGCAGGAGTTTGAAGTGCAGGGGGGTGAGGGCTCTGGGGTGCAAGAGGGGGCTCTGGGTTTGGGGGGTTCAGGGCTGGGGCAGGGGGTTGGGGTGCAGACTTACCTCGGGCGGCTCCTGGTCAGCGGTGCAGCAGGGGGGACCTACTGGCCACTTCCAGGGCACAGTGCGGTGCCCTAGGACACGTAGGGACCAGCCTGCCTGAGCCCCGCAGCACCGCTGACCGGACTTATAACGCAGTCACCCGACTGGGAGCTCCAGGGTCCCCCTGTCACATGTGGTACCTGGGAGCTCTGGGATCCACCCACAACAGCTGGGAGCTGTGGGGTCCATCCGTGGTGGCATGGGCCTGTGGGAGCTCCTTCCGACACTGGTGGCTGATAGCTGTGGGGCCCCCACCGGCCGACAGCTCCAGTCTTGCTGCCCCAGGGCTGAGGAGGAAAATGTCACTGAGATCTCTGAAAGTCACAGATTCTGGGACCCCCTTTATATAATCTTAGCCTTAATAGTTGTTGACTATCTCTCTCAATCTAGTGGTCTGCTCTAGCGCAGATGGGACAGGGAAGACAGACGCTCACCCCCCAGCACAGGTTTGGGCAGAAATGGCTCTTGGGCTATTTGCTGTGCATGCAGAGGACTTGTCTAGGCCAGTGGAGCAGCTCAGCCAGATGAGGAGCTGGAAGAAGGAGACCTGAGCAGCCTGGAGATCACACTTTTTCTCCACAGCCACTGCCTATCAGCAGGATTCCTCCTTCTCCTCAGTGAGACCAAATCTAAGCACCTAGATAGCTGGTCTGTCCACTGCACCCCAATCCCTCATGCCTGAGCCTCCCTGCCAAAGTCCTGTACCTGGCTCCAGAGAATTGTCTCACATCTCACTGGGAACTCGACTTCTTGTGCCCAGAGAGTCTTGGCCCCACTCAGTAGATGACCTGAGAAACACAGTGTCTGCCTTTTCCAAATAAATGCTTGGAAAAGTTTTGTTCCTGTGGCCTAATGGATAAGGCATTTGTCTTCTGATCAAGGGATTGAGGGTTTGAGTCCCTTGGTGGCTGTGCTTGTGCAATTTTACCTTTGTGCTGAAAGTCCTGCTCCCTTCAGGGCTGGAACCTCTTCTTGGCTGCTCAGGCCAATGCTCTGGCTTCAGCTAGCGCCCCGGGAAGGAGTTGAGGGTTGGGTGTCACTAAGCCTGGGGCATGAGCCCCAAGTGCTTCCAGTCTCGCCTTTGCCATTCCTGACTTGCCAAAGAAAATGGGCGGCTGCCCGGGCTAGCGTGTGGAGCAGTTTCCCTCTTCCAAGTGTGCGCCTGTCCCTGTGCTGGAGGGTACTTGCTACATAGCGCCTTGGGAGCCTGGGTGTTTCTCTGCTTCTCGCCAGCTGGGGAAAAGCTTCTTGGGGTAAAATCTCCTGCCCCACTGCCAAAGTGAGCACCTGGAGTGGGAACGGTAAGAGGCCCCACCAGGGGGGCTGGCCCTGCTTTCCTGCCATCTTCTGATGTTGGCCACAAAGCATCAGCAGCTGGTTGTGGGTGGTTTTCAGTGGGGGTTCGGCATGCCAGGGAGCAGCCTGGCTGGGCATCTCTGTGGCTGTCTGCTGGCCACGTATAGGCATGGTTCTCCCCTCCTCTTGCCCTGCCCTTGGTTGCTCTGTGGCTTTTAAGCCTTCCCTTGGAGCTGTCAGCACCAGCCACCTCTGTCCTAGGTGCCCAGAGGAGGAGAGGTGCTGGGCTCCAGCCTGGGACTCTTCCTCCGTCCTGCCTTTCCCTGACTATGAAACCTGGCCCTGACACTCCTTTCTTCAAGCGCCATGTGGGCAAGAGGAAAAGTGTGGTAGAAAGCACAAGGGCCAAACTTGTGGGCATCAGAAATCCCAAACACCCAGTCAAACCATAGCCACTTCTAGACCCCATTCCAACCAAAGACCTGGCTCCAGTGGGTATGAGTCACTCAGCACAAGGTAAACAACTCATTCTTAGACAGCTGGAGATAGGAAAGCACTTGAATTTCCAGGGATTTACCACAAGGTCCCACTGAGCTTTGAACTCAGATTTCAGCATGCCGACCATTACACCATGGGCTCAGCTTGTGCTAGTTTCTCTGAACATTGGTGACCCTCTCATAGAATATCAGGGTTGAAAGGGACCTCAGGAGGTATCTAGTCCAACGCCCTGCTCAAAGCAGGACCCTGAGACTGACATGCCCCTGGGGCAATGGCCACCAACTGGTAAGGAACAAGTGAGAATTTGTTAATGAGTAAAATTCCTGGTGAAAATTGGCAAAGCTGTGGAGATTTTGAAAAGTTCCAGTGAATTTACACATGAAATATACAAACAGAGAGACAAATAGAGAGAAAGAGAACATCACAGACTGCACAGGCCCACACAGACATAAACAAAACCCAAATCCACACAGCACACAGAGCCATATACACATAAGGGAAAGCCACACAAAACATAGAACAAATCCACACCAAAAAATACAGCAAAAGCCCACAACAGGAAAGCACAAAAACCACATACCAAAAGAATACTTAGCGAAAAACAATCTGCATGCAAAAGTCACACACACACACACAAAACTATATGGCATCCACAAAAATCACACAGGACCCACATGCACATCAACATGACAAACAAAAAAACCCCCGCAACATACAGAAAGCCCGGCAGGGTTTGAGTGTCACAGCGAAGAGGGTGAGCACACAGGTGGTTTGGGGAGCAAAGACTGAGGGGGAGTCGGGGGCAGTGCTCTGGGCTCTGCCTGACCCCTCCTGACACAGGCGGCTGGTGGAGAGCAGAGCCTGGTAGATCTGTGGAATCTGCCCTGCTCTCTGTAAAGCAAGGGGACCTCGGTGTCTTCTGAGCTGCGACTGTATTTTCTGCAGGGCAAAATGATTGGCAGAAGCCATTTGCTTAAAGGAAACTAGTGCTCCAGGGGAGGTTTGAACTCACAACCTCAGCATGACTCCACTCTGCACTGCTCTGTAAGTACTGGGCACTAACCCATTGCACCACTGGACCCTGCTGTCAAGAGCTTGTCTCTATGTCTCATGGATGGATTAGAGGGGTGGGTGAGGGGGTTGCATTAGCTAAAATAAATCCATATTAAAGGCTGCAGGATGGCAGCAGCAGAGGTGGGGAGCCTCCTTCCATGTGATAGAGCTGGTTCCCCCTTCCGTGGCTCAGGGGAAGGTTGGTGCTTTGAGCCCACCCAGTGCTGGAACATCCCATGGGTGAGATTAACGGGACTCTTGGGAAGGGAAGGGAAGGGAAGGGAGGGGAAGTCTTTTCTATCCCTGCCTAGCTCCATTGGTCTCCTGTGGCCCTTTCGGCTCTCTGCTCCCCTGCTGGGGAGATGCAGAGACGAGTCCCCATCTGGGTGAGTCACCGAGAGGCTGTGTCCCATGGCGTGTGTGGGGGAGAGGGGTAGGGGTGGGATGGGGCTCAAGGGGAGAAGGTTGTGTGTGACAGTGTGTGGGGGAGGGGGAGGGTGTGTTCCTTAGGATATAAATGATGGAAAACACAGGGGCAGTGACAGTGAAGCCCCGTGTCTGAGTGTTATGACCCTGTGTGGTGCTGCCGTTCACCTTCCCCTCCTATGGTCTCAGCTTTCATTGAATCCAGCATTTTTTCACCTGTCCTCACCACAGAGGTGTCCCACATGCCTCAGCTACCGAGTGTCCCTCTTAGAGACGCCGAGGACTGGAACTGATTTCAGCTGCTGGACAGCTCTGCTAGGTCTTTATTCATTTGTACAGGAAAATGCTGAGTGTTTAAATTCATTTCAAGCCCCCGCCCGCCAGCGAACTCCTGAACATACTGGAGATGGGTCTGGAAATTGATTTTCATTTGAAAAAGTTTTTAAAGGGAATCACTTGGATTGGAACTACAAACCTATTATCCTAGAAGGAAACATTCACCCACTGACCTACACTCACAACAGAGAGGGCCCTGGATAGCCCAGAGCAGGAACAGTTTTTAACCTGGGGGTTAGTAAACTTTCTCTCTTCTATACAAACACCCCAGCTTACAAACTCCCCACCCCCGCTCTGTGTCACCAGAGCACAACAACAACTCTCCTTGGGGCACACACAGCGCCTCAGCTCCCTGCCCGTCAGTCTCTCCAGCATTGCTCCAATCCCTTAAAGCAGGGTCTCAACCACAATTTACCTTAGGGCCAGTGCCAGTCCTCCAGTCCTCCCAGTGGGCCAATAATGTCACTCATACCGCCCAGAACCCGCCCCCCAAAACTGCACCCTCCACCTGCCTAAGGCTCTGGGAGGGAGTTTGTATAGGGGGAGGAGGTCTAGGGTGCAGGCCCTGGGCTGGGGATTGGGGTGCAGGCTCTGGGGGGAGTTTGGGTGCAGAAGGGGTGAGAGGCTGGTCTCTGGGAGGGAGTTTGGGTGGGAGAGGGGTTCTGGGGTGCAGGCTCTGGGATGGAGTTTGAGTGCTGGGTGCAGGCTCTGGGCTGGGGCAGGGGGAACAGGAGGAGGAGTGGGGTTGCAGGCTCTGGGCAGGAGACTGGGGGCAGGCTCTGGGAGGGAGTTTGGGGGCAGGGGTGTGTGGAGGGGGCTGCAGGCTCTGGGAGGGAGTTTGGGGGCCGGGGAGGTGTGTGTAGGGGGGATCAGGCTCTGGAAAGGAGTTTGGGAGTGGGAAGGGGTATGTGGGGAGGGGGTGAGGGTGCAGGCTCTGGGAGGGTGTCAGGGGTGCAGTGCTTACCTGGGGCTCCAAGGCAGGGTGGGCTGAGGGGCCTCCGTGTGCTGCTGCCCCCAGACACCGCCCCTTTATCATCTCATTGGCTGCAGGGGCTTGGGGTGGGGGCAGCGCGCAGAAGCACAGCCCTGCCCTGCCCTGCCATGCGGAGGGGCCGGCAGCCACTGGAGTGAGCAGACAGATGCTGCTCAGCTCCGCTGCACTGCTGGGGCCCCTGGGGGGGGGGAGCGCCTGGGGACAGCAGGTGGGGCCAAGGGAGTGACCTGGTCCCAAAACTGCTGGAGCCCCACGGGCGAGACCTGGGAACCAGGACTGCCAGCCAGACAAACACCTTTAAGAGGAGGCGTCCCTCTCCCTGTCAAAAACTGATCTTCCTTGTTCAGTTCAGTGTCAGCCTGAATTGTTCCTTATCCCAGCAGAGCCGGAGGATTGAAAGCAGCAACATCAAACCCCTGTGTAGCTCGCAGGAATGGACATAAACACTCCCTGGTATCTGAGGAGATGTTCAGCTTTGCCCTTGGTCAACTACAAGGCTAAAGGGAAAGGAGGTGGCGCCAGGTATAAAGAGTGAAACACGACACATCATAGTTATGCCCATGGTGGCTGCAAAATCTTTTGATGTACTTCTTCTTATCAGCAGTGCATTGTTTTCTCTGGCGTCTAGGCCTTGACAAAGAAATTTGTACCTTGATAAAATAATCAACTGCCCCTGGACTTGACACCAACTGGGGTGTCCCAACACAGGTACAAGTACTAACAACAGTGGCTGCCTTTTAGCCATAGATTTTAATCAGGGCAATAAATTGAAACAAACCCCTGTTAAATCATTTCTCAGCCCGAGTCCTTCACCCACATTCCCTAGAGCATTGGGCCACCATGTGGACGTTTCATTTCCGACCTCAGTTTCACACAGAGACAAAATTTCCTTTGCACAGATCCATGAACAGCAAAATCTCCCTGTGTCTCTGGTCTGAGCCAGGGCATTCGATGCCAGTGAACCTTTTTCTCCTGCAATGGTAACGGTCAGACAGAGGGGTCATGGCACCTGCATCCCTGCCAGGGAGATATTGGCTCCGCTCTTTCTTTCTGCTGCTTTTGTTAGTCCATGAAACATCAAGGGTGGAATGCAAGGCTGAGTTCACGCACCAGCCCTCTGAAAAATTTCAGTGCCCCAGAGAAATCCTGCCCCCTGCTATTGGAACGGTGTGCTGGAGATTTGACTAAGAAAGGGACTGTCTGAATTGTCAGAGTGGGGAATGAACAACAATCTACAGCAATGTCATTCACACAAACACACTCTCATCCTGCTCCAGCCGGAAGGGAAATGGGCAGGAATTCTCTCTGTTCAGCCCAGGATACACTTACACTGATGTGCAGCCGTGAGTGTGCTGGGGAAGCTGGTCTGAGCAAACAATTTGAAGTGACAATTCAGTGAGAACAGAATCATCATGTAGTGAAGTGTGTGTATGTCAAGTAGTTGTGGCCGAGTGGTTAAGGTGATGGACTAGAAATCCATTGGGGTCTTCCCCATGCAGGTTCAAATCCTGCCAACTACACAAGCACTGCATTGTTGTTATTATTGTAGTCTTAGTATCTGAGCATCCACAGTGCAAACTGGAGCCAGATCTACTTTCACTCTGTCTACACTTAAAACGCTGCTGTGGCACTGCTATAGCACTTTGGAGTAGACAGTGACTGGAGGGATTTTCCCATCCCTGTAATAGCTGCATTGACAAAACAATTCTTCCTTTTCTTTAGCACTATCTAACCAGGCTTTAGGTCACCTTAACTCTATGGGTTTGGGGGTGGGGGTTTTTCACACCCTGAGAGACGTCGCTCTGCCAGTTCAGTGCCCAGCGTACACCTGCCCTTAGATCCCTCTGGGTATTTCAATGCAGGCACTGACCTGTGAGAGGAAAACATCAGCTCACAAACACAGAGACTGAATTCCCCACATTTAATCTCGCTGCACTTTCCAGAAAGTAACAAAATTCAATTCATTCTTGCTAGGACAGAGAAAAAATAAGTGACATTAAGTTTTTGGCTTGGTTAAATAAAATTAAGTGTTTAATCAATATAGTAAAAATCTGTACTGATTCCTCTAACTAACACCACAGCATGAAATAGGAACAGAGACAAATCTTGTCAGTGACGACTAATTTCACAAATGATCTTCCCATTCTTAATGTCAACGCTGCCCCCATTGGAGGTCTGGGCATCTCCAGTGTCATTGCTCTGCATTCACCTTCCCCTAGAATTGTTCTCGGACATTCGCTTTCCTCTGCAGCGTGGGGCATGGGTCACTTGCTGGAGGATTCCCTGCACCTTGAGGTCTTTAAGCCACAATTTGAGGACCTCAATAACTCAGACATAGGTTAGGGGTTTGTTACAGGAGTGGGTGGGTGAGATTCTGTGGCCTGCATTGTGCAGGAGGTCAGACTAGATGATCATAATGGTCCCTTCTGATCTTAAGTCTATGAATCTATGAATCTAGTCCCAAATTTGGAAAATTGTGCAGTTCAGAATGTGAATAGTGACCTCGTCTCCTTCCTGCACCTGCTCTACATTGCTCCACAGCAGCTTCTCCACCAGCAGCGTCACCCCAGCACGGCAGTGCAGCCTCCCAGGGTTCAGCAGGGGCCCCTGGCAAGGACAGTGAGTGCAGCTAACAGCCCAGTGTGCCTGGCCCTGAGGCAGCTGTAAAAAAGCAACCTCCCTCCCCAGAAGTACAGAGACTGAATTCCCCAACTATAACATCATGGCCCCTGTAGAAAGCCACACGTGTCAGTTGTATTGTCACAGGGAGATGCAAAAATCAAGTGACACCAATATTTAAGTTGAGTAAATAAAGTTGAGGAGATAGTTATTAACCTCACAAAAATACACTAAAGATCCCTCAACATAACACCTGAAGGTGAAATATGAACAGAGACAAACCTTGTCAGCAAAGGCTCATTTCCCAAACGATCCTCAAAATGTTACTAGTTCCCACCCCTCCTCCACAGGAGCTCTGTGCAGTGTAACTGTTCTGCAGGCAGCTTCCCATTAAATGCTGTTGTGGGACATTCCCAGGCCTGGAAATGTACCAATGACAGAATTTGAAGAGCAAACCTGGCTCCTCGCACCATGCGGGATTTGAGTGTTTTGTCCCTGTCACTTAGTCTGTGTCAATAGTACAGACGCCAGGGGCAGGACTCCAGGCTCTGCTTGAGGGATGCTGGCACAGGGGCTGGTGGGGGAGAAAGGATGGTAGATTCTGACCTGTGCTCTGGAGAGGAGGTAATAAGTGAAAGGGGCATTTCTGACTCTTCCCCTGCCTCAGTGTTCCTGGGCTGGAATTCTACATTCCACAGGGCCAAATGAGGGGGTGATGCCATTTGGTTAATGAAAACCAGTGCTCTAGGTGAGGCTTGAACTCACACCCTCAGCATAGCTCCTCTCAGCAGTGCCCTATAAGTACCGCACACTAATCTGGAGCATCTGTTAATTCCTAGTTTCCCAGTTCCCTAGGTTGATAAAGCCAAGGAGTGACCCCAAAACATTCGCAGTGGGGTTAAGAGCAGGTAGCGACAAGTGTTGTACTCGGTGGGGTGGATCCTTCTTAAGGGTTCCAGGCCCCATTTGACCCTTTTGTTCTTCTCTGTGTAATAACAGAGCTGGTTAAGACTCAACGTAGAGTCTTGCTGCAGACCAACAGATCTGAAATCTCTGAGAAGCAGCTCTAAGCATTAGTCCTGCTTTGGGACAGTGTCTCCCATGCAAGAAACTGTCCAGTCTGCACTAGCAGTGAGGCTTCCTCACTAACAGCTGAAAGCAGGGAGAGCTGTGTGAAGTGCAGGACCCCAGGGGTGCCTGAACGTGGGGGATTCTAAGGGTTTGCAGCAAATCAACATATCTCCAGAAGGTCCCACTGAGATTTGAACTCAGATTCCAGGATTCAAAGTCCTGAGTGCTGCCCATTACACCATGGGACCTGCTGCTGCTTTATTTTCTAAATCCCTGTGACTCTTGGCGGGTTTGCACTCTGCACTTATTACTTCCCACCAGCAGCTTCCTCTCACAGGACTCTCTCTCCTCCTCCAGCAACTGTGGTCATAGAATCATAGAATCTCAGGGTTGGAAGGGACCTCAGGAGGTATCTAGTCCAACCCCCTGCTCAAAGCAGGACCAAACCCAACTAAATCATCCCAGCCAGGGCTTTGTCAAGCCTGACCTTAAAAACCTCTAAGGAAGGAGATTCCACTACCTCCCTAGATAATCCATTCCAGTTCTTCACCACCCTACTAGTGAAAAAGTTTTTCCTAATATCCAACCTAAACCTCCCCCTCTGCAACTTGAGACCATTACTCCTTGTTCTGTCATCTTCTACCACTGAGAACAGTCTAGATCCATCCTCTTTGGAACCCCCTTTCAGGTAGTTGAAAGCAGCTATCAAATCCCCCCTCATTCTTCTCTTCTGCAGACTAAACAATCCCAGTTCCTCAGCCTCTCCTCATAAGTCATGTGCTCCAGCCCCCTAATCATTTTTGTTGCCCTCTGCTGGACTCTCTCCAATTTATCCACATCCTTCTTGTAGTGTGGGGCCCAAAACTGGACACAGTACTCCAAATGAGGCCTCACCAGTGCTGAGTAGAGGGGAATGATCACATCCCTTGATCTGCTGGAAATGCCCTACTTATACAACCCAAAATGCCATTAGCCTTCTTGGCAACAAGGGCACACTGTTGACTCATATTCAGCTTTTCGTCCACCGTAACCCCTAGGTCCTTTTCTGCAGAACTGCTACCCAGCCATTCGGTCCCTAGTCTGTAGCAGTGCATGGGATTCTTCCGTCCTAAGTGCAGGACTCTGCACTTGTCCTTGGTGAACCTCATCAGATTTCTTTTGGCCCAATCCTCTAATTTGTCTAGGTTCCTCTGTATCTTATCCCTACCCTCCAGCGTATCAACCACTCCTCCCAGTTTAGTGTCATCTGCAAACTTGCTCAGGGTGCAGTCCACACCATCCTCCAGATCGTTAATGAAGATATTGAACAAAACCGGCCCCAGCACCAACCCTTGGGGCACTCCACTTGATACCGGCTGCCAACTAGACATGGAACCATTGATCACTACCCGTTGAGCCCGACCATCTAGCCAGTTTTCTATCCACCTTACCGTCCATTCATCCAGCCCAGACTTCTTTAACTTGCTGGCAAGAATACTGTGGGAGACTGTATCAAAAGCTTTGCTAAAATCCAGAAATAGCACATCCACTGCTTTCCCCTCATCCACAGAGCCGGTTATCTCATCATAGAAGGCAATTAGGTTAGTCAGGCATGACTTGCCCTTGGTGAATCCATGCTGACTGTTCCTGATCACTTTCCCCTCCTTTAAGTGGTTCAGGATTGATTCCTGCACTATCGGATCCGCGAGTCCTGCCCTGAGTCCCCCCCATCCCCCTGCTTGATCTCCATTCCCTGCAGGCTGCAAAAATGTCAGGGGAGGCCGCCCCTCCCTTCACTCGGTGCTCCCGCTCATATCGGCCAGCTGCAGCCTCCTCTCCTGGAACTCGGGCAGCTGTCGCTTGATCCGGTCGTACAGTCACAAGCTGACTGGCTCCCCTGCCTGGATGCTCTTGTGGAAATCCCACGGGCGACGCTGCAGGACTTGGCACTGTTGGTTTCTTTAATGTTGTGGTGTTTGCCCGACTGCTGGAACAAAGCCACCAACTCCTCCCTCACCAACTCCCACCAATCCCCCTGGTTGCCATAGAACCCTCTGATGCTTTCCCGTTCTGCCAACACCGCCAGGCCTCACCCCCCTGCTCCTTTATCTTGCAAGCTCTGGATGTTCAGCTTCCAATATCCTCTGCCCTGAGTCAGGGACAGGGGCAGCTCCAGGCACCAGCGCAGCAAGCTGCAGGGGGCGGCCTGCCGATCGCTGTGAGGGTGGCAGGCTGCCTTTGGCAGCCTGCCTGCAGGAGGTCCCCTGGTAATGCGGATTAGGCGGCATGCCTGCAGGAGCTCTGCTAGTCCCGCGGCTGCAGCAGCAATTCGGTGGTGGTTACGCCGAAGGCACAGGACCGGCAGACCTCCAGCAGGCATGCCGCTGAATCCGCCTTACCAGAGGCCCTCCCGCAGGTGTTGGGACAGATCTGTATTACATTATATACTAATGTTAGATGTGTAGAAAGTGTGACTAGAAAGGAGCAGTGTGACGGTGCTGCCCGTGGGAGCCAGCTGAGGTCACTCAATCAGGGTGAACTGCAAACAAAATGGGCAGACACACCCCAAACGCTGGTGGTTATTCCAATACTTAGATTTACCAACCAGCACAAAACAGCTTCTGTAGCACCTCACTGGTTACTCAGAAGTCCAAACAACGCAGTTCCCTTAAAGTGCCCAGCCTCAGGCCTACGTCCAGACACTCGTCAGATATGATGATGATTCCTAAAAATCTGATCTCATCATATCAAAGAAAAGGTTCTTCCAATCCCAAAGGATCAGCCACACACCCAGGTTCAATTATAACTTAGATCTTACCCCAAATACACGCTACAGCCAATTCTTATTAACTAAGCTAAAAATTATTAAAAAAGAAAAGTGAGAGAGAGAGAGTGTTGGTTAAAAGATCAATATACAGACAGACTTGAATTCAATTCTCCAGGTTCAGATGCACAGCAGAGGTGAGCTTGTAGTTGCCAAAAGTCCTTTCAGAAATAGTCGAGAGGTTATAGTCCAATGTCCATATTCAGGGTGATTCCAGTCAGTGACTGGGGATCTCAATCCTTATGATTAAAGGTTTCCCCCTCTTGAAACCCAAAGCAGATCTGAGATGAAGCAGGATCATGTCCCAGGCTTCTTATACATTTCCAGCAGCCTTTCAGCCTGAGAAAACAACAGGCTTAACTCCTTCTCCCAAACATCCTGGCAATTAGCACAGGATAATTTACCCATTAAACAGTTCAGATCCAGGTTAGCACAACCTTCAAAGAGACACAGAGACAATAATACTATTTCACTCAAGTTTCATTATAAATGTTAATATTCCTTTTTTGATCTTTGAATTAAAACTACAGCAATAGACAAGACTTGTTTGCTTACATCACAAGACCTGAGCAAACATCTCCCCTTCTACCTCTAACAATGCCGACTTGCATTTCAAAGCTCTGTTCATTTACAGATCTTCCTAACCAGTCCTTAAGGTTCACCCATGGGTCAGGTCAGTGGGTGAGGTGAGTTGATTAACTCTTTCTGGCCCTGTCACCTTTCAATGAAATATTATATTACACTCATAATGTCACAGGAGGTCAGGAATGGGATGGCAGGGCTGCGGGTCGGGAGTGAGGGGCACTGGTGTAGCTGGAGGAAGCCCAGGGGCTGCGGGTCGGGAGTGAGGAACCGCTAAAGCTGGGGAGCTCAGAGGGCTGCGGGTCGGGAGTGAGGGCACCATCAGAGCTGGAGGAGCGCAGGGGGCTGCGGGTCAGGAGTGAGGGGCACCAGCAGAGCTGTGAGTCTGGAGGTCAGGACTGGGATGGCAGGGGCGGTGGGTCGGGAATGAGGAACACCAGCAGAGCTGGAGAGAGCCCAGGGGGCTGAGGATCAGGAGTGAGGGGCACTGTCAGAACTGGAGGGAGCACAGGTGGCTGTGGGTCAGGAGTGAGAGGCACCAGCAGAGCTGTGAGTCTGGAGGTCAGGACTGGGATAGCAGGGGCTGCGGGTCAGGAGTGAGGGGCACCAGCAGAACTGTGAGTCTGTAGGTCAGGACTGGGATGGCAGGGGCTGCGGGTTGGGAGTGAGGGGCACCGTCAGAGCTGGAGGGAGCACAGGGGGCTGCGGGTCGGGAGTGAGGGGCACCAGCAGAGTTGTGAGTCTGGAGGTCAGGACTGGGATAGCAGGGGCTACGGATCGGGAGTGAGGGGTGTGTCAGAGTCCCCGGGCGATGCTCTGGAACTGCTCCCCACAAAGCCAGGCAGGACTCTGGGGAGCCTCCTCTCCCTTGGAGCAGACTGTCTCCAGGGCAAGAAGCTCACACGGCTTCACTTCCTAGTTCTCTCCTAGGAGCATTCAGCATCCTCTGCCCCTCCGTGCGCTTCCCCCAGCGAGTACGCCCAGGCGGGGTCCTGGGGAAGCCAGAGGGTCCTGCCCCGCCCCACTTTGCAGTCAGACGTGACTCTCAGCCAGCCAGTAACACAGAGGTTTATTTAGATGACAGGAACACAGTCCAAAACAGGTCTTGCCGGTACAGACAACAGGACTCCCTTTAGTTAGGTCCATCTGGGGCCCCAGGGAGGCCACAGCCCTGTTGGGAGGCCTGAGCCCCATGGGGGCTCCCCTCCATTTCTCAGCCAGCTTCCAAAACTGCCAACCCCCCTCCAGCCCCTCCTCTCTGGGCTTTGTCTCCTTCCCAGGCCAGGAGGTCACCTGATCTCTTTGTTCTCCCCCACCTTTAGCATCCCCCTGCAGAGGGGAAGGGTCTGGCCATTAGTTGCCATGGAGACTTCATCACATGACCCACTCTAGACGAAGTGAGGCAGAGTTTGGAATAGCCCACTGAGCCTGGCAGTTTTCTCAAAGTATCTGCTGTTGTAAACCGCATGTCATGCGGACGTGTGAACCCCAAAGGTATCAAACATGAAAGAAACATAAGGCCAGTTACGGGGACGTTTCCATGGCCAGGCCTGAGGGTTAAGCAGCTGGGCTCTAACTGCTGCCTCCTCAAAAGGAAAAGGGGCCTCAGCACCCATAAAAATAACTGGTTGCAAAAATCAATCATCCTGCATCCATCACCACTTTAAATTCTGACCTCTGTTGCCCGATGTGTCTTTGGTTAGCAACCAAGCGAACTGGGGAACTCTGTGGCTGTTACCCTCCAACTCAGTAGAAGGTTGCAAATCTTGACTCAAGCAATATTCCTCTTGAAAAAAATTATTTTAAAGTTTATCAAAATTAATTCCATTCGAAATAGAAATAATTACAGTCAACACTGGGGCTGTATCTAACCAGCCTTGTGACAGCTCTGGTTTTCTCACTAGAGACATAACAAACCAGGAAAGAAGGCAAATGTCAGACAGGGAACCTCAGCTCCACAAATAAATGCCCTCAGGGCTTCTTCTACACTGCGACTGGGCACTTGACTGACTTCAAATCCAGCTAACCCAGTTGGTAGAGCATGAGACTCTTAATCCGGCCATCATGAGTTTAAGCCCCATATTGGGCAACAGCAACAGCCCTTAGGTGTCACTCTTCTGCTTATAGTCACAGCCCAAAATGAAATAAACTCTCTGTCCTCTCTACAATCTTAGGCAGGTCAGGTTCCTTCCTCTCTGAGCTTCAGTAAAACATGAAGTAAGAACAAATAGAATTTTCTCCTCTTCCATTCTACCCCAGGAAAGAAGAGGGGATAATAACCATTTAACAGATGATTGCAGAGAGAAAAGTTTGGTCATTATAAATAGGACAATGATCAATTGTTCTCCATGTCCACTGACGGTAGGACAAGAAGTAATGGGCTTAATCTGCAGCCAGGGAGTTTCTCGTTAGATGTTGGGAACAGCTTTCTAACTCTGAGTGTAGTTAAGCTCTGGAATAGGCTCCCAAGGGAGTCTGTGGAGTCTCTGTCCTTGGAGGTTTTTAAGAACAGGTTGAACAAACCTCTGTCAAGGATACTCTCCATATACTTGGTCCCATAGACAACCTGCTCTGGCTCTGGTTCCCTCCTGCTCCCTGCCTGGGCCGGCTGCTGTGGGCACTTGACCCCACATGGCCCTGACGTATCGTCTCTGCTTGGCCCTGCCTCAGCAGACAGGGCTGGATTTCATGACCTCTCCAGGGCCTTTGCAGCCGTACAGCTCTGTAATTCGATGCCATCGCAATATAATATAAACAACAACAAAAGTGGAAACACCCCAATCTAACATCTAACAATTCAACGGGAACTGACATTCCACAGCACAAAGTGACAACACGTAGGAGTGCAAAGCCCGACAATTCAGCACCACGCAAATGAACGCCCCATGGGGCAAAATGACGCACTGCAAAAGAGCTCAGCTCAAACCAACTCAACACAAGGCAGTGCAAAAACCATACAACACGAAACAATGTGTCAGAGTGCAAAGTGACACTGTGCAAAACAGCTCAGTGCGGGACAACGACACAGCACAAACCCACACAACGGAATCCTATAGAAAGGTAGGGCAGGGAGGGACCCCGAGAGTCAGGACCACGTCTCCCTAGGCCACCCCTGACAGGTGTTTGAAGAACAGGGAAACAAAGGGCACCACAAACTTATGTTTTTTGGATGAGCCAAGAAAAGGGAGCAGCATTGTCCCCCTCGGGTAGCCCCGTTCAATTCCAGGTCAGAAAGCAAAACTCTTCTGCAAGAATATCCAAAAAATGTTGTGTTTCACTTCACTTCATAAGTACAGTTGTGTGGCAATTAAATGATGACCCTAAAGTTTCATGAAAGTGTGGGAAATACGGACGTATCTGAGAAAAGGGCTTGGAATGAAGGAAGACAAAAAATTGATGGGTCGAGAGAACAGGTCCTGTTTCCCCCTGGTTTGGAGCTTCTCTCACAACTACTGGAATAGCAAAGCTAAGCAAATGGGGTTCTATTGTTCCACAGGAGATTGAAGTGAGGCCATTTTCTCCGGATAGAATTAATGGTAATGTCAGGAGTGGGATGTGAAACCACGTCTCTATGCAGAGACCAGAACACACAAGGGATTGGGCAAAAGAGTCTTATAACTAGCACTTTAGACCAGTCCACCATCCTGCTACTACAAAGTATGTGACTTATCAACCCTAGTTTTCATTAATAGTTGATGAACTCTTTAGGGAGGTCGAGATGGCACATCTCTTTCAACTCCTAGAGACCTTCTACAGCACAGCGGAATTTTAGACACACTCACCCAGATCTGAAGTTACACATTTCCTGGAGCTCCATGAGTTCTGTGGTATTGTAATCTCCCTGCTCACATTTTAAGTGAACAAAAGATGGGGGCTGGCATTCTGAGACAGTAACGGTGAACCTCAAAATCCTGCCCTGGGGGCCAGGCAGTTAAGCAACCAGCACCCACAACCTCTACCATGATAGCATCCTGTCTAGGAACAACTCACTTACCAACAGCTGGGGTGTGAAATCCCCATTTCTTTGTTGTTCTGTCACTGTAGTCCCCTCTTTCCTATTGCTTGTCTGTATAATCTCTGTCTGGTGCTGTGACTGTTTCTGTCTGCTGTATAATTAAATTGTTGGGTGTAAACCAATTAAGGTGGTGGGGTATAATTGGTTAGATAATCATGTTACACTATGTTAGGATTGGTTAGTTACATTTCAGTAAAATGATTGGTTAGGGTATAGCTAAGCAGAACTCCAGTTTTACTATATAGTCTGCAGTCAGTCAGGAAGTAAGGGGGGGAATGCGAATGGGGGTAGGGGAATTGGAATTCTGTTTTGCTAAAGCGGGGAATAGGAACAGGGACACATGCAAGTCTTTGTGGTGTCAGAGCTGGGAAGGGGGACACTGAGGAAGGAAATTGGAATCATTGCTTGCTGGAAGTTGACCCCAATAAACATTGAATTGTTTGCACCTTTGAGCTTCGTGCATTGCTGACCAGGGAATGGGAGGGTGATGGGATAAACCCTCTAACAAGTACCTCTTTCAGGGTGTGAAAACCCCCGGATCCAGTATAATTAAGCTGACCTAAGCCGTGGTTAGATAGTGCTAAATGAAAGGAAAGATTGTTGTGTCAACAGAGCTATTACAGGGATGGAAAACCCCTCCCTTCATTGTAGCAACTGTCTTCTCCACAGTGCTTCAGCAGTATTTTAAGCCAGATCTAGCTCCATGAATGCTCAGGCACTAAGATAACACACTAAAGCATCTGTCGTTGGCAGGATTCAAACCTGCAGGAGGAAGACCAACCTAATGGATTTTTAGCCACAACTACTTGATACAGTGTTCTGGCATTACACAATGCTTCTGTTCTCACAGACGTCACTTCAAATTGCTCAGACCAGCTTCCCCAGCACACTCACGGCTCTGCATTAGTGTAAGTGTGTCCATGGCTGAACAGCAAGAGTTCCTGCCCATTTCCCTTCCAGCTGGAGCAGGATGAGAGTGTGTTTGTGTTAAAGACATTTCTGTAGACTGTTGTTCATTCCCCACACTGACAATTCAGACAGTCCCTTTCCTATTCGAATTTCCACCATATCATTCAAATAGCCAGGGGCAGGATTTCTCTGGGGCACTGAAATGTTTCAGGGGGTTGGTGCATGAACTCAGCCTTGCATTCCATCCCTGATGTTTCATGGACTAACAACAGCAGCAGAAAGAAAGAGTTGAGCCAATATCTCACTGTCAGAGGTGAAGGTGGCCACGTCCCCTCTGTCTGACCATCGCCATTGCAGGAGAGAAGGGTTTACTGGAATCGAATGCCCTGGCTCAGACAAGAGACACAGGGAGGTTTTGCTGTTCATGGATCTGTGCAAAGGAAATTGTGTCTCTGTGTGAAATTGAGGAGGAAATGAAACGTCCACATGGTGGCACAATGCCCTAAGGAATTTGGGTGAGGGACTCTGGCTGAGAAATTATTTAACAGGAATTTGTATCAATGTATTGCCCTGATTAAAAGTTATGGCTGTAAGGCAGCCACTGTTGTTAGTACTTGAACCTGCGTGGAGACACCCAAGTGGGTCTCAAGTCCATTACCTTAACGAGGGGTAGTTGATTATTTTATAAAGATCCAAATTTCTTGGTCAAGGTCTAGTCAATGTCTAGATGCCAGAGAAAATAATACACTGATGATAATAAGAAGTATATAGAAAGATTTTGCAGTCACTATGGACATAACTATGACGATTGTTTTGTGTTTCACACCTTATATCTGGCACCACCTTCTTTCCCTTTAGTCTTGTAGTTTACCAAGGATAAAACTAAACATCACTTCAGATACAAGGGAGTGTTTGTGTTCATTCCTGTTAGCTACACAGGGGCTTGATGTAGCTGCTTTCAATCCTCCGGCTCTGCTGGGATAAGTAACATTTCAGGCTCTCACTGAACTGAGGAAGGAGATCATTTTTTGACATATGACGCCTCCTCTTAAAAGTGTTTGGCTGGCTGGCAGCCCTGGTTCCCAGGTCTCTCCTGAGGAGAGAAAGTTTCTGTGCAAAATACTAAAACTTTTATCAGGGAGGAGGGAAAGGCAATGGCCACATGATGGGGCCACTATGTATGACAACATGATTCTTTTATGTAGGATAGGTAGACCAAACTCCTAGAGCTGGAAGAGACCTTGAAAGGTCATTGAGTCTGGCCCCCTGCCTTCACTAACAGGGCTGAATTTTGCCCCAGATGCTTAAATGGCCCCTTCAAGGATTGAACTCACAACTGTGGATTTAGCAGGCCAAGGCTCAAACCACTGAGCTATCCCTCCCCCAAAAGCATTTGGGTGTTTCAGTGTGTGTGTTTTTCCATTTGGAGGCATTTGGAAGTTTGGAAGGGCAGGCGAAAGAGGAGTCTTTTTCACAAGCAAGTTGGCTTTCTGCACAGGTAGGGCCCTTGGCCGTAAAGCTTAGCTCCATCAGTGCGTCTGCATGGGGTTCCTCCAGTGCCTCAAGAGCCCGTGCTAAACTCTCGGTGTGGGGTGTTTGGCTTGCACCAGTCAGAGTGCCGTGCCTGCGTCTTCCCAGGGCCGGCTCCCGTGAGGCGCGCATAACTTGGGAGGAAAGGGGTAGAAGAGGAAGCAAGTGAAGCTGACTTTGAGTGGTGGTGCCCCTGGGCGGAGTGGTCCTCCTGCTCCTTCCTGTCGGAGGTGTGGGCTCGAGTGTGGGCTTGGGGGGTCTGGCTGTGGGCGGTGGGAGGATGGTGTCCAGGGAAGTCCCAAAGGTCACCCTGCGCCGGCGGAGTGTGAAGCCTCTCCCCTAGGTTGGGGTGCCGAGGATTAAGCCTTCCTCTGTGGCTTGGGCTGGGGAGCATGATCCGGCGTCGGGTCCATTTGGGTGGAGCTGGCAGCCGGCAAGAATTCGGGCCATCAGGTCAACCCTGTGTGGAAATGGGGGTGAGCCGGCAGGCCTGCGATTTTGGCTTCGCGGGCCGGGCAGCTCAAGCCTGGCCTCCTATGAGCCTGGAAGGCAGCCGGCCGGGCTCACCAGTCTCCTCCCCGGGCCCAAGTTCCTTTCAGGCAGCAGGTGGAGCAAGGAGCCCAGGGAGGAGAGCCCAAGGAGGTGTCCGGAGCCTCCTCCTGCCCGGCGCTTGCGCCCGCGCCCAGCAGGGCTCTTGCCTGCTCCCGGCCCACCTGGTTTTGGCCTCTGCCACCCCTAGCAGTCAGCCAAAAGACCAGAAGCCACCCTCTCCCTCCTGCACCCCGAGTGGCCAGCATGGGGCTTGAACCCATGACCTTGGCGTTATTAGCACCACGCTCTAACCAGCTGAGCTAGCCGGCCTACGGGAAGCCCTCTCTTGCCTGACCCTTTTGGAAGGAGTCACCGGCTGGCGCGGGGAATGATGTGGCCTCCGTTATCGAATGGATGGATCGAGACGCCACCTGCCAAGGTAGGGGAATTAGCTCAAGTGGTAGAGCGCTCGCTTCGCATGCGAGAGGCAGCGGGATCAATGCCCGCATTCTCCAGCGGCAAGGCAGCCCCGGGACCTTCTCTTGCCCTTCTTTTAGAAGCCATGGACAGTCAGCCGGCTCAGCTCCTCCAGTGGCCTCCATCCCTCTCCCCGCTTGGCCTCCCAAAAGGCCAGCCCTTGCGGAGCACAAAGTTCTTCCACCCCGGCCCTTCTCCCACTTGCGCTGACAAAATGGAGCCTAGAGTCACATGGGCCAGTCCCTGCATACTTTGCTGAGTCACAAGGCGTGTCTGCCTTCTCTCCATGGGTCAATTGTGTAGCCGATGGCCCTTTAATGGGCCATCAATCCACCTATGCCGGGCTAACATCAGCTTGTATGGGACACTTCCCAGAGGCAGAGCAGAATACAAACTATAGACATTACAGAGCCAATACTTATAACTTTAACTACAAATGATACAGACATATAGACAGCATAATTATAACCAGCAACCCATAATCTGGTTTTAGACACCTTAGATGACCCCCTTTATCTAAGATTTGGTACCACTGCAGGACCTTGGTTGCAACCCATGTTCTATATGGTCCCAATTTATATCAATAACGTCACACCCGGCCCTTCTCCCCCTTGCGCTGACTGGGAGGCTGGCGACAGCTGGGGGAAGTTAGCTCAAATGGAAGAGCATGGGAGAAGTAGTCAGACCCATACACACATTCTCCAGCCTGCTCTGCTCTGCTTTGCTCTGCTGTGCTGGGCTCTAGTGGGGGACCTGCACCTTTCTTTCTGAGCTCTCACTGGAGCACAATCCCTTTCCTCCTCCCTCCCTGCTAGTCTACGCCAAGCTCATTGGCCGGGAGGGAGAGCCACTCAAATACAGAATTACTCACATCCCAGGGGTCCATGAAGAGAATGAGGAGATGGGCGGGGTGGCATGCGATACCAGCTCAGCTGAGACCGTGAGACCTCGCAGCCTCCTGATCTCAGGCAGCATGGCAGCCGTGGAGCAGAGCAGAGCATGCAGACAGCTTGGAGACAGCCAAAGCGGGGAAGGGCTGCGTTGGTCTGGAAGAGGGAGTCGGTGGCTGTCTATCCTGGCGGAGGCAGGGTCGTTTTGCTGTATGCTGGGCCAGAGGCCAGGGAGTCTGCTAGAGTTGCTGAGCTGGGCCTGCTTCTGGCTTTGCTTGGGTTAGAGGAAAGTGGTGAAGATAAGAACGGCCCTCCTGGGTGAGACCGATGGTCCATCTAGGCCACTATCACGTCTTCTGACAGTAACCAATGCCAGGCGCTTCAGAGTCAATGGCCAGAGCAGGCAATCGTCAAGTGATCTATCCCTGTGTTGTCTTCTGAAGCTTGGTGCTTGTTTCAGGGGCTAACTCTCAGCCCAGACACACTCCAGGGAGGGAGCGTTGGTGTTTGTGCCGAGGAGCGTGGCTGGGACTCGGACCCCCTTCCCCAGCTCTGGGTAGCGCCTCGCCCCCACCCCCCCATTTCAGGCTGTGTCCAGCTTAAGGCCACAGAGCCCTTGCCTTTTTTTGCCCGGTGCCTGAGAGTCAGGCCAGCTGCGGGGAATTAGCTCAAGCGGCAGAGCGCTCGCTTTGCATGCGAGAGGTAGTGGGGGACGCTGCCCGCATTCTCCGAGCCGGTCAGCTAAGGGCTCCTGATGAGCGTGGTGGACGGGAGAGCCGGCCATCTGACTTTTGGCCTGGCTGCCCGTAGCGGTCAGGCCAAAAAATCAAAAGCCATCCTCCCCAGGCCCACAGCCACCCAGGGGCTCCTCTGCACTATCTTGCCTCCACGAGTGCCACACTCTGACCAGCTGAACCAGGCAAGCCACGGGAAGCTTCTCAAGGTCTTTCCCTGGTGTGGGCTTGGATGCGAAAAGCACCTGGCCGTTCATCAGCTGTTGCAAGAAGTGTGCAGAGTAGGAGTAGCGATGGGGCTGTAGCTTTCCACAGCATCTCAATTTGGGCAGCTTTCCATTCCCCTTTTCTGTGTAATGTCCCTCCCACGGGTTTCACTTGCGGAGCTGTACGACTCTGGCAGGGTGGCCATTTAGAAATCTTTTCCTTGCTTTTCTTTTTCACCTGGCCCCAGCCTTAGGACTGTTTGGGTATTTCAGTGTGTGTGTTTTCCCATTTGGAGGCATTTGGAAGTTTGGAAGGGGAGCCGAAAGAGGCGTCTTTTTCACAAGCAAGTTGGCTTTCTGCACAGGTAGGGCCCTTGGCCGTAAAGCTTAGCTCCGTCAGTGCTTCTGCATGGGGTTCCTCCAGTGCCTCAAGAGCCCGTGCTAAACTCTCGGTGTGGGCGTTTGGCTTGCACCAGTCAGAGTGCCGTGCCTGCGTCTTCCCAGGGCCGGCTCCGTGAGGCGCATAACTTGGGAGGAAAGGGGTAGAAGAGGAAGCAAGTGAAGCTGACTTTGAGTGGTGGTGTCCCTGGGCGGAGTGGTCCTCCTGCTCCTTCCTGTCGGAGGTGTGGGCTCGAGTGTGGGCTTGGGGGGTCTGGCTGTGGGCGGTGGGAGGATGGTGTCCAGGGAAGTCCCAAAGGTCACCCTGCGCCGGCGGAGTGTGAAGCCTCTCCCCTAGGTTGGGGTGCCGAGGATTAAGCCTTCCTCTGTGGCTTGGGCTGGGGAGCATGATCCAGCGTCGGGTCCATTTGGGTGGAGCTGGCAGTCGGCAAGAATTCGGGCCATCAGGTCAACCCTGTGTGGAAATGGGGGTGAGCCGGCAGGCCTGCGATTTTGGCTTCGCGGGCCGGGCAGCTCAAGCCTGGCATCCTATGAGCCTGGAAGGCAGCCGGCCGGGCTCACCAGTCTCCTCCCCGGGCCCAAGTTCCTTTCAGGCAGCAGGTGGAGCAAGGAGCCCAGGGAGGAGAGCCCAAGGAGGTGTCCGGAGCCTCCTCCTGCCCGGCGCTTGCGCCCGCGCCCAGCAGGGCTCTTGCCTGCTCCCAGCCCACCTGGTTTTGGCCTCTGCCACCCCTAGCAGTCAGCCAAAAGGCCAGAAGCCACCCTCTCCCTCCTGCACCCCGAGTGGCCAGCATGGGGCTTGAACCCATGACCTTGGCGTTATTAGCACCACGCTCTAACCAGCTGAGCTAGCCAGCCTAGGGGGTGTCCTCTCTTGCCTGACCCTTTTGGAAGGAATCACCGGCTTGCGCGGGGAATGATGTGGCCTCCGTTATCGAATGGATGGATCGAGACACCACCTGCCAAGGTAGAGGAATTAGCTCAAGTGGTAGAGCGCTCGCTTCGCATGCGAGAGGCAGCGGGATCAATGCCCGCATTCTCCAGCGGCAAGGCAGCCCCGGGACCTTCTCTTGCCCTTCTTTTGGAAGCCATGGACAGTCAGCCAGCTCAGCTCCTCCAGTGGCCTCCATCCCTCTCCCCGCTTGGCCTCCCAAAAGGCCAGCCCTTGCGGAGCACAAAGCTCTTCCACCCCGGCCCTTCTCCCCCTTGCGCTGACTGGGAGGCTGGTGACAGCTGGGGGAAGTTAGTTCAAATGGAAGAGCATGGGAGAAGTAGTCAGACCCATACACACATTCTCCAGCCTGCTCTGCTCTGCTTTGCTCTGCTGTGCTGGGCTCTAGTGGGGGACCTGCACCTTTCTTTCTGAGCTCTCACTGGAGCACAATCCCTTTCCTCCTCCCTCCCTGCTAGTCTACGCCAAGCTCATTGGCCGGGAGGGAGAGCCACTCAAATACAGAATTACTCACATCCCAGGGGTCCATGAAGAGAATGAGGAGATGGGCGGGGTGGCATGCGATACCAGCTCAGCTGAGACCGTGAGACCTCGCAGCCTCCTGATCTCAGGCAGCATGGCAGCCGTGGAGCAGAGCAGAGCATGCAGACAGCTTGGAGACAGCCAAAGCGGGGAAGGGCTGCGTTGGTCTGGAAGAGGGAGTCGGTGGCTGTCTATCCTGGCGGAGGCAGGGTCGTTTTGCTGTATGCTGGGCCAGAGGCCAGGGAGTCTGCTAGAGTTGCTGAGCTGGGCCTGCTTCTGGCTTTGCTTGGGTTAGAGGAAAGTGGTGAAGATAAGAACGGCCCTCCTGGGTGAGACCGATGGTCCATCTAGGCCACTATCACGTCTTCTGACAGTAACCAATGCCAGGCGCTTCAGAGTCAATGGCCAGAGCAGGCAATCGTCAAGTGATCTATCCCTGTGTTGTCTTCTGAAGCTTGGTGCTTGTTTCAGGGGCTAACTCTCAGCCCAGACACACTCCAGGGAGGGAGCGTTGGTGTTTGTGCCGAGGAGCGTGGCTGGGACTCGGACCCCCTTCCCCAGCTCTGGGTAGCAAGCCCCCCTCCCCCCCATTTCAGGCTGTGTCCAGCTTAAGGCCACAGAGCCCTTGCCTTTTTTTGCCCGGTGCCTGAGAGTCAGGCCAGCTGCGGGGAATTAGCTCAAGCGGCAGAGCGCTCGCTTTGCATGCGAGAGGTAGTGGGGGGCGATGCCCGCATTCTCCGAGCCGGTCAACTAAGGGCTCCTGATGAGCGTGGTGGACGGGAGAGCCGGCCATCTGACTTTTGGCCTGGTTGCCCGTAGCGGTCAGGCCGAAAAATCAAAAGCCATCCTCCCCAGGCCCACAACCACCCAGGGGCTCCTCTGCACCATCTTGCCTCCACGAGTGCCACACTCTGACCAGCTGAACCAGGCAAGCCACGGGAAGCTTCTCAAGGTCTTTCCCTGGTGTGGGCTTGGATGCGAAAAGCACCTGGCCGTTCATCAGCTGTTGCAAGAAGTGTGCAGAGTAGGAGTAGCGATGGGGCTGTAGCTTTCCACAGCATCTCAATTTGGGCAGCTTTCCATTCCCCTTTTCTGTGTAATGTCCCTCCCACGGGTTTCACTTGCGGAGCTGTACGACTCTGGCAGGGTGGCCATTTAGAAATCTTTTCCTTGCTTTTCTTTTTCACCTGGCCCCAGCGTTAGGACCGTTTGGGTGTTTCAGTGTGTGTGTTTTCCCATTTGGAGGCATTTGGAAGTTTGGAAGGGGAGCCGAAAGAGGCGTCTTTTTCACAAGCAAGTTGGCTTTCTGCACAGGTAGGGCCCTTGGCCGTAAAGCTTAGCTCCGTCAGTGCGTCTGCATGGGGTTCCTCCAGTGCCTCAAGAGCCCGTGCTAAACTCTCGGTGTGGGCGTTTGGCTTGCGCCAGTCAGAGTGCCGTGCCTGCGTCTTCCCAGGGCCGGCTCCCGGGAGGCGCATAACTTGGGAGGAAGGGTAGAAGAAGGAAGTGAAGCTGACTTTGAGTGGTGGTGCCCCTGGGTGGAGTGGTCCTTCTGCTCCTTCCTGTCGGAGGTGTGGGCTCTAGTGTGGGCTTGGGGGGTCTGGCTGTGGGCGGTGGGAGGATGGTGTCCAGGGAAGTCCCAAAGGTCACCCTGCGCCGGCGGAGTGTGAAGCCTCTCCCCTAGGTTGGGGTGCTGAGGATTAAGCCTTCCTCTGTGGCTTGGGCTGGGGAGCATGATCCGGCGTCGGGTCCATTTGGGTGGAGCTGGCGGCTGGCAAGAATTCGGGCCATCAGGTCAACCCTCTGTGGACAATGGGGGCGAGTCGGCAGGCCTGCGATTTTGGCTTTGCGGGCGGGCAGCTCAAGTCTGGCCTCCTATGAGCCTGGAAGGCAGCCGGCCGGGCTCACCCGTCTCCTCCCCGGGCCCAAGTTCCTTTCAGGCAGCAGGTGGAGCGAGGAGCCCAGGGAGGAGAGCCCAAGGAGGTGTCCGGAGCCTCGTCCTGCCCGGCGCCTGCGCCCAGCAGGGCTCTTGCCCGCTCCCGGCCCACCTGGTTTTGGCCTCTGCCACCCCTAGCAGTCAGCCAAAAGACCAGAAGCCACCCTCTCCCTCCTGCACCCCGAGTGGCCAGCATGGGGCTTGAACCCATGACTTTGGCGTTATTAGCACCACGCTCTAACCAGCTGAGCTAGCCGGCCTACGGGGTGCCCTCTCTTGCCTGACCCTTTTGGAAGGAGTCACCGGCTGGCGCGGGGAACGATGTGGCCTCCGTTATCGAATGAATGGATCAAGACAGCACTTGCCAAAACACGGGAATTAGCTCAAGTGGTAGAGCGCTCGCTTCGCATGCGAGAGGCAGCGGGATCAATGCCTGCATTCTCCAGCGGCAAGGCAGCCACGGGACCTTCTCTTGCCCTTCTTTTAGAAGCCATGGACAGTCAGCCGGCTCAGCTCCTCCAGTGGCCTCCATCCCTCTCCCCGCTTGGCCTCCCAAAAAGCCAGCCCTTGCGGAGCACAAAGCTCTTCCACCCCGGCCCTTCTCCCCCTTGCGCTGACTGGGAGGCTGGCGACAGCTGGGGGAAGTTAGCTCAAATGGAAGAGCATGGGAGAAGTAGTCAGACCCAGACACACATTCTCCAGCCTGCTGGGCTCTAGTGGGGGACCTGCACCTTTCTTTCTGAGCTCTCACTGGAGCACAATCCCTTTCCTCCTCCCTCCCTGCTAGTCTACGCCAAGCTCATTGGCCGGGAGGGAGAGCCACTCAAATACAGAATTACTCACATCCCAGGGGTCCATGAAGGGAATGAGGAGATGGGTGGGGTGGCACGCGATACCAGCTCAGCTGAGACCGTGAGACCTCGCAGCCTCCTGATCTCAGGCAGCATGGCAGCCGTGGAGCAGAGCAGAGCACGCAGACAGCTTGGAGACAGCCAAAGCGGGGAAGGGCTGCGTTGGTCTGGAAGAGGGAGTCGGTGGCTGTCTATCCTGGCGGAGGCAGGGTCGTTTTGCTGTATGCTGGGCCAGGGGCCAGGGAGTCTGCTAGAGTTGCTGAGCTGGGCCTGCTCCGGGCTTTGCTTGGGTTAGAGGAAAGTGGTGAAGATAAGAACGGCCCTCCTGGGTGAGACCGATGGTCCATCTAGGCCACTATCCCGTCTTCTGACAGTAACCGATGCCAGGCGCTTCAGAGGCAATGGCCAGAGCAGGCAATCGTCAAGTGATCTATCCCTGCGTTGTCTTCTGAAGTTTGGTGCTTGTATCAGGGGCTAACTCTCACCCCAGACACACTCCACGGAGGGAGCGTTGGTGTTTGTGCCGAGGAGCGTGGCTGGGACTCGGACCCCCTTCCCCAGCTCTGGGTAGCGCCTCGCCCCCACCCCCCCAATTCAGGCTGTGTTCTGCTTAAGGCCACAGAGCCCTTGCCTTTTTTTGCCCGGTGCCTGAGAGTCAGGCCAGCTGTGGGGAATTAGCTCAAGCGGCAGAGCGCTCGCTTTGCATGCGAGAGGTAGTGGGGGGCGATGCCCGCATTCTCCAAGCCTGTCGACTAAGGGCTCCTGATGAGCGTGGTGGACGGGAGAGCCGGCCATCTGACTTTTGGCCTTGCTGCCCGTAGCGGTCAGGCCGAAAAATCAAAAGCCACCCTCCCCAGGCCCACAGCCACCCAGGGGCTCCTCTGCACCATCTTGCCTGAGCCGGTGGAAGTGGAGCCTGGAACTGAGCTGATGCGCTGAGGGTTATTTGCACTGTGCGCTTCACATGGAGGTGAAAACACGGGGCACAGATCTTTGAGCACAACCCCCGTCCTGAGGAATGGCGGGGGGGGGGCTGCATAAAGAGAGACCGGCTCTCCCTGGCGGGGCTGCAGCGGCTCTTCACAGGGGCAGTCCCACTGCCAATTGGTACCAGAGTTTTGAAAACCTCCTTTTCTGGGCTGGCTCCTCTCTCTCTAGGGAGACTGGCAACCCCAAACTTCCCAGAAACCATCATAGCGAGGCCAAGCTGAGCACAGACACCTGCTCAGCACCCCAGGGTGCAGCCCTGAACTCCGGCTATCAGCTACGCTCAGCTGCCCACCCAACAAGCGTTACACGCAGGAGCCTTCGTGCCCCGCGTGTTCAGGTCCCTCCCAGTGCCAGCTTTAAACTCCGCTGCTCAGTTCTAAGCTTTGGCCACACGGGGGCAGCCTGGAGCTCAGCCAACGCCTCCCGGTGCTGGTTGCGTTTCCCGCTCCTCGTGGCAGGTTCACACCCCGCAGGCAGATCTCTGAATCGGAGCCGAACCGTTCCCCAAATCCAGCGCTTTAGCAGCAGCTTTGCTAGGAAAGCGCTGACGTCCCCAAGTAACGTAAGAGCCAGAGCGCTGTGTCCAGGATCTTCTATCGGGCCCCTCACCGTGGTGTCTGTCAGGCGCAAGGAGAAACCAGGGAAATGTTTTCATGGCGTTTAAGGGCAGAAGGGGCCATTAGCTCAGCTAGTCTGACCCCCGAATAACACAGAATTACACCATGACACGTATTGATCCCACAGACCTTAGACAGATCAAAGCGTTTCAGCCCTCAGGAAGGAGGCTAAACTGGGTGCCAGAGGCAGCGAACAAGGGGCCCCAAGGCAATGGCAGGGAACTGACGAGGTGAAATATGCCCAGATGATCCCAGCAGGCGACCCACCCCCATGCTACAGAGGTGGGAGTCCCTGTTCCTCCTGCCCTTAAGAATCTCTGGTGGTAAGTGGGTCCCCCCAGTTCCCCAGGTAAGAATCCTCCATGTGGTTTCCCTGGCTTCACCTCCAGATAAGAACATTGTGTGGAGGGAGTGGGAGGAAGGTTGTCTGGCAGATCTGTAAAGGGGGACTGTGTCTCCCTGTCTGGCCCAGGCTCCTTGGAGGAAGTGATCTCAGTGTGTCTGGCTGTCTCCATTCCTCCCACCCATAAGAATCCCTGGTGTGTGGGTGCACCCTAGACCATTAAGGATCTCTGGGGGGTGGGTGTCTCTCTCCCCCTAGTCAGGCACTCTGGGACGTGCCTGTATAAAAAGAGACTTTGACTCACCCAGGCTGGGCTGCCATCATGGAACAGACCAGGTCCTTCTGTGGAGGGTTTGCGTTCCTCCAAGGACGTGATCTCAGTGTGTGTGGGTGTCCCTGTCCCTTCAACCCTTAACAATCCCTGGTGCGTGGGTGTGCTGGGCCCCATTACAATCCCCTCTGTCTTACCTCCCATGAGGGATCCGGTGGATTTGGTTGTTCTCCACGCTACCGGGGGTGTCTGGTGCCCCTGTCCCTCCGGGTTAATAGTGGAGTGTGTGGGTGTCCCCCCGCCCGTTAAGGATCCGTGTTGTGCGGATGCCCCCGTTCTTCTCATTAAGAATGGTGCAACGGAGCATATGGGTGTGTCCCCCACCCCATGAACTAGCTCCCGTGTATGGTTCCCCTGCTCCCATCCAGGCTCTGTGGGTGTCACTGTTCCGCTTTTCAAGACCCGTGTTGCAGGGGGCGTCCCTCCCCCCAAGTCAGATTCCCCAGCGTGTGGGTGCTCCCATCCCCCCTCCAGGATCTGCGGGGGGGGGGGTCTTAAAAGAGACCGTGTCTCACTGTCTTGCCCAGGCTACGCTGCAGGGGCTACTCACAGGCACAATCCCACTACTGATCAGCACAGGAGTTTTGATCTGCTCTGTTTCCGACCTGGGCCAGTTCACCCCTCCTTAGGCAACCTGGAGACCCTGAGCTTCCCAGGGATCACCATATTGATGCTGAACGTAATGCAGACACCCGATCGGCACAGCCCCCTGCAGCCCAGAACTCTTGAGCTCAAGCAATCCGCCAGCCTCAGCCTCCCCAGGAGCTGGGATCAAAGGCACCAGCCACGGGGCCCAGCTTATTTTGCTGCCTGGCAGCTGGAGCTTTAAACTCTGCTTGTGAGCTCTGTGCCTTGGTCAGATGGGGACAGCCTGGAACTGGGAAATGCTCCTGGTTCCCCCGCCCCCATCTCATGTCGAGCTGCAGGCGCCGCTGTCCTGCCAGGTAAGATCCCGGATGTTTCGGTGCCCCCTTCCCCCGCCCAGGTGTCCGGGTACCTCTGCCCCCCATACAGAATCCTGGATGTGTGGGTGTCCGTCCCTCTGCAGAGGATCCCGGAGTGTGGATGCCCTTGTCCCTCTCTAGAAGATCCTGGGTGTGTGGGTGCCACTCTTCCCCCCAGCAGATCTCTGGTGGGTGGGTCCCCAGGGTGTGAGTGCTCCCATCCCCCGATACAGGCTGGGGGGGTATAACTGGCTCTCCCTGTCCTGCCCAGGCAGTGCTACAGCAGCTGTTCACAGGGGCAGCAGCCCCACTGTCAACCTGCAGCTTTACCCTGCTCCAGGGGTGACCTGCTTCACCCTCCTGTGGGAGCCTGGGGACCCCGAACTTCCCAGAGTCACCTGATTGATGCCGAGCTTAGCACAGACACCGGCTCAGCCTGGCAGGGAGCTGCCCTGACCCCTGACAACCAGCTTCCCTCCGCCTCCTGCTGCACAGCGAGGGTCACACGCGAGAGCCTTTGTGCCCCACGTGTCCAGCCAGGTCCGTTCCAGCTCCAGCTTTCAACTCTGCTTGTGAGCTCCCCTCTCCGGCCACACGGGGGCAGCACTAACGGCCTCATCTAAATTTGACCCTTCAGACCGCAGATTATAACCCAGCGGGCAGATTATAGCCCAGGAAGCCAAATCCTTCCCCAAACTGACAGCTGAAGCAGAAGATCCCCTTGGAAAGATCAGGAATTTTACCTTTAAAAACAAGGAAAATGTGCATTGGTCTCTTCTGTCTACAGCGAGAGATTGAAGAAACTCAATTGATTTCATTGACTGGAGGTTAAGAGGGGATTTAGTCACTGATTTTAAATACACAGTTTTAAAAATTCCCAGAGGGGGGAATATCAGATTTTAAAGGGTTCTTTAATTCACCAGACAAAGGTTGAACATGACCCCCTTGGTTTGCAGTCAATGTCACAAAACGCCAACTGGAAATTACCATTTTTTAACCGTGAGGCTAATTATCTAGTGGAACAAGTTCTGCGCAGGAATTGGTTAATGCCCCATCACTGCCCTGTGTAAATGAAGACCGCAGCTCTTGCTGCAAGACACCTGGTGTGTGGGTGTCCCTGTTCCCCCTTCAGAATCTCTGGTACATGGTGCTTCCCTCCTCCCAGTTCAAGATCCCCGTCATGTGGGTGCTCCCATCCAGGATCTCTGGTGGGTGTCTCTGTCCCCCACCCCATGAACTAGCTCCCATGTGTGGTTTCCCCTGCCTGCCCCCATCCAGGATCTGTGGGTGTCTCTGTTCCCCTTTTCAAGATCCGTGTTGCAGGGGGGCGTCCCTCACCCCAAGTCAGACTCCCCAGCGTGTGGGTGCTCCCATCCCCCCCTCCAGGCTCTGTGGGGGGTGTCTGTATAAAAAGAGGCCGTGTCTCACTGTCTTGCCCAGGCTATGCTGCAGGGACTATTCACAGGTGTGATCCCACTACTGATCAGCATGGGAGTTTTGACCTGCTCCGTTTCCCGACCTGGGCCGGTTCACCCCTCCTTAGGCAACCTGGGGACCCCAAGCTTCCCCGGGGTCACCATATTGATGCTGAACTTAGTGCGGACACCCGATCGGCACAGCCCCCTGCAGCCCAGAACTCCTGAGCTCAAGCGATCCACCAGCCTCAGCCTCAGCCTCCCCAGGAGCTGGGATCACAGACACCAGCCACAGAGCCCGGCTTGTTTCACAACCTGGCAGCTGGAGCTTTAAACTCTGCTTGTGAGCTCTGTGCCTTGGTCAGATGGGGACAGCCTGGAACTGGAAATGCTCCTGCTCCCCCCGCCCCCGTCTCATGTCGAGCTGCAGGCGCCGCTGTCCTCCCAGGTAAGATCCCGGATGTTTCAGTGCCCCCCATCCCCTGTCCAGGAGCCCAGGTGTCCGGGTACCTCTGCCCCCCATACAGAATCCTGGATGTGTGGGTGTCCGTCCCTCTGCAGAGGATCCCGGAGTGTGGATGCCCTTGTCGCCCCCTACAACATCCTGGGTGTGTGGGTGCCACTCTCCCCCCCTAGAAGATCTCGGGTGCGTGGGTGGGTGCCCCTGTTCGCCCTTACAGCATCCCTGGTGCACGGGGGCCTCCCTCCGTCCCAAATCAGGGGCCCCAGGGTGTGAGCGCTCCCATCCCCCGATACAGGCTGGGGCGGGGGAGGGGTATAACTGGGTCTCCCTGTCCTGCCCAGGCGGTGCTACAGCAGCTGTTCACAGGGGCAGCAACCCCACTGTCAACCTGCAGCTTTAACCTGCTCCAGGGGTGACCCATGCGGGTCGGGAGTGAGGGGCACCAGCAGAGCTGAGAGTCTGGAGGTCAGGACTGGGATAGCAGGGGCTGCGGGTCGGGAGTGAGGGGCACCAGCAGAGCTGAGAGTCTGGAGGTCAGGACTGGGATAGCAGGGGCTGCGGGTCGGGAGTGAGGGGCACCATCAGAGCTGGTTGACGCCTAAGGGGCTGCGGGTCGGGAGTGAGGGGCACCAGCAGCGCAGTAACTGGGGAGCTCAGCGAGGAATCGAGGGGGCTGCGGGTCAGGAGTGAGGGGCACCAGCAGAGCTGTGAGGCTGGAGGTCAGGACTGGGATAGTAGGGGCTGCGGGTCGGGAGTGAGGGGCACTGGCAGCGCAGTAACTGGGGAGCTCAGCGGGAAATCCAGGGGGCTGTGGGTCGGGAGTGAGGGGCACCAGCAGAGCTCTTGGTGTGGAGATCAGGATTGGGATAAGAGGGGCTGCAGGTCAGGAGTGAGGGGCAGCAGCAGAACTGTGAGTCTGGGGGTCAGGACTGGGATAGCAGGGGCTGCGGGTCAGGAGTGAGGGGCACCACTAGAGCTGGGGGGAACCCAGGGGGCTGCGGGTCGGGAGTGAGGGGCACCAGCAGAGCTGTGAGTCTGGAGGTCAGGACTGGGATAGCAGGGGCTGCGGGTCAGGAGTGAGGGGCACCACTAGAGCTGGGGGGAACCCAGGGGGCTGCGGGTCGGGAGTGAGGGGCACCGGTAGAGCTGAAGGAAGCCCAGGGGTCTGTGGGTCAGGAGTGAGGGGCACCGGCAGCACAGTGACTGGGGAGCTCTGCGGGAAGCCCAGTCGCTGCAAGTCGGGAGTGAGGGGCACCAGCAGAGCTGTGGATCTGGAGATCAGGATTGGGATAGGAGGGGCTGCGGGTCGGGAGTGAGGGGCACCGGCAGAGCAGGAGGGAGACCAGGGGGCTGCGGGTCCGGAGTGAGGGGCACCGTCAGAGCTGGTGGACGCCTAAGAGGCTCCGGGTCGGGAGTAGGGGGCAGCAGCAGAGCTCTTGGTGTGGAGATCAGGATTGGGATAGGAGGGGCTGCGGGTCGGGAGTGAGGGGCAGCAGCAGAACTGTGAGTCTGGAGGTCAGGACTGGGATAGCAGGGGCTGCGGGTCAGGAGTGAGGGGCACCACTAGAGCTGGGGGGAACCCAGGGGGCTGCGGGTCGGGAGTGAGGGGCACCGGTAGAGCTGAAGGAAGCCCAGGGGTCTGTGGGTCAGGAGTGAGGGGCACCGGCAGCACAGTGACTGGGGAGCTCTGCGGGAAGCCCAGTCGCTGCAAGTCGGGAGTGAGGGGCACCAGCAGAGCTATGGATCTGGAGATCAGGATTGGGATAGGAGGGGCTGCGGGTCGGGAGTGAGGGGCACCGGCAGAGCTGGAGGGAGACTAGGGGGCTGTGGGTCGGGAGTGAGGGGCACCAGCAGAGCTGTGAGGCTGGAGGTCAGGACTGGGATAGTAGGGGCTGCGGGTCAGGAGTGAGGGGCACTGGCAGCGCAGTAACTGGGTAGCTCAGCGGGGAATCCAGGGGCATGCGGGTCGGGAGGGAGGGGCACCAGCAGAGCTGTGGGTGTAGAGATCAGGATTGGGATAGTAGGGGCTGCGGGTCGGGAGTGAGGGGCACCGGCAGCGCAGTAACTGGGTAGCTCAGCGGGGAATCCAGGGGCATGCGGGTCGGGAGGGAGGGGCACCAGCAGAGCTGTGGGTGTAGAGATCAGGATTGGGATAGGCGGGGCTGCGGGTCGGGAGTGAGGGGCACCAGCAGAGCTGTGAGTCTGGAGGTCAGGTCTGGGATAGTAGGGGCTGCGGGTCGGGAGTGAGGGGCACCAGCAGAGCTGTGAGTCTGGAGGTCAGGTCTGGGATAGTAGGGGCTGCGGGTCGGGAGTGAGGGGCACCAGCAGAGCTGTGAGTCTGGAGGTCAGGTCTGGGATAGTAGGGGCTGCGGGTCGGGAGTGAGGGGCACCAGCAGCGCAGTAACTGGGTAGCTCAGCGGGGAATCCAGGGGGATGCGGGTCGGGAGTGAGGGGCACCAGAAGAGCTGTGGGTGTGGAGATCAGGACTGGGATAGCAGGGGCTGCGGGTCAGGAGTGAGGGGCACCACTAGAGCTGGGGGGAACCCAGGGGGCTGCGGGACGGGAGTGAGGGGCACCGGTAGAGCTGAAGGGAACCCAGGGGTCTGTGGGTCAGGAGTAAGGGGCACCAGCAGAGCTGTGAGTCTGGAGGTCAGGACTGGGAAAGCAGAAGCTGCGGGGCGGGAGTGAGGGGCACCGTCAGAGCTGGTGTACGCCTAAGGGGCTGCGGGTCGGGAGTGAGGGGCACCAGCAGAGCTGTGGCTGTGGAGATCAGGATTGGGATAGGAGGGGCTGCGGGTCGGGAGTGAGGGGCACCGGCAGCACAGTGACTGGGGAGCTCCGCGGGAAGCCCAGTCGCTGCAGGTCGGGAGTGAGGGGCATCAGCAGAGCTGTGGGTCTGGAGATCAGGATTGGGATAGGAGGGGCTGCGGGTCGGGAGTGAGGGGCAGCAGCAGAGCTGTGAGTCTGGAGGTCAGGACTGGGAAAGCAGGGGCTGCATGTCGGGAGTGAGGGGCACCGTCAGAACTGGTGGACGCCTAAGGGCCTGCGGGTCGGGAGTGAGGGGCACCAGCAGAGCTGTGGGTCTGGAGGTCAGGATTGGGATAGCAGGGGCTGCGGGTCGGGAGTGAGGGGCACCAGCAGAGCTGTGAGTCTGGAGGTCAGGACTAGGATAGCAGGGGCTGCGGGTCGGGAGTGAGGGGCACCGGCAGAGCTGTGAGTCTGCAGGTCAGGACTGGGATAGCAGGGCTGCGGGTCGGGAGTGAGGGGCACCGGCAGAGCTGTGAGTCTGCAGGTCAGGACTGGGATAGCAGGGGCTGCGGGTCGGGAGTGAGGGGCACCACTAGAGCTGGGGGGAACCAAGGGGCTTCGGGTCGGGAGTGAGGGGCACCGTCAGTGCTGTGAGTCTGGAGGTCAGGACTAGGATAGCAGGGGCTGCGGGTCAGGAGTGAGGGGCACCGTCAGTGCTGCGGGGAACCAAGGGGCTGCGGGTCGGGAGTGAGGGGCACCAGCAGAGCTGTGAGTCTGGAGGTCAGGTCTGGGATAGTAGGGGCTGCGGGTCGGGAGTGAGGGGCACCGGCAGCGCAGTAACTGGGTAGCTCAGCGGGGAATCCAGGGGGATGCGGGTCGGGAGTGAGGGGCACCAGCAGAGCTGTGGGTGTGGAGATCAGGACTGGGATAGCAGGGGCTGCGGGTCGGGAGTGAGGGGCACCGGTAGCACAGTGACTGGGGAGCTCCGCGGGAAGCCCAGTCGCTGCAGGTCGGGAGTGAGGGGCACCAGCAGAACTGTGGGTCTGGAGATCAGGATTGGGATAGCAGGGGCTGCGGGTCGGGAGTGAGGGGCACCGGCAGAGCTGTGGGTCTGGAGGTCAGGACTGGGATAGCAGGGGCTGCGGGTCGGGAGTGAGGGGCACCGGCAGAGCTGTGAGTCTGCAGGTCAGGACTAGGATAGCAGGGGCTGCGGGTCGGGAGTGAGGGGCACCGTCAGTGCTGGGGGGAACCAAGGGGCTGCGGGTCGGGAGTGAGGGGCACCAGCAGAGCTGTGGGGCTGGAGGTCAGCACTGGGATACCATCCAGCCTGATGGTAAGTGATGCCCAGCTGAGCCCATGGCCAGTACGTCCTGTTCCACCCACGGCCGGGCTTGGAGTCAGGACTCCTGGTTCTTCTCCCCAGCTGTGGCAGGGCAGTGCAGGCTAGTGGTTAGAGTGGGGGTTGGGAGCCAGGGTATCCGGGTCTGCGATGGGGGGAGGTGGGTTGGAGAGATGTCGGGGGGTGAAGCTGGGACTCGGGGGGGAATGGGGCAGGCTGCAGGGAGGAAGTGTGGGGGGGCCACCGGAGGGGAGCTGGGGAGCTGGGAAGCTGTGGGGGGGACACAGCCGGGGGGGGGGTAGTGGTGACACCGCAGGGGGGCTGCTCAAGAGGCCTCCTCTTCCTATTGGCTGTCTCCGGAGAGGCGGAGTTTCCGAGAGGGCGTCACGTGGCCTTGAGGGGTTCGCAAGGCGGCTCCTGAGCAGCCCAACCCCCCCCCCCGAGCTCCCCCTCCCCCACTGCCGCCCCTCCCCCTCTCTGCCCCGCCCCCAACCCCCTGAGCTCCCCCTCCCCAGTGCCGCCCATCCCCTCTCTGACCCCGCCCCCAACCCCTGAGCTCCCCTCCCCAGTGCCGCCCATCCCCTCTCTGACCCCGCCCCCAACCCCCGAGCTCCCCTCCCCACTGCCGCCCCTCCCCTCTCTGCCCCGCCCCCAACCCCTGAGCTCCTCCCCACTGCCGCCCATCCCCTCTCTGCCCCCCCCCAACCCCTGAGCTCCCCCTCCCCAGTGCCGCCTCCCTTCCCTGCCCCGCCCCAAACCCCCGAGCTCCCCTCCCCGATGCCGCCCATCCCCTCTCTGCCCCGCCCCAACCCCCGAGCTCCCCACCCCAGTGCCGCCCAACCCCTCTCTGCCCCGCCCCAACCCCTGAGCTCCCCACCCCAGTGCCGCCCCTCCCCCTCTCTGCCCACACCCCCAACCCCCCCGAGCTCCCCCTCCCCAAGTGCTGCCCATCCCCCTCTCTGTCCCGCCCCCAACCCCCCCGAGCTCCCCTCCCCAGTGCCGCCCATCCCCTCTCTGACCCGCCCCCAACCCCGCAGAGCTCCCCTCCCGATGCCGCCCATCCCCTCTCTGCCCCGCCCCCAACCCCCGAGCTCTCCCACCCCAGTGCCGCCTCCCCTCTCTGACCCCGCCCCAACACCCCCGATCTCGCCCTCCCCAGTGCCGCCCATCCCCTCTCTGCCCCCAACACCCCTGAGCTCCCTTGATGCCGCCCATCCCCTCTTCTGCTCCCGCACTCAAACACCCCAGAGCTCCCCTCCCCAGTGCCGCCCATCCCGTCTCTGCCCGCCCCAACACCCCCAGGCTCCCTCCCAAGTGCCGACCATCCCCTCTCTGCCCCTACCCCAAACACCCCTGAGCTCCCCTCCCCAGTGCCACCCATCCCCTCTCTGACCCGCCCCAAACACCCCCGAGCTCCCCCAGTGCCGCCCATCCCCTCTCTGCCCCGCCCCAACCGCCTCCCGAGCTCCCCTCCCCAGTGCCGCCCATCCCCTCTCTGCCCCACCCCCAAATACCCCTGAGCTCCCCTCCCCGGTGCTGCCCATCCCCTCTCTGCCCCACCCCAAACACCCCCAAGCTCCCTCCCCAGTGCCGCCCATCCCCTCTTCTTCCCCCAAACACCCGCCCGAGCTTCCCCTCCCCAGTGCCGCCCATCCCCTCTCTGCCCCTGCCCCAACACCGCCCGACCTCCCTTTCCCCTCTCTGCCCCGTCCCCAAACACCCCCAGGCTCCCCCTCCCCAGTGCCGCCCATCCCCTCTTCTGCCCCGCCCCATCATCCCCCGAGCTCCCCTCTCCCAGTGCCGCCCATCCCCTCTGCCCCGCCCCAAACACCCCGAGCTTCCCGATGCCGCCCATCCCCTCTTCTGCCCCTGCCCCAACACCCCCGAGCTCCCCCCTCCCAGTGCCGCCCATCCCCTCTCTACCCCTCCCCAAACACCCCCGAGCTCCCAATCCCCAGTGCTGCCCATCCCCTCTCTGCCCCGTGCCCAACCCCCGAGCTCCCCTCCCGATGCCGCCCATCCCCTCTTCTCGCCCGCCCCAACACCCCCAAGCTCTCCCTCCCCAGTGCCGCCCATCCCCGTCTCTGCCCCGCCCCAACACCCCCAAGCTCCCCCTCCCCAGTGCCGCCCATCCCCTCTTCTGCCCCCGCCCCAAACACACCCCGACACTGTTCCTGGTGTTGGGAGGGGAACAGGAGAAAGGACAAAAGAAGCAAGAGACGAAGAGAAAGGAGGGAGGGATGGATGGAGGAAAAGGTGAAACAAAAAGAACAAACCCTAATGTCCCCAGTGATTTTAAGGGACAAAATCCCAGGTACGGAATAAAATTCTGCCTCCTTAAGCTCGTGTTTTCCATGCCTAGAATTCAACTGTCACCAGATGGATCAGACTGAACAGGTTTCAAACCTCGAGGAGGCTCTTACCTTCTAAACAGGGACGGCTGGTCTCTAGTAAACTCCCTAAAAGGGAAGGAGAAAACTCGAAAGAGGTTCCTCCTGGCACTCACGTGCCTGAACCCGAATACTCTCTCAGTCCTCAAAGAGAGACCTGGAGAAGGAGACTTGCTGAAGCAAAGCCACAGGGTCTCTGAGGTTTCCCTGGCCCCTCGCCCCTGTCCTGCCTGGCTGATGTCAGCATCTCTCTGTGAGGTCACCACCTCCCCACCACCTTTGGCCAATAGTCTGAGGTCCTGCAAAAGGCCTTTGTGATGTCACTGCCACACCCCTCCCTTGCTGTGCTAATGTCCTGCCCCTGCCGAGGCACTTTGGAGGTTTGAGCTGCTCCCTGTGGATCACCCCACTCAAGGAGCATTCGTTCTAGGAAGCAAGCCGGCTAGACAGGAAAACATCGGACACTGCTCCCAATGCTACACTCAGTTTTTCAGAAATTAGTCAACTTTATGGCCAGAAGAGACCATTAGAGCATCTAATCTGACCCCCTGCATACAGGCCTCCTGTATGACACAAGAGCTACTTTTGGGGCAAATACATTCCAGAAAGGCATCTAGTCTTCAGTAAATGACATCAGGAGATGGTGAATCCACCACTTTCCTTGGTAGCTTGTTCCTGTGGTGAATCACCCTCGCTGTTGAATATTTGTGCCTTAGTTGTAATATGAATTTGTCTCTTTTCACCTTCCAGCAACTGGGTCTTGTTATTCCTTTCTCTGCTAGATTAAAGAGCCCTTTAATACACAACCTTTTCTCTCCATTAAGGACCTTCAACACTTCAATGAAGTCACCTTTCAATCTTCTTTTGATAAGCTAAACAGGTTGAGCTGTTTCAATAGCTCACTAGAAGGCATTTTTTCCAGCCCTCAGAACATTTGTCATCAGACTCCTGAACTACAGCTGGATGTGGTTCTTGTTCTTCTGCACAACATAGCTCCTGGAGAAGAGGGATCTGCAAATGTGCATTCATATGATACCTTTGTTTAATTGATGAAAAAATAAACTAGACACTTAGAGGATTGGAACTGATTTCAGCTGATGGACAGCTTTGCTAGGTTTTTATGCATTTGGACCGCGAAATCTTGAGTGTTTACATTCATATCAAGCACTCCCGTATAGAGGAGCCCCTGAACAGAATGGAGAATGGAAATGAAAATGTTTTCCTTTTTTTAAAAAAAAGGAAAGAAGGTTATAAGAGAACACGGGTTTAAACTGAGGATCACTGGAGCTGCAATCAACCACTCTACCACTGAGCTATACCAGCACAATGAGCTGAGTAGGGAATTGTGATTTTCAGGACTTTGAAGGACAAACCCTGCTTCATCGAGGTCCTTTGCCATTCCCAGTCCACAGGTGGTTTTAAAAATGGGGTTTGATTAAACTTCTTAAATGTGGCAAACACCACAGCTTGCACACCCACCGATATTGCTTCTCCCACTGACAGAGCTGCCACCTCTTGGGAAGTGGATTAACTGCACCCACAGAAAACTCTCTCCCATCAACATAGAGCAGTGGTTCTCAAGCTGTGTGTCAGGACCCCAAAGTGAGATGTGACTCTGTTTTAATGGGGTTGCCAGGGCTGGCATTAGACTTGTTGGTGCCTGAGGCTGAAGCCAAAAGTCTGAGCCCCACCACCCAGGGCTGAATCCCTCAAGCTCTGGTTTTGCCCTCCCCTAAGTGGGGCAGGGCTCAGGCTTTGTCTCCCCTGCCTCTGCTCAGTGGGGAGGGGCTTGGTGCTTGATCCCTCTTTCCAGGGCCATGTAGTGAGTTTTTTTTTTTGGCAGAATGGGGTTGCAGTGAAAGGAAGTTTGAGAAACCCTGGCATAGAGCCTCTGAATATGTCTAGACTTGGCTCCCTGTGGCAGATCAGACACTGAAAGTACAGCCATGGAGACACCACACACCAGCCTTGCCTAGCAGGCAAGAATCAAACCTCCACAGAAAAATGCCTGTTATTGTTTAACCCATCTCCCTAAGCCCTCAGCCACCACCACTTAACAAAGGGGCTTTTCTACACTATGGTTCTGGTCCCACTGAAGGGTCATTTCCAATTGTTTGCTCAGTCCAGCATTAGGGAAAATGGTGCCCTGGGCAAAGCTTGTACTTTGGCACTTCCCCACTGCCCCTGGAAGATCCCCCTCCCCCTTTACCGCTAGCTCCTGCACTCCCAGCCCTTGCACCTCCTTCACCCCTAACTCCTGCCCCTGCTGTGCCCCCTTTGCCCTTAACTCCCTGGGCCACCAGCCATTGCCCCTCTCCTGCAGCCCCTCACATGGCTCCAGTGCTAGGGGCCCCGCGCTTGTTCTCCCTTTCCCTGGGCTTTGGCATCACTAGCCCCTGCTTAGCGAGTAGGGTTCAGTGGTTCCCAAAATGTGGGGTGTGACTCCTAGGGGAACACAGAGGAACATGCATGGGGGCACCTCAGGGCCTGAGCCAGCCCCTATGGAGGGAGCAGCACTCAGCCCCACTCTGTCCCAGCTCTTCCCCAACCCCACCCTCAGCCTGGGCCCCTGGCTCCCAGCTCGGCCTCGACCCCCTTTCCCCAGCAAGCAACGGCCCCACTCCCAGCCCCGGTTCTTGACTGTGGACTAGGGGGATTAGGGGTAGAGGAGGGTGGGGTTACCAAGGTGCATTGTGGGAAGGTGGGATTTAGAGAGCCCAGAGTGGATGGGTGGGGGTGGGTTGGAGGACCCTACAGTGGCTGAAAAGGGGAACCCGGCAGGTTGGGGGGCAGCAGAGATTGGAGCTGAGGAACCTCACACCCTGGGGATGGACTCGGCCGGTGGGGGGATGGGAAAGTGGGGCCCAGCCATGGGGAAATGGGCTGGAGGCAGTTAGGGGTGGGACGCTGAGGGGGAGGAGGAGGGTGGAGTGGTGAGGCGGGGGAGGAGGAGGCTGGGGCAATAAAGGTGATAATTGGAGATATACCAATCTCCTAGAGCTGGAAGGGACCTTGAAAGGTCATTGAGTCCAGCCCCTGCCTTCACTAGCAGGGCCAATTTTTGCCCCAGATCCCTAAGGGGCCTTCTCAAGGATTGAACTCAGAACCTGGGGTTTAGCAGGCCAATGTTCAAACCACTGAGCTCTCCCTCCCCGCAGGGAAGTGGGGGTGGGGGTGAAGGAAAGGCCGGGCAGAGCGGACAGAGTGGGGGAGGGGCCGCCAGGGGCGGGGCTGGCGGGAGGGTCACAGCGGGGGGGGCGGACACGGCGGGGGCAGGTTGGGGGGGGCGGACGGGCCCCGCGGCCCCGGGCTGCCGCTAGTGGGGCTGCTCCCAGGCAGCTCAGCCCCGCTGCTGCCCCCCAGGCCCAGCGGGGGTGAAGCCCTTTCACTGCGCTGCCCCCGCCCGGAGCCCACGCGGGATTCGAAGCCCAACGGCCGCAGCGCGCGCCCGGCGGGGGGGGGCAGCGCAGCCTCGGGGCGAGGGAACCGGGGCCTCCCCCCACGCGCCGAGTCTCTGTCCCGCGCTCTCTCCGCCAACCAGCGAGCGGGGAGGGGCGCGGCGAAGTGACGAGTTACGGCCCCGCCTCCAATAGAGGCCGCGTGAGAGAGAGAGAGAGAGAGAACTACGCTTCCCAGAGTGCACCGGGAGGGGGCACGTTGCCTGAGCAACCGGCGCGTCACTTCCGCTCTGAGACGAGCCAGGGACTACAACTCCCAGCCTGCCCCGGGGCGCCTCCGTCCTCTCCAGCCCAGGTGAGGGCGGGTCCCTGGGTCAACCTGACACCTCCCCCCCCAACGCAACTCTTCATCCCCGCCCCGCCCCCAGAGAGCCCCGGCCCCGCCCCTCTCCTGCTCGTGATGAGAACTTGCGTGTCCCTTGGCCTCGTCTCTCCCCACTCGGGGACGGGGGGGGGGGGGCGGGGCTGTTGGATGGAGCCATATGGAAATACGGGGAGGGGCGGGGCTGGGAGCCAGGACTCCTGGGTTCTCCCCAGCTCTGGGAGGAGTGGGGTGAGGGGTAGAGTGCGGGAGGGCTGGGGTGCCTGCTGCCCTCGCGGTGACCAGCAGAGCCCCTGCCGCTTGCCCCCAACCACGTGCTGGGTGTGCTGGTGCCTGGAGCCGCCCCTGGTTCCAGCCCCTCTGCCCAGGCAGCTCCCCCAGCCTGACACACACACACACCCAGCCCCTGCACCCGCCCCACCCCAGGGCTCCTCAGCCCAGAGGGGAGCCCCCCGCTGAGTGGGGAATCAGAGCCCCAGAAATTACCCTGGGCCCAACATGATCTGCCCATGACAAAGTGTTGATCCTCGCTCCCCCCAGCCCCACTCTTGACACCCACACACCCCATCCCCGTTCTGTGCACACACCTTGGGTCACTGTGACATTGAATACTTCAATTGGATGGGGGGCCCAGCACCATGGCTATTCCCTGCCCCCCAGGGCTTACGGGGCCGATTGGGGGCACAGGGGGCATGATCCAGTGCCAGCCAAGGGTGGATCAGAGGTGGGGATGGGGCTGTGGTTTCTGCACCACCCGGTTTCTGGCACAGGCTCCTTCGAGGATTTGCATTTCTTGATAGTTTTCACCAGTGATGAGCTGCCAAAATCGTAACAACCGGTTCCCTCCTCCTCCTCCTCACCCCATGAGGGGTCATGCCCCCACCGGGACTCCTGCCCCATCCAACCCCGCCATGTTCCTTGACAGCCCCCACCCCAGGACCCATGCCCCATCCACCCCCTTCCCTGTCCCAACTGCCCTTGCCACCCCATCCAACTCCTTCTCTGAGTCCTGATGGCACCCTGGGACCCCTACCCCATCCAACCACCCCTTCTCTCTGTCCCCTGACTGTCCCTGGAATCCCTACCCTAACTGCCCCCACTGCCCCATCCAACCCCTGCTCCTTTCTGACTGCCTCCCCCGACCCTTGCCCGTTCAATCCCCTGTTCCCTGCCCGCTGACCGCTCCGACACTAATCCATTCCCCCCCGCCAACTCCCCTGCCCTCTATCCAACCCACCCTCCCTGTTCCCTTACCGTCCTACCTGGACCCGGGGCCAGCCCCGGGGGCCGGGCAGGCAGGAGCCGCGCCGCCCAGCTGGACCCGGACCCGGGGGGCCGGGCAGGCAGGAGCCGCCCCCCCCCCCAGCTGGACCCCGCCCCGGGCAGGCAGGAGCCGCGCCCCGCTCCCACCTCCGGCTGGACCCGGACCCGGGGGCCGGACAGGCAGGAGCCGCACCCACCCCCCGGCTGGACCCGGGGCCGGGCAGGCAGGAGCCGCGCCCCCCGGCGCGGCTGGCGGGGGGGCGGGGCTGGCAGGCGCCGCCCCCCCGGCCCGCTGGACCCGGGCCGGGCAGGCAGGATTACATGATAATCAGTAAGAACAGAAGGCACAGATATCATTACAAGTAAAACAAACAAAACAAGCTTTCTAGTGACTAAAACTTAACTTCATAGAGTTACAATCTTTATCTAAGCAGGAAAGGTCCCAGGCGGGTGTTGTGTGAGGAGCTGTGGAGGCCCGAAAACGCGTCCTGCTGGACAAGGGCAGGTGAGGAGGGCCAGGGCTTTTCCCAGGGCTGTTGCTGCGGCCAAAGCCTTTGGGAAGCAGAAGAGGGCCAGGGGTGTTGTTGCCTGCTGGGGCCCATGCGACGGTGTAGGTGTACGCTGACCATAGCTGGTCTGTGGGAGCTGGGGCCACTCACCTTGCCCCTTTCCTCGTTAGTATAGTGGTGAGTATCCCCGCCTGTCACGCGGGAGACCGGGGTTCAATTCCCCGGCGGGGAGGGTGACCCCTTTTGAAGGGGGGACAAAGAAATCCCTGGCCTGCCCGCCACATTCCTTGCATTCTCCTTCGACGGCCACTTCCCTTCGCACCCCGCGCTGATGACTTTCACCTCCAGAGAGACAATTACCTCGCAAGGACACGCTCGCCCTAGCCAAAGCCTCCCCCGGGGCCTGCACGTGGGGGCACGTTTCAGAGCGGCAAAGGGAAATAGGCTGGCCAGGGCCATGAGGACAATGGCCCAGACAAACGGGGAGGGACTTGGTCCAGGGGTGGAGGAAGACAGAAAAAGGGACAGGCATGGGATTGGCTTCCTGTCTTTTTTCCTTTGCTCAGCATTTGACCTGTGACTGTAATGGGGAGACTTGAGAAAGACCTGTGGCCGCCGGCGAGGTAGGTGGCCGCCCCGAGAGCGCAGAGCTGAGCATTTTCCGCTGGGCTGCTGGCCTGCGCCCCCAGCGCCTGGCCGTGATCGTATAGTGGTTAGTACTCTGCGCCGTGGCGGCAGCAACCTCGGTTCGAATCCGGGTCACGGCATTGCTTTTTGGTGGGGAGGGGCTATCCTGCAGCACGCCTCGCGGCTCAGTCTGATGGCGTCCGTTTGCAAAGAGAGCCATCAGCCGGTCCTCAGTTTCTGCTTGGTAAAGGCAAGTCAGTGGGGTCCATCGGTCAGAAAAAGAGTCCCAGGACTTCTTGCTGGGCGCCAGGGTCCAAAAGCGGCGCATTCCCTCCTGGAAAGGGCTGTGTTTCGAATGTCCGTCCAGTGCGCGTTGAAGGGAAGGATCTGCGTGCCAGGGAAGCTGAGTCCCTCCAGAGGCGCTTGAGTAGCCAAAGGGGCCGTGGATGAGTTTGTGATGAGGTGAGTGTGAAGTGTGGAACGGGGAGGGTGGCAAGAGGAGGTTTTGAGAGGAAAAAAGGTGCTGCTGAGCTGGTAGGGGAGGGCAAGGTCCCAGGCGGGTGTTGTGTGAGGAGCTGTGTAGGCCCGAAAAGGCGTCCTGCTGGGCAAGGGCAGGTGAGGAGGGCCAGGGCTGTTGCTGCGGCCAAAGCCTTTGGGAAGCAGAAGAGGACCAGGGGTGTTGTTGCCTGCTGGGGCCCATGCAACGGTGTAGGTGTACACTGACCATAGCTGGTCTGTGGGAGCTGGGACCACTCACCGTGCCCCTTTCCTCGTTAGTATAGTGGTGGGTATCCCCGCCTGTCACGCGGGAGACCAGGGTTCGATTCCCCAACGGGGAGAGTGACCCCTTTTTGAAGGGGGGACAAAGAAATCCCTGGCCTGCCCGCCACATGCCTTGCATTCTCCTTCGACGGCCACTTCCCTTCGCACCCCGCACTGATGACTTTCACCTCCAGAGAGACAGTTACCTCGCAAGGACACGCTCGCCCTAGCCAAAGCCTCCCCCGGGGCCTGCACGTGGGGGCACGTTTCAGAGCGGCAAAGGGAAATAGGCTGGCCAGGGCCATGAGGACAATGGCCCAGACAAACGGGGAGGGACTTGGTCCAGGGGTGGAGGAAGACAGAAAAAGGGACAGGCCTGGGATTGGCTTCCTGTCTTTTTTCCTTTGCTCAGCATTTGACCTGTGACTGTAATGGGGAGACTTGAGAAAGACCTGTGGCCGCCGGCGAGGTAGGTGGCTGCCCCGAGAGCGCAGATCTGAGCATTTTCCGCTGGGGTACTGGCCTGCGCCCCCAGCGCCTGGCCGTGATCGTATAGTGGTTAGTACTCTGCGCCGTGGCCGCAGCAACCTCGGTTCGAATTCGGGTCACGGCATTGCTTTTTGGTGGGGAGGGGCTATCCTGCAGCACGCCTCGTGGCTCAGTCTGATGGCGTCCGTTTGCAAAGAGATCCATCAGCCGGTCCTCAGTTTCTGCTTGGTAAAGGCAAGTCAGTGGGGTCCATCGGTCAGAAAAAGAGTCCCAGGACTTCTTGCTGGGCGCCAGGGTCCAAAAGCGGCGCATTCCCTCCTGGAAAGGGCTGTGTATCGAATGTCCGTCCAGTGCGCGTTGAAGGGAAGGATCTGCGTGCCAGGGAAGCTGCGTCCCTCCAGAGGCGCTTGAGAAGCCAAAGGGGCCGTGGGTGAGTTTGTGATGCGGTGAGTGTGAAGTGTGGAGGGGGGAGGGTGGCAAGAGGAGGTTTTGAGAGGAAAAAAGGTGCTGCTGAGCTGGTAGGGGAGGGCAAGGTCCCAGGCGGGTGTTGTGTGAGGAGCTGTGTAGGCCCGGAAAGGCGTCCTGCTGGGCAAGGGCAGGTGAGGAGGGCCAGGGCTGTTGCTGCGGCCAAAGCCTTTGGGAAGCAGAAGAGGACCAGGGGTGTTGTTGCCTGCTGGGGCCCATGCGACGGTGTAGGTGTACGCTGACCATAGCTGGTCTGTGGGAGCTGGGGCCACTCACTGTGCCCCTTTCCTCGTTAGTATAGTGGTGAGTATCCCCGCCTGTCACGCGGGAGACCGGGGTTCGATTCCCCGACGGGGAGGGTGACCCCTTTTGAAGGGAGGACAAAGAGATCCCTGGCCTGCCCGCCACATGCCTTGCATTCTCCTTCGATGGCCACTTCCCTTCGCACCCCGCACTGATGACTTTCACCTCCAGAGAGACAATTACCTCGCAAGGACACGCTCGTCCTGTCCTTCCCCCCCCGGGCCCTGCTTCGGGGCCTGCATGTGGGGGCACGTTTCAGAGCGGTAAAGCGAAATAGGCTGCCCAGGGGCATGAGCAGTGATTTCCCAACACCCCCCCCCAGTTTTGTGAACTAGTTTCATGCCAAACCTGGTGGCTGAACTTCGCTACTTTGTCCTCACCCACAACTATTTCACATTGAGGACAATATATATCTTCAAGTCAGCGGCACTGCTATGGGTACCCACATGGCCCCACAGTATGCCAACATTTTTATGGCTGACTTAAAATAACGCTTCCTTAGCTCTCGTCTCCTAATGCCCCTACTGTACTTGCACTACACTGAAGACATCTTCATCATCTGGACTCATGGAAAAGAAGCCCTTGAGGAATTCCACTGTGATTTTAACTATTTCCATCCCACCATCAACCTCAGCCTAGATCAATTCACTCAAGTGGTCCATTTCCTTGACAGTACTGTGCTGATAAGCGATGGTCACATAAACACAACCCTATACCAGAAACCCACTGACCGCTGTACTTACCTACATGCCTCCAGCTTCCATCCAGGACACACCACATGATCCATTGTCTATGGCCAAGCTCTAAGATACAACCGTATTTGCTCCAATCCCTCAGACAGAGATAAACACCTACAAGATCTCTATCAAGCATTCTTAAACTACAATACTCACCTGCTGATGTGAAAAAACAGGTTGACAGAGCCAGAAGAGTACCCAGAAGTCACCTACTACAAGACAGGCCCAACATAGAAAATAACAGAACACCACTGGCCTTTACATTCATCCCCCAATTAAAACCTCTCTAGCGAATCATCAAAGATCTACAACCTATCCTGAAAGATGATCCCTCACTCTCCCAGATCATGGGAGACAGGCCAGTCCTTGCTTACAGACAACCCCAAACCTGAAGCAAATCCTCACCAGCAACCACAGAACAACAACACTAACCCAGGAATCTATCCTTGCAACAAAGCCCGATGCCAACTCTGTCCACATATCTATTCAAGTGACACCATAATACGACCTAATCACATCAGCCATGCCATCAGGGGTTAGTTCACCTCCACATCTACCAATGTGATATATGCCATTATGTGCCAGCAATGCCCCTCTGCCATGTACATTGGCCAAACCAGACAGTCTCTGTGCAAAAGAATAAATGGGATGCAAATCAGACGTCAGGAAATATAACATTCAAACACCAGTAGGAGAACACTTCAACCTCTGGCCGTTCAGTAACAGATTTAAAGGTGGCAATTTTGCAACAGAAAGCTTCAAAAACAGACTCCAACGAGAAACTGATGAACTTGATATGCAAACTAGATACAATCAATTTAGGCTTAAATAGAGACTGGAAATGGCTGAGCCATTACACACATTGAATCCATTTCCCCATGTTAAGTATCCTCACACCTTCTTGTCAAACTATCTTAAATGGGTCATCTTGATTATCACTACAAAAGTTTTTTTTCTCCTGCTGAGAATAGCTCATAATTAATTAGCCTCTTAGAGTTGGTTGGGCAACTCCCACCTTTTCATGTTCTCTGTGTGTATGTGTGTGTGCATATACATATATCCTCCCTATATGTTCCATTCTATGCATCTGATGAAGCCATTTATCAACATTGAATTTCATCTGCCATTTTGTTGCCCAATCACCCAGTTTTGTGTGATCCCTTTGTAACTCTTCACAGTCTGCCTGGGACTTAACTCTCTTGAACAGTTTTGTATCATCTGCAAATTTTGTCACCTCACTGTTTACCCATTTTTCCAGATCATTTATGAGTATGTTGAACAGTAATGGTCCCAGTACTGACCCCTCTGGGATCACACTATTTATCTCTCTCCATTCTGAAAACTGATAATTTATTCCTACCCTTTGTTTCCAAGATTTTAACCAGTTACTGATCCATGAGAGGACTTCCCTCTTATCCCATGATGGCTTACTTTTCAAAAGTCAATTTAAATTAAATACATTTTTTTAAATTATATATATTTTTAGAAATCTAGACCTGTTATGTGTAACTTGCATTATCCTTATATTAAATTTGCATTATCCTAACAAAACATTTATTTATTCACATCTCTTTTATATATCTCATTGGCCCTGACACCCCCCCCGTAAATTCAAACACCCCCCCTAATTTCAATTCCTGGGGAAACTACTAGGCGCCGCCTCCTGCCTGGCGAGAAGCCACAGCACCGGGGGGGGGAGGGCGGGGGGTCACAGGGCGCGATGGGTTTCTGCGCACCTCTGTTTTCTGCCGGTCGAAGGGTGACGGTTCCTGCCCGTGGGGGCCGGGGGGTCCCGATGGCAGCTGGGGGCTCTGGCATCCACCTGTGGCAGCTGGGAGCTACAGGGCCATCTGCAATGGCCAGGGGCTGCGGCTTCTCCTCACCCCCCCGGTGACTGGGAGCTCCCGGCTCTGCCTGCGGTGTCTGAGCGCTGGGGGCTCCCTCTCTTGCCTGTGGCGGCCAGGAGCTCCAGGGGCTTCGGAGCTGCAGGGTCTATTAGCAATGACGTGGGGCTGCAGGGTCCTCCCGCCATCAAGGCCTGTTGGGAAATCCTGGGTCCATCCACAGCGGCTGGGAGCTCTGGGGTCCACTCGTAGGAGCTGCAGGGTCCATACGCAGTGGGGTGGGGCTGTGGGGGCTCCCCGGCCACCCATGGCTGCTGGGAGCTCCAGGGTCTGCCTGTGGGAGCTGTGGGGAGATGAGGGGTTTGGGGTGGAGGAGGGGGCTCCAGGCTGCAGGATGGGGCCGAGGGATTCAGAGTGCAGGAGGGGGCTGTGGGTTGAGGCAGGGGGTTGGGGTCCAGGACTGGGTGATGGCTCTGGGGTGGGGGCAGGGATGATGGGTTCCAGGTGTGGGAGGAAGCTCTGGGCTGGGGCAGGAGTTTGAATGCAGGGGGGTGAGGGCTCTGGGGTGCAAGAGGGGGCTCTGGGTTTGGGGGGGTTCAGGGCTGGGGCAGGGGGTTGGGGTGCAGACTTACCTCGGGCGGCTCCTGGTCAGCGGTGCAGCAGGGGGGGACCTACTGGCCACTTCCAGGGTGCAGCGCGGTGCCCTAGGACACGTAGGGACCAGCCTGCCTGAGCCCCGCAGCACCGCTGACCGGATTAATAACGTGGTCATCCCACTGGGAGCTCCAGGGTCCCCCTGTCACATGTGGTACCTGGGAGCTCTGGGATCCACCCACAACAGCTGGGAGCTGTGGGGTCCATCCGTGGTGGCATGGGCCTGTGGGAGCCCCTTCCGACACTGGTGGCTGATAGCTGTGAGGCCCCCACCGGCCGACAGCTCCAGTCTTGCTGCCCCAGGGCTGAGGAGGAAAATGTCACTGAGATCTCTGAAAGTCACAGATTCTGGGACCCCCTTTATATAATCTTAGCCTTAATAGTTGTTGACTGTCTCTCTCAATCTAGTGGTCTGCTCTAGCACAGATGGGACAGGGAAGACAGAAGCTCACCCCTCAGCACAGGTTTGGGCAGAAATGGCTCTTGGGCTATTTGCTGTCCATGCAGAGGACTTGTCTAGGCCAGTGGAGCAGCTCAGCCAGATGAGGAGCTGGAAGAAGGAGACCTGAGCAGCCTGGAGATCACACTTTTTCTCCACAGCCACTGCCTATCAGCAGGATTCCTCCTTCTCCTCAGTGAGACCAAATCTAAGCACCTAGACAGCCAGTCCGTCCGCTTCCTGAGCCTCCCTGCCAAAGTCCTCCACCTGGCTGCAGAGAATTGTCTCACATCTTGCTGGGAACTGGACTTCTTGTGCCCAGAGAGTCTCGGCCCTATTCAGCAGAGGACCTGAGAAACACAGTGTCTGCCTTTTCCAAATAAGTGCTTGGAAAGGTTTTATTTCTATGACCATGTGGCCTAATGGATAAGGCATCTGACTTTGAATCCAGCAATTGAGGGTTCGAGTCCCTTCGTGGTTGTGCAATTCTACCTTTGTGCTGAACATCCTGCTCCCTTCAGGGTTGGAACCTCTTCTTGGCCGCTCAAGCCAATGTTCTGCCTTCAGCTAGAGCCCCAGGAAGGAGTTGGGGGTTGGGTGTCACAAAGGCTGGGGCATGAGCCCCAGGTGCTTCCAGTCTCGCCTTTGCCCTTCCTGACTTGCCAAAGAAACTGGGCAGCTGCCCGGGCTAGCGTGTGGAGCAGTTTCCCTCTTCCAAGTGTGCGCCTGTCCCTGTGCTGGAGGGTACTTGCTACATAGCACCTGGGGAGTCTGGGTGTTTCTCTGCTTCTCGCCAGCTGGGGAAAAGCCTCTTGGGGTAAAATCTCCTGCCCCACTGCAAAAGTGAGAACCTTGAGTGGGAACGGTAAGAGGCCCCACCGGGGGGGCTGGCCCTGCTTTCCTACCATCTTCTGATGTTGGCCACAGAGCATCAGCAGCTGGCTGTGGGTGGTTTTCAGTGGGGGTCCGGCATGCCAGGGAGCAGGGAGCAGCCTGGCTGGGTGTCTCTGTGGCTGTCTGCTGGCCACGCATAGGCATGGTTCTCCCCTCCTCTTGCCCTGCCCTTGGTTGCTCTGTGGCTTTTAAACCTTCCCTTGGATCTGTCAGCACCAGCTGCCTCTGCTCCAGGTGCCCAGAGGAGGAGAGGTGTGTTGGGCTCCAGCCTGGGACTCTGCCTCCCTCCTGCCTAGCCCTGACTATGAAGCCTGGCCCTGGCCCTCCTTCCTTTAAATGCCATGTGGGCAAGAGGAAGAGTGTGGCAGCTGCAGGGACCAAAGTTGTGGGTATCAGGTGAAGCAGTGAGAAACAACCATATGATCAACCCACAGGACTCTCTAGCCAGACTGTTAAGCTCATTGAACCAGCCAGACCAAAGACCTATCTCCAGTGGGCATCAGTCACCCAGCAGGAGGGAAAAACCTCACTCTAGTTCATCCTGAGAGAGGGTAGCCAAGCACGTTGAGCTCCAGGGGTTTGCAGCAAAATCACATATTTCCAGGAGGTCCCACTGACATTTGAACTCAGATTGCAGGATTGAAAGTCCTGAGTGCTGCCCATTACACCATGGGACCAGCTCTATATGGGTGGCAGACATAGGGAATAAGGGGCCTGTCCCTAGAGCATGTGGCCACTGCCAGAGCAAGTGTCCAGCCCATGGTGTCCCTGCAGCACAGCCAGGGCCTGGGGAGGAGGCCTGGGACATGTGAGGGAGAGACTGTGACCTGCCCTGACCCTCCAGAGATGCTGGTTGTGATCTCCCTGCGCCACAGAACAGGGTGACGTGTTTTCCTTTCCCATCTTTCCTTATGTTTTACATTGATTGCTGGGTAATAAATGGTGTTTGCTTGAAGCACATGCAATGAGGAGTGGGTCAGGGAAGTGCCCAGAGTGGAGACACTGTAGCCCTGTTCAAGTGATCATGACAAGATTGGGGGGGTCAAGCCCCCCAGGATTCCTGGGCCCAGCCTTGTTGGGGTTACGAGGACTCTACCACACACCAGAGTAGAAAGAGCGTCCTTGGGGTCAGGCAGCCTCTGGGTAAGGGGGTGGGGACTCAGATCCTTCCGCCAGCCAATTCCACTGGGGTCTTGTAAAATCCAGGGAAGTTCCCAACAATAGCCAGAACAGACTCTCCTTACACTTACGGTCTGTCCTCATTGCTTCTCTCTCTCCCTTCCCCCCATCTCTGCTGCTCCACCTCTGGGCTTTCTCAGCACCTGGCCCCACAGCGCTTCCTGCCAGCCAGAGACTGCATGTTCTAGGCCTGCTCCTGTGGATGTGGCCTCTCTCCTGATTGCTAAGGAAAGGAACCTTTCCAGGAAATGGCCACAGCTTCTGGGAATCCAGCTGTGGCTGTGAACAGAATTTGGGTCCTGGCACACAAGGCAACTTAAAAGCTGAGCACCCAGACAAGGGCTTGAACCCTGGACCCTCAGATTAAGAGCCTGATGCTCTACCAACTGAGCTACCTGGGCTTGTTGAGAAACAGTTTCACCGTTCAGCACAAGAGTGAGCAGGCAGGCAAAAGAGAGGCAAAAAAAGTCCCAGGAACCCCTCCTCTTTCTGTTCAGCCACTGCCTGTCAGCAGGATTCCTCCTCCTCCTCAGGGAGACTAAATCTAAGCACCTAGACAGCAAGTCCGTCTGCTGCACCCCAATTCCCCATGCCTGAGCCTCCCTACCAAAGTCCTTCACCTGGCTCCATAGAATTACATCTCACGTCTTGCTGGGAACTCGACTTCTTGTGCCCAGAGAGTCTCCCCCCCCCCCTCAGTAGATGACCCAAGAAACACAGTGTCCACCTTTTCCAAAAAAGCATGTGAAGTAGCTTTGCTCCTGTGTCTACGTGGTCTAATGACTAAGATATCTGACTTTGGCTCAAGTGATTGAAAGTTCAAGTCACTTTACGGTTGTATTGCTGCAGTTTTACCATTGTGCTGAAAGTCCTGCTCCCTTCAGGGCTGGAACCTCTTCTTGGCCGCTCAGGCCAATGCTCTGGCTTCAGCTAGAGCCCTGGGAAGGAGTTGGGGGGTGGGTGTCACAAAGGCTGGGGCATGAGCCCCAGGTGCTTCCAGTCTCGCCTTTGCCGTTCCTGACCTGCCAAAGAAAATGGGCAGCTGCCCGGGCTAGCGTGTGGAGCAGTTTCCCTCTTCCAAGTGTGCGCCTGTCCCTGTGCTGGAGGGGGGTTGCTACATAGCATCTTGGGAGCCTGGGTGTTTCTCTGTTTCTCACCAGCTGGGGAAAAGCCTCTTGGGGTAAAAATCTCCTGCCCCACTGCAAAAGTGAGGACCATGAGTGGGAACAGTCAGAGGCTCCACCATGGGGGCTGGCCCTGCTTTCGTACCGTCTTCTGGTGTTGGCCACAGAGCATCAGCAGCCGCCCCGCATGGTGGTCTGCGGGTGGCCTTCAGTGGGGGTTTGGCATGGCAGGGAGCAGGCTGGCCGGGAGTCTTGTTGCCTGTTTGCTGGCCACACATAGGCATGGGCCTGCCCTCATCTAGCCCCGCCCTCAGTTGCTCTGTGGCTTTTAAGCCTTCCCTTGGAGCAGTCAGCACCAGCCACCTCTGCTCCAGGTGCCCAGAGGAGGAGAGGTGCTGGGCTCCAGCCTGGGCCTCTGCCTCCCTATCAAGCCTGGCCCTGGCACTGCTTTCTTCAAGTGCCATGTGGGCAAGAGGAAAGGTGTGGCCACAAGCACCAAACTTGGGGGCATCAGGTGAAGCAGTGAGAATCCCACCCACCAGACAGCCACAGCCACTTCTGGACCCCAACCAAAGACCTGGCTCCAGTGGGGAAGGAGTCACCCAGCAGGAGGGAAATAATTCACTCTTATATAGGTGGAGCTAGGAAAGCACTTTGAGCACCAGATCTTTACCACCCACTAACACAAGGTCCTACTGACATTTGAACTCAGATTACAGGATTCAGAGTCCTGTGTATTACACCATGGGAGCAGCTTGTGCTGCCATCTCTGGACATTGGTGACGCTCACAAGACTGGCTTGTGTAAGGGACTGTTGGCCCTTTACTAAAACTGAGTGGGTTTTTTTTGGTTGGCTAGTTCCCAGTCCCAATAGAAGGGGGAAGGGTCAATGGGAAATCAGGACCCAGAGACTGACAGGCCCCTGGGGCAATGGTCACCAACTGGTAGGGAACAAGTGAGAATTTGTTAATGGAGAAAAATCCCTGGTGAAAATTGGCAAAGTTGTGCAGATTTTGAAAAGTTCCAGTGAATTTACACATGAAGATACAAACAGAGAGACAAACACACACAGAGAGAATGAGAAAATCACAGACTGCACAGGCCCACACAGACATAAACAAAAACCAAACCCACACAGCACACAGAGGCATATACCCATAAGGGAAAGCCACACAAAACATAGAAAGAACAAATCCACACCAAAAATACAGCAAAAGCCCACAACAGGAAACACAAAACCCACATACCAAAAGAATACTAAGCAAAAAACAATCTGCATGCAAAAATCATACACACACCCACGCACACAAAACTATGCCAGGCATCCACCAAAATCGCACAGGACCCACATGCACATCAACACGACAGATGAACCCCACCCCCCCAACATAGAGAAAGCAAGGCAGAGTTTGAGTCTCACAGCGAAGAGGGTGAGCACACAGGTGGTTTGGGGAGCAAAGACTGAGGGGGAGTCTGGGGCAGTGCTCTGGGCTCTGCTCGACCCCTCCTGACACAGGCGGCTGGTGGAGAGCAGAGCCTGGTAGATCTGTGGAATCTGCCCTGCTCTCTGTAAAGCAAGGGGACCCCGGTGTCTTCTGAGCTGCAATTGTATTTTCTGCAGGACAAAATGATTGGCAGAAGCCATTTGCTTAAAGGAAACTAGGGCTGTAGGTGAGGTTTGAACTCCCAACCTCAGCATAACTCCCCTCAGTACTGCTCTGTAAGTACTGGGCACTAACCCATTGCACCTCTGGTGCCTGAGTAAGTGTCTTTTCTCCTTGATTCATCGATGGATTAGGGGTTGAGGGGGTTGCATTAGCTAAAACAAATCCATATGAAAGGCTGCAGGATGGCAGCAGCAGAGGTGGGGAGCCTCCTTCCATGTGATAGAGCTGGTTCCCCCTTCCGTTGCTCAGGGGAAGGTTGGTGCTTTGAGCCCACCCAGTGCTGGAACGTCCCATGGGTGAGATTAACGGGACTCTTGAAAGGAGAAGAGAGGGGAAGTCTTTTCTATCCCTGCCTAGCTCCATTGGTCTCCTGTGGCCCTTTCGGCTCTCTGCTCCCCTGTTGGGGAGATGCAGAGACAAGCCCCCATCTGGGTGAGTCACCGAGAGGCTGTGTCCCATGGCATGTGCGGGGGAGAGGGGGAGGGTTGGATTGGGCTCAAGGGGAGACGGTTGTGTGTGACAGTGTGCGGGGGAGGGGGAAATAAATAATGGAAAACACAGGGGCAGTGACAGCAAAGCCCCATGTCTGAGTGTTATGACCCTGTGTGGTGCCGCCGTTCACCTTCCCCTCCTATGGGCTCAGCTTTCATTGAATCCAGCATTTTTTCACCTGTCCTCACCACAGAGGTGTCCCACCTGCCTCAGCTACCGAGTGTCCCTCTTAGAGACGCTGAGGACTGGAACTGATTTCAGCTGCTGGACAGCTCTGCTAGGTCTTTATTCATTTGCACAGGAAAATGCTGAGTGTTTAAATTCATTTCAAGCCCCCTGCCCCCATTCAGAGAACTCCTGAACATACTGGAGATAGGTCTGGAAATTGATTTTCATTCGAAAAAGTTTTTAAAGGGAATCACTTGGATTGGAGCTAGGAACCCATTACCCTGCAGGGAAACATTCACCCACTGAGCTATACTCTCAACAAAGAGTGTCATGTATAGCCCAGAGCAGGGACATTTTTTTAACCTGGGGGTTAGTAAACTTTATACAAACACCACAGCTTACAAACTCCCCACCCCCGCTCTGTGTCACCAGAGCACAACAACAACTCTCCTTGGGGCACACAGCTCCCCAGCTCCCTGCCCGTCAGTCTCTCCAGCGTTGCTCCAATCCCTTAAAGCAGGGTCTCAACCACAATTTACCTTAGGGCCGGTGCCAGTCCTCCAGTCCTCCCAGTGGCCAATAATGTCACTCATACCGCCCAGAACCCGCCCCCCAAAACTCTTCCCCTCAGCTGCCTAAGGCTCTGGGAGGGAGTTTGGGTGGGGGGAGGAGGTCTAGGGTGCAGGCCTTGGGCTGGGGCTGGGGATTGGGATGCAGGAGGGATGCAGGCTCTGGGGGGAGTTTGGGTGCAGAAGGGGTGAGAGGTTGGGCTCTGGGAGGGAGTTTGGGTGGGGGAGGGGTTCTGGGGTGCAGGCTCGGGATGGAGTTTGGGTGCAGGGTGCAGGCTCTGGGCTGGGGCAGGAGGTAGCGGGAACAGGAGGAGGGGTGGGGTTGCAGGCTCTGGGCGGGAGACTGGGGGCAGGCAGGAGGGGGCGTGTGGGAAGGGGAGGGGGTGCAGGGTCTGGGCGGGAGTTTGGGGGCTGGGGGCATGGAGGGAGAGGGTGCAGGCTGTGGGAGAGAGTTGGGGGCAGGGGTGTGTGTAGGGGGGATCAGGCTCTGGAAAGGAGTTTGGGAGTGGGAAGAGGTATGTGGGGAGGGGGTGAGGGTGCAGGCTCTGGGAGGGGGTCAGGGATGCAGCGCTTACCTGGGGCTCTAAGGCGGGGCGGGCTGGGGGGCCTCCGTGTGCTGCTGCCCCCAGACACCGCCCCTGCATCATCTCATTGGGTGCAGGGGTGCTCGGGGCGGGGGAAGCACGCAGAAGCACAGCCCCACCCTGCCCTGCCATGCGGAAGGGCTGGCAGCCACTGGAGCGAGCAGGCAGATGCTGCTCAGCTCCACTGCACTGACGGGGCCCCTGGGGGGGTGGGGGGCGGCACCTGGGGGCAGCAGGTGGGGCCAAGGGAGTGACCTGGTCCCAAAACTGCTGGAGCCCCACGGGCGAGACCTGGGGACCAGGACTGCCAGCCAGACAAACACCTTTAAGAGGAGGCGTCCCTCTCCCTGTCAAAAACTGATCTTCCTCCTTCAGTTCAGTGACAGCCTGAATTGTTCCTTATCCCGGCAGAGCCAGAGGACTGAAACAGCAACATCAAACCCCTGTGTAGCTCGCAGGAATGGACATAAACACTCCCTGGTATCTGAGGAGATGTTCAGCTTTGCCCTTGGTCAACTACAAGGCTAAAGGGAAAGGAGATGGCGCCAGGTATAAAGAGTGAAACACGACACATCACAGTTATGCCCACGGTGGATGCAAAATCTTTTGACGTACTTCTTCTTAGCAGCAGTGTATTGTTTTCTCTGGAGCCTAGGCCTTGACCAAGAAATTTGTACCTTGATAAAATAATCGACTGCCCCTGGTGAAGGCAATGGACTTGACACCCACTGGGGTGTCCCAACACAGGTACAAGTACTAACAACAGTGGCTGCCTTTTAGCCATAGATTTTAATCGGGGCAATAAATTGAAACAAACCCCTGTTAAATCATTTCTCAGCCCGAGTCCTTCACCCACATTCCCTAGAGCATTGGGCCACCATGTGGACGTTTCATTTCCGACTTCAGTTTCTTTCTGCTGCTGCTGTTAGTCCATGAAACATCAAAGGTGGAATGCAAGGCTGAATTCACATACCAGCCCTCAGTGCCCCAGAGAAATCCTGACCCCTGCTATTGGAACGATGTGCTGGAGATTTGACTAGGAAAGGGACTGTCTGAATTGTCAGAGTGGGGAATGAACAACAATCTACAGCAATGTCATTCACACAAACACACTCTAATCATGCTCCAACCAGAAGGGAAATGGGCAGGAATTCTCGCTGTTCAGCCAAGGACACTCTTACACTAATGCAGCCATGAGTGTGCTGGGGAAGCTGGTCTGAGCAATCAATTTGAAGTGACAATTCAGTGAGAACAGAATCATCATGTAGCAAAGTGGATGTATATCAAGTAGTTGTGGCCGAGTGGTTAAGGCGATGGACTAGAAATCCATTGGGGTCTCCCTGCGCAGGTTCGAATCCTGCCAACTACGCAAACACTGTGCTGTTGTTGTTATTGTATTCTTAGTACCTGAGCATCCACAGTGCAAGCCAGAGCTAGTTTCTTTCTGTCTAAACTTAAAATGCTGCTGTGGCACTGCTATGGCACTTTGGAGTAGACAGTGGCTGGAGGGATTTTCCCATCCCTGTAATAGCTACATGGACAGAACAATTCCTCCTTTCCTTTAGCACTATCTAACCAGGGCTTAGGTCACCTTAACTATATGGGTTATATGATATACATCCACTTTGCTACATGATGATTCTGTTCTCACTGAATTGTCACTTCAAATTGATTGCTCAGACCATCTTCCCCAGCACACTCATGGCTGCATTAGTGTAAGAGTGTCCTTCGCTCTGCCAGTTCAGTGCCCAGCGTACACCAGCCCTTAGATCCCTCTTGGTATTTCAATGTAGGCACTGACCTGTGAGAGGAAAACATCAGCTCACAAACACAGAGACTGAATTCCCCACATTTAATCTCGCTGCACTTTCCAGAAAGTCACAAAATTCAATTCATTCTTGCTAGGCCAGAGAACAAATAAGTGACACTAAGTTTTTGGCTTGATTAAATAAAATTAAGTGTTTAATCAATATAGTAAAAATCTGTCCTGATTCCTCTAACTAACACCACAGCGTGAAATAGGAACAGAGACAAAGCTTGTCAGTGACAACTAATTTCACAAATGATCTTCCCATTATTAATTTCCACACTGCCCCTATTGGAGGTCTGGGCATCTCCAGTGTCATTGCTCTGCGTTCACCTTCCCCTAGAATTGTTCTCGGACATTCGACTTCCTCTGCGGCATGGGGCTCGGGTCACTTGCTGGAGGATTCCCTGCACCTTGAGGTCTTTAAGCCACAATTTGAGGACTTCAATAACTCAGACATAGGTCAGGGGTTTGTTACAGGAGTGGGTGGGTGAGATTCTGTGGCCTGCATTGTGCAGGTCAGACTAGATGATCATAATGGTCCCTTCTAACCTTAAGTCTATGAAGCTAGTCCCAAATTTGGAAAATTTTGCAGATCAGAATGTGAATAGTGACCCTGTCTTCTTCCTGCACCTGCTCTACATTGCTCCACAGCAGCTTCTCCACCTGCAGAGTCACCCCAGCACGGCAGTGCAGCCGCCCAGTGTTCAGCAGGGGCCCCTGGCAAGGACAGTGGGTGCAGCTAACAGCCTGGCGTGCTTGTCCGTGAGTCAGCTGTAAAAAAGCAACCCCCTCCCCCAGGAGTACAGAGACTGAATTCCCCAACTATAACATTATGACCCCCTGTAGAAATCCACACTTGTCAGTTGTATTTTCACAGGGAGATGCAAAAATCAAGTGACACCAATTTTTAAGTTGAGTAAATACAGTTGAGGAGATAGTTATTAACCTCCCAAAAATATACTAAAGATCCCTCAACATAACACCTGAAGGTGAAATATGAACAGAGACAAACCTTGTCAGCAAAGGCTCATTTCCCAAAGGATCCTCAAAATGTGACTAAATCCCACCCCTCCTCCACAGGAGCTCTGTGCAGTGTAACTGTTCTGCAGGCAGCTTCCCATTCAGTGCTGTTGTGGGACATTCCCAGGCCTGGAAATGTACCAACGACAGAATTTGAAGAGCAAACCTGGCTCCCCGCACCAGGCGGGATTTGAGTGTTTTGTCCCTGTCACTTAGTGTTTGTCAATAGTACAGACGCCAGGGGCAGGACTCCAGGCTCTGCTTGAGGGATTCTGGCCTAGGGGCTGGTGGAGGAGAAAGGATTGTAGCTCCTGACCTGTTCTCTGGAGAGGAGAAAATAATTGAAGGGGGCATTATTAACTCTTCCCCTTCTCCGGCTCCACTGGGCTGGAATTCTACATTCCACAGGGCCAGATAAGGGGGTGATGCCACTTGGTTAATGAAAACCAGTGCTCCAGGTGAGGCTTGAACTCACAACCTCAGCATAGCTCCTCTCAGCACTGCCCTATAAGTACTGTGTACTAAGCAATTGTGCCACTGGAGCACCTCTTCATAGTGATTTTCTGAGACCCCCCTAGGTTGATACAGGCGAGGAGTGACCCCAAAACATTCTCAGTGGGGCTGGGAGCAGGTAGCGACAAGTGTTGTACTTGGTGGGGTGGATTCTTCTTAAGGGTTCCAGGCCCCATTTGACCCTTTTGTTCTTCCCTGTGTAATAACAGAGCTGGTTAAGACTCAATGGAGAGTCTTGCTGCAGACCAACAGATCTGAAATCACTGAGAACCAGCTCTAAGCATTAGTCCTGCTTTGGGACAGTGTCTCTCATGCAAGAAACTGCCCAGTCTGCGCTAGCCGTGAGGCTCCCTCACTAACAGCTGAAATCAGGGAGAGCTGTGTGAAGTGCAGGGCCCCAGGGGTGCCTGAACAGGGGGGAACAACACCCCAGGACTTTTTAAAATGGGAGGGCTCTGCCTTGCCACTTTGTAATGACCGTAAGGGCGAGTGAGGGTGGGGAGGGGGCGGAGAGCAGTGAGCAGGAGGTGGGATCATGGGGGAAGAGGCAGCATAGGAGCGGGGCCTTGGGGAGAAGGGGTGGGGCAGGGGTGTGGGGTTGAGTGGAAGGGGTGGGGCTACTGTTCGGGGTCTGGTGGCCACTACTTTTAGGGAGCCTGTTCCGCTCCTGGTGGGACCACAAGACGTCCCAGAGCAGAGAGGGTGGCCAGCAGAGCGGTGACGGGGGAACGGCAAGTGGCCGGCAATGTGGCCAGACAGCAGAGGGAGAAAGGGGCTTTCCCCCCGGGAGGTGAGAGGTGAACTCTGGGTTTTCACTGACCCAGGGCAGCAGCTGTGGGTGAGGTGCAGTGAAGGGAGGGGCACATCCACAGAGCTTCTGGGGTCTGGATTTAGGAGCCCGAGGCAAAAGGCCACTGCCCAGCGCACTGTGGGGGGTGTTTTGCTCATAGTGTTGTGTTATGAATCCTGATTGTGGTGTTTTCCCAAGTTAATACAAGGTGATTTTCCTCCTTTTTCTTAAAGTTTCTTTTCTACACTCAGTGGTTGTGAGTGGGGAAAGTATCACCTCTTAGAGGCACCCAGTGGCCAGGGCTAGTTTCCCCAGGTTACTGGGTGGGGGCTTAGGCACATTGTGTGTTGTATTGTTGAAGAGGAGCCCCAAGCACCCAGACAGGGAATTGTAACTTCAACCTTCAGAGTAAGAGCCAGAGGTGCTGCCAGCTGAGCTAGCCAGGCCGCCTAAACGTATTAACCCCTTTCACCGCAAGAGCAAACACCGGGTACTTCTGTGCTTCTCAGCAGCTGGGAAAGAGCCTCTTGGGGGAAATATCTCCTGCCCCACCGCCAAAAGGAGCCCTTGAGTGGGACCGGTCAGAGGTCCCACCTGCTTTCCAACCACCTTGTGATGCCGGCCACAGAGCAAATGCTGGTCTGTGAGTGGCCTTCAGTGGGGGTTCGGCATGGCAGGGAGCAGGGAGCAGGCTGGCTGGGTGTCTCTGTGGCTGTCTGCTGGCCACGCATAGGCATGGTTCTCCCCTCCTCTTGCCCTGCCCTTGGTTGCTCTGTGGCTTTTAAGCCTTCCCTTGGAGCTGTCAGCACCAGCCGCCTCTGCTCTAGGTGCCTGGAGGAGGAGAGGTGTGTTGGGCTCCAGCCTGGGACTCTGCCTCCCTCCTGCCTAGCCCTGACTATGAAGCCTGGCCCTGGCCCTCCTTCCTTTAAATGCCATGTGGGCAAGAGGAAGAGTGTGGCAGCTGCAGGGACCAAAGTTGTGGGCATCAGGTGAAGCAGCGAGAAGCAACCATATGGTCAACCCGCAGGAATCTCTAGCCAGACTGTTAAGTTCTAGGACCCCGACCTATAGCCGCCATCCCATTGAACCAGCCAGACCGGAGACCTGTCTCCAGTGGGGATCAGTCACCCAGCGTGAGGGGAAAAACCTCACTCTAGTTCACCCTAAGAGAAGGTAGCCAAACACATTGCCCTCTAGTGCTTTGTAGTAAAGCAACATACCTCCAGGAAGTCCCCTCGCGTCTCCTCCAGGTGGGGGGGGGAGGGGAGGGCTGCCAAGCACGGCATGGCCCCCTCCACTCCCCTCCCCGTCCTGAGGTGCTACAGCAGCTTGCACTGCTCTTATGCTGTAGCCCTTAGGCGGCGGCAGCAGCAGCAGCAAGGGAGAGAGACGCGCTGCACACTCTTTATGTTCAGGCAGGGAAACTCCAGGGTGGGGAGCGGGGGGGAAGCTCGAGCCCTGGTGGTGGCGGCGGCGGTGGGGGGGGGGATGAGAGGCGGGGGCGGGGGGGGGGAAATGAGAGGCGGGGGGGCGCTCCAAGCAGGGGAGAAACCTAGCTCCAAATATTGGTGGAGCAGAGCCCCTGACTGTGCATATTCCTGGGGCTTTAGCCCCAGGAGCCCATATAAGTTGGTGCCCCTGGCCTCCACGAGTGCCACACGCTGACCAGCTGAACCAGGCAAGCCACGGGAAGCTTCTCAAGGTCTTCCCCTGGTGTGGGCTTGGATGCAAAAAGCACCTGGCCGTTCATCAGCTGTTGCAAGAAGTGTGCAGAGTAGGAGTAGCGATGGGGCTGTAGCTTTCCACAGCATCTCAATTTGGGCAGCTTTCCATTCCCCTTTTCTGTGTAATGTCCCTTCCACAGGTTTCACGTGCGGAGCTGTACGACTCTGGCAGGGTGGCCATTTAGAAATCTTTTCCTTGCTTTTCTTTTTCGCCTGGCCCCAGCGTTAGGACCGTTTGGGTGTTTCAGTGTGTGTGTTTTCCCATTTGGAAGTTTGGAAGGGGAGCCGAAAGAGGCGTCTTTTTCACAAGCAAGTTGGCTTTCTGCACAGGTAGGGCCCTTGGCCGTAAAGCTTAGCTCCGTCAGTGCGTCTGCATGGGGTTCCTCCAGTGCCTCAAGAGCCCGTGCTAAACTCTCGGTGTGGGCGTTTGGCTTGCGCCAGTCAGAGTGCCGTGCCTGCGTCTTCCCAGGGCCGGCTCCCGTGAGGCGCGCATAACTTGGGAGGAAAGGGGTAGAAGAGGAAGCAAGTGAAGCTGACTTTGAGTGGTGGTGTCCCTGGGCGGAGTGGTCCTCCTGCTCCTTCCTGTCGGAGGTGTGGGCTCGAGTGTGGGCTTGGGGGGTCTGGCTGTGGGCGGTGGGAGGATGGTGTCCAGGGAAGTCCCAAAGATCACCCTGCGCCGGCGGAGTGTGAAGCCTCTCCCCTAGGTTGGGGTGCCGAGGATTAAGCCTTCCTCTGTGGCTTGGGCTGGGGAGCATGATCCGGCGTCGGGGGTCCATTTGGGTGGAGCTGGCAGCCGGCAAGAATTCGGGCCATCAGGTCAACCCTGTGTGGAAATGGGGGTGAGCCGGCAGGCCTGCGATTTTGGCTTCGCGGGCCGGGCAGCTCAAGCCTGGCCTCCTATGAGCCTGGAAGGCAGCCGGCCGGGCTCACCAGTCTCCTCCCCGGGCCCAAGTTCCTTTCAGGCAGCAGGTGGAGCAAGGAGCCCAGGGAGGAGAGCCCAAGGAGGTGTCCGGAGCCTCCTCCTGCCCGGCGCCTGCGCCCGCGCCCAGCAGGGCTCTTGCCTGCTCCCGGCCCACCTGGTTTTGGCCTCTGCCACCCCTAGCAGTCAGCCAAAAGACCAGAAGCCACCCTCTCCCTCCTGCACCCCGAGTGGCCAGCATGGGGCTTGAACCCATGACCTTGGCGTTATTAGCACCACGCTCTAACCAGCTGAGCTAGCCGGCCTACGGGGTGCCTTCTCTTGCCTGACCCTTTTGGAAGGAGTCACCGGCTGGCGCGGGGAATGATGTGGCCTCCGTTATCGAATGGATGGATCGAGAGGTCACCCCCCAACGTAGGGGAATTAGCTCAAGTGGTAGAGCGCTCGCTTCGCATGCGAGAGGCAGTGGGATCAATGCTTGCATTTTCCAGCGGCGAGGCAGCCCCGGGACCTTCTCTTGCCCTTCTTTTAGAAGCCATGGACAGTCAGCCGGCTCAGCACCTCCAATGGCCTCCATCCCTCTCCCCGCTTGGCCTCCCAAAAGGCCAGCCCTTGCGGAGCACAAAGCTCTTCCACCCCGGCCCTTCTCCCCCTTGCGCTGACTGGGAGGCTGGCGACAGCTGGGGGAAGTTAGCTCAAATGGAAGAGCAGGGGAGAAGTAGTCAGACCCATACACACATTCTCCAGCCTGCTCTGCTCTGCTTTGCTCTGCTGTGCTCAGGGGCGGCTCTAGAAAATAGGCTGCCCCAGGCAGCGCGGTGTGCTGCGCCGCCCTTCCTCGGTCCCGCGGTGGGTCCCCTCTTCCCGCGGCTCCGGTTGAGCTCCCGCGTCAGGTCCACCGGAGCCCCGGGACGAGCGGACCTGCCGCAGGCATGACTGCGGGAGCTCCACCGGAGCCGTGGGCACGGATGCGGATGGTTCGCGGGTCCGGCGGCTCCGCTTGAGCTGCCGCAGTCATGCCTGCGGGAGGTCCAGCCGAGCCGCGGGACGAGCGCCCCCTCCGCAGTCATGCCTGCGGCAGGTCCGGTCGTCCGCGGCTCCGGTGGACCTCCCGCAGGCAAGACTGCGGCAGGTCCACCGGCCCAGCCTGCCGCCCCCTAGATTTGGCCGCGCTAGGCACCAGCTTGGTTTGCTGGTGCCTAGAGCCGCCCCTGGCTGTGCTGGGCTCTAGTGGGGGACCTGCACCTTTCTTTCTGAGCTCTCACTGGAGCACAATCCCTTTCCTCCTCCCTCCCTGCGAGTCTACGCCAAGCTCATTGGCCGGGAGGGAGAGCCACTCAAATACAGAATTACTCACATCCCAGGGGTCCATGAAGGGAATGAGGAGATGGGCGGGGTGGCATGCGATACCAGCTCAGCTGAGACCGTGAGACCTCGCAGCCTCCTGATCTCAGGCAGCATGGCAGCCGTGGAGCAGAGCAGAGCACGCAGACAGCTTGGAGACAGCCAAAGCGGGGAAGGGCTGCGTTGGTCTGGAAGAGGGAGTCGGTGGCTGTCTATCCTGGCGGAAGCAGGGTCGTTTTCCTGTATGCTGGGCCAGGGGCCAGGGAGCCTGCTAGAGTTGCTGAGCTGGGCCTGCTCCTGGCTTTGCTTGGGTTAGAGGAAAGTGGTGAAGATAAGAACGGCCCTCCTGGGTGAGACCGATGGTCCATCTAGGCCACTATCACGTCTTCTGACAGTAACCGATGCCAGGCGCTTCAGAGGCAATGGCCAGAGCAGGCAATCGTCAAGTGATCTATCCCTGCGTTGTCTTCTGAAGCTTGGTGCTTGTTTCAGGGGCTAACTCTCAGCCCAGACACACTCCAGGGAAGGAGCGTTGGTGTTTGTGCCGAGGAGCGTGGCTGGGACTCGGACCCCCTTCCCCAGCTCTGGGTAGCACGCCTCCCTTCCCCCCATTTCAGGCTGTGTTCTGCTTAAGGCCACAGAGCCCTTGCCTTTTTTTGCCCGGTGCCTGAGAGTCAAGCTGCGGGGAATTAGCTCAAGCGGCAGAGCGCTCGCTTTGCATGCGAGAGGTAGTGGGGGACGCTGCCCGCATTCTCCGAGCCTGTCGACTAAGGGCTCCTGATGAGCGTGGTGGACGGGAGAGCCGGCCATCTGACTTTTGGCCTGGCTGCCCGTAGCGGTCAGGCCGAAAAATCAAAAGCCATCCTCCCCAGGCCCACAGCCACCCAGGTGCCCCTCTGCACCATCTTGCCTGAGCCGTTGGAAGTGGAGCCTTGAACTTACCTTTTCCGCTGAGGGTTATTTGCACTGGAAACTTCACACAGAGGTAAAAACACGGGGCACAGATCTTTGAGCAAAACCCTTGTCCTGAGGAATGGGGGGGGGGGGCTGCATAAATAGAGACCGGGTCTCCCTGGCGGGGCTGCAGTGGCTCTTCACAGGGGCAGTCCCACTGTCTATTGGTACCAGAGTTTTGCCGGCCTCCTTTCCTGGGCTGGCTCCTCTCTCTTTAGGGAGACTGGCGACCCCAATCTTCCCAGAAACCAGCATAGCGAGGCCAACCTGAGCACAGACACCTGCTCAGCACCCCGGGGTGCAGCCCTGAACTCCAGCAATCAGCTACACTCAGCTGCCCACCCAACAAGCGTTACACGCAGGAGCCTTCGTGCCCCGCGTGTTCAGGTCCCTCCCAGCGCCAGCTTTAAACTCCGCTGCTCAGTTCTAAGCTTTGGCCACACGGGGGCAGCCCGGAGCTCAGCCAACACCTCCCGTTGCTGGTTGCGTTTCCCGCTCCTCGTGGCAGGTTCACACCCCGCAGGCAGATCTCTGAATCGGAGCCGAACCGTTCCCCAAATCCAGCGCTTTAGCAGCAGCTTTGCTAGGAAAGCGCTGACGTCCCCAAGTAACGTAAGAGCCAGAGCGCTGTGTCCAGGATCTTCTATCGGGCCCCTCACCGTGGTGTCTGTCAGGCGCAAGGAGAAACCAGGGAAATGTTTTCATGGCGTTTAAGGGCAGAAGGGGCCATTAGCTCAGCTAGTCTGACCCCCGAATAACACAGAATTACACCATGACACGTATTGATCCCACAGACCTTAGACAGGTCAAAGCGTTTCAGCCCTCAGGAAGGAGGCTAAACTGGGTACCAGAGGCAGCGAACAAGGGGCCCCCAAGGCAATGGGAGGGAGCTGACAAGGTGAAATATGCCCAGATGATCCCAGCAGGCGACCCTCCCCCATGCTGCAGAGGTGGGAGTCCCTGTTCCTCCTGCCCTTAAGAATCTCTGGTGGTAAGTGGGTCCCCCCAGTTCCCCAGATAAGAATCCTCCATGTGCATAGGCAGCAGGTTTGTATAATTTTTGGTGGGGCCCAAAATGGTGGTGCCCCCCGCTCCCGCCCTGTAAGCCGATATAAAATGAAGATACAACGCGTCAGTGCCACAAGATTACAAGGGTGAATTAAAAGTGGAAAGTCAGAAGCAGCACTTGCCTACTTCAATATACAGTATTATATTTTGTTGCATCTGTTGTGATGAAGTGGGAATGTTCTTAATATTTTCTCTGAATACTGTGTGGGTGCCTCAGTTTCCCCTGCAAGATGCCAACTGAAGGTGTTGGGGAGAAAGAGATCAGGTGGCCTCCTTGTCCAGAAGAGACACAGAGGCCAGAGGAGGGAGTGTCAGTTTGGAGCTGGCTGGGGAAATTGGGAGAGACCCAGAATTTGGTTCTGGGCTCCCCACCCCCCAAGATGGACCTGACCGAGGGGTTCTGTTTTCTGTACCAACAAGCTCTGTTTAAACTGTGTTCCCGTCATCTAATAAACCTTCTGTTTTACTGTCTGGCTGAGAGTCACATCTGACTGCAGAGTTGGGGTGCAGCGACCTCTGGTTGCCCCAGGACCAGTCTGGGCAGACTCACTTTGGAAAGTGCATGACGTGGAAGGGCTGAATGCTCTGAGGTCAGACCCAGGAAGGTGTAAGCTTCTTGCCCTGGAGACAGTCTGCTCAGAGAGAGGAGGCTCCCCCAGAGTCCTGACTGGCTTTGTATGGAGATGTTCCAAAGCATCACAGCATCCCCTTCCACACCATGCACTTCCCAGAAGTCCTCACAGGCACTAACACTCCCTCCTCCGGCCTTTGTCTCTTTTCCAGGCATTAGGAGGCCACCCGATCTCTCTGTTCTCCAACACCTTCAGTTGGCACCTTGCAGGGGAAACTGATTTGGGAGAAATGAAGTAAAAGCTGCCCAAACCGAGCTTGAGCACTCCTGAATTTTGAGGTGTTCAAATCTGGAAGGTAGGTGCTGGGGGTGGGGGAGCTGTGGGCTCCGTGGGGGAGCATGGCAGCAACTGTCTGGAGCTGCATGGAGCCAGATACGCTGGTCTGAGTGGCACAGTAAGCGGTTTGGGGGTTGGAGAAGAGGTAGGGAGTTCCGGGGGGCAGTCAAGGGACAAGGAGCAGGGGGAGTTGGATGGGGCAGAGGTTCGAAGGGGCAGTCAGGGGACAGGCAGCAATTGGATAGGCATGGGAGTCTAAGAGGTTTATCAGGGGACATGTAGGGGTGCGGTCCTGGGGAAGTTGGGTGGGGTCTCAGGAGGGGGCAGTTGGGGACAAGGAGAAGGGAGGCTTAGATAGGGGCTGAGGTCCCAAGGGGCAGTTAGGGGCAGGGGTCTCGGGAGGGGGTAATCGGGGAACAAGGTTCAGTGGGGCTTAGATAGGGGGTGGAGGTTCTGGGGGGCAGTTGGGGCAGGGGTCTGGGGAGGGGGCAAGCAGCAGACAGAGGCTGGGATTCAAAGGGCTCTGGGCTGCTGGCAGCCGCGGCAGGGAGCCCAGAACCCTTTAAATCTCAGCCGCGGCTGGGATTTAAAGGGCTCTGAGCTGCCTGCAACCGCGGGAAGCACAGAGCCCTTTAAATCCCAGCCGCGGCCGGGAATCAGAGGGCTCTGGGCTGCCTGCAACCGAGGGGAGCCCAGAGCCTTTTAAATCCCAGCCGCGGCTGGGAATCAGAGGGCTCTGGGCTCCCCGCCGTGGCAGGCAGCCCAGAGCCCTCTTATTCCCTGCCGTGGCTGGGATTTAAAAGGCTCTGGGCTGCCAGCAGCGCACAGCAGGGGAGAAACCTAGCTCCAAATATTGATGGAGCAGAGCCCCTGTCTGTGAATATTCCTGGGGCTAAAGCCCCAGGAGCCCATATAAGTCGGCACCCATGTCCATGTGATAAGAATAAGAATCCTCCATGTGGTTTCCCTGGCTTCACCTCCAGATAAGAACATTGTGTGGAGGGGGTGGGAGGAAGGTTGTCTGGCAGATCTGTAAAGGGGGACTGTGTCTCCCTGTTTGGCCCAGGCTCCTTGGAGGAAGTGATCTCAGTGTGTCTGGCTGTCTCCATTCCTCCCACCCATAAGAATCCCTGGTGTGTGGGTGCACCCTAGACCATTAAGGATCTCTGACTAGGGGTGGGTGTCTCTCTCCCCCTAGTCAGGATCTCTAGGACGTGCCTGTATAAAAAGAGACTTTGACTCACCCAGGCTGGGCTGCCATCATGGAACAGACCAGGTCCTTCTGTGGAGGGTTTGCGTTCCTCCAAGGACGTGATCTCAGTGTGTGTGGGTGTCCCTGTCCCTTCAACCCTTAACAATCCCTGGTGCGTGGGTGCGCTGGGCCCCATTACAATCCCCTCTGTCTTACCCCCCATGAGGGATCCGGGGGATGTGGGTATTCTCCACGCTACGGGGGGTGTCTGGTGCCCCTGTCCCTGCTGGTTAATAGTGGAGTGTGTGGGTGTCCCCCTGCCCATTAAGGATCCGTGTTGTGCGGATGCCCCGTTCTTCTCATTAAGAATGGTGAAATGGAGCATATGGGTGTGTCCCCCACCCCATGAACTAGCTCCCGTGTGTGGTTCCCCTGCCCCCATCCAGGCTCTGTGGTGTGTGGGTGCCGCTGTTCCTCTTTTCAAGATCCGTGTTGCAGGGGGCATCCCTCCCCCCAAGTCAGAATCCCCAGCGTGTGGGTGCTCCCATCCCCCCTCCAGGCTCTGCAGGGAGTGTCTGTATACAAAGAGACTGTGTCTCACTGTCTTGCCCAGGCTACGCTGCAGGGGCTATTCACAGGCCCGACCCCACTACTGATCAGCACAGGAGTTTTGACCTGCTCTGTTTCTGACCTGGGCCAGTTCACCCCTCCTTAGGCAACCTGGGGACCCCAAGCTTCCTTGGGATCACCATATTGATGCTGAACTTAGTGCGGACACCCGATCGGCACAGCCCCCTGCAGCCCAGAACTCCTGAGCTGAAGCGATCCACCAGCCTCAGCCTCCCCAGGAGCTGGGATCACAGGCACCAGCCACAGAGCCCGGCTTGCTTTGCAGTTTGGCAGCTGGAGCTTTAAACTCTGCTTGTGAGCTCTGTGCCTTGGCCAGACGGGGACAGCCTGGAACTGGGAAATGCTCCTGCTCCCCCCGCCCCCATCTCATGTCGGGGTGCAGGCACCGCTGTCCTCTCAGGTAAGATCCCCGATGTTTCGGTGCCCCCCATCCCCCAGCCCAGGTGTCCGGGTACCTCTGCCCCCCCTACAGAATCCTGGCTGTGTGGGTGTCCGTCCCTCTGCAGAGGATCCCGGAGTGTGGATGCCCTTGTCCCCCCCTACAACATCCTGGTTGTGTGGGTGCCACTCTCCCCCCCCCCCCGTAGATCTCTGGTGGGTGGGTCCCCAGGGTGTGAGTGCTCCCAGCCCCCGATACAGGCTGGGGGGGGGTATAACTGGCTCTCCCTGTCCTGCCCAGGCAGTGCTACAGCAGCTGTTCACAGGGGCAGCAACCTCACTGTCACCCTGCAGCTTTACCCTGCTCCAGGGGTGACCTGCTTCACCCTCCTGTGGGAGCCCGGGGACCCCAAACTGCCCAGAATCACCTGATCGATGCCGAGCTTAGCACAGACACCGGCTCAGCCTGGCAGGGAGCTGCCCTGAGCCCTGACAACCAGCTTCCCTCCGCCTCCTGCTGCACAGCGAGGATCCCACGTGAGAGCCTTTGTGCCCCGTGTGTCCAGCCAGGTCCCTCTCAGCTCCAGCTTTCAACTCTGCTTGTGAGCTCCCATCTCCGGCCACACGGGGCAGCACTAACGGCCTCATCTAAATTTGACCCTTCAGACTGCAGATTATAACCCAGCGGGCAGATTATAGCCCAGGAAGCCAAATTCTTCCCCAAACTGACAGCTGAAGCAGAAGCTCCCCTTGGAAAGATCAGGATTTTTGCCTTTAAAAACAAGGAAAATGTGCATTGGTCTCTTCTGTCTACAGCGAGAGATTGAAGAAACTCAATTGATTTCATTGACTCGAGGTTAAGAGGGGATTTAGTCACTGATTTTAAATACACAGTTTGAAAAATTCCCAGAGGGCGGAATATCTGATTTGAAAGGGTTCTTCAATTCACCAGACAAAGGTTGAACACGACCCCCTTGGTTTGCAGTCAATGTCACAAAACGCCAACTGGAAATTACCATTTTTTAACCGTGAGGCTAATTATCTAGTGGAACAAGTTCTGCGCAGGAATTGGTTAATGCCCCATCACTGCCCTGTGTAAATGAAGACCGCAGCTCTTGCTGCAAGACACCTGGTGTGTGAGTGTCCCTGTTCCCCCTTCAGAATCTCTGGTACATGGTGCTTCCCTCCTCCCAGGTCAAGATCCCCATCATGTGGGTGCTCCCATCCAGGATCTCTGGTGGGTGTCTCTGTCCCCCACCCCATGAACTAGCTCCCGTGTGTGGTTTCCCCTGCCTGCCCCCATCCAGGATCTGTGGGTGTCTCTGTTCCCCTTTTCAAGATCTGTGTTGCTTGGGTGTGTCCCTCACCCCAAGTCAGATTCCCCAGCGTGTGGGTGCTCCCATCCCCCCCTCCAGGCTCTGCGGGGGGTGTCTAAAAAGAGACTGTGTCTCACTGTCTTGCCCAGGCTACGCTGCAGGGGCTATTCACAGGTGTGATCCCACTACTGATCAGCACAGGAGATTTGACCTGCTCCATTTCCGACCTGGGCCGGTTCACCCCTCCTTAGGCAACCTGGGGAACCCAAGCTTCCCCAGGATCACCATATTGATGCTGAACTTAGTGCGGACACCTGATCGGCACAGCCCCCTGCAGCCCAGAACTCCTGAGCTCAAGCGATCAGCCAGCCTCAGCCTCCCCAGGAGCTGGGATCACAGGCACCAGCCATGGAGCCCGGCTTGTGTTATAGCCTGGCAGCTGGAGCTTTAAACTCTGCTTGTGAGCTCTGTGCCTTGGCCAGACGGGGACAGCCTGGAACTGGGAAATGCTCCTGCTCCCCCCGCCCCCGTCTCATGTCGAGCTCCAGGCGCCGCTGTCCTCTGATGTAAGATCCCGGATGTTTCAGTGCCCCCCATCCCCTGTCCAGGAGCTCAGGTGTCCAGGTACCTCTGCCCCCCATACAGAATCCTGGGTGTGTGGGTGTCCGTCCCTCTGCAGAGGATCCCGGAGTGTGGATGCCCTTGTGCCCCCCTACACGATCCTGAGTGTGTGGGTGCCACTCTCCCCCCCAGATCTCGGGTGTGTGGGTGGGTGCCCCTGTTCACCCTTACAGCATCCCTGGTGCACGGGGGCCTCCCTCCATCCCAACTCAGGGGCCCCAGGGTGTGAGCGCTCCCATCCCCCGATACAGGCTGGGGCGGGGGAGGGGTATAACTGGGTCTCCCTGTCCTGCCCAGGCAGTGCTACAGCAGCTGTTCACAGGGGCAGCAACCCCACTGTCAACCTGCAGCTTTAACCTGCTCCAGGGGTGACCCATGCGGGTCGGGAGTGAGGGGCACCAGCAGAGCTGAGAGTCTGGAGGTCAGGACTGGGATAGCAGGGGCTGCGGGTCGGGAGTGAGGGGCGCCAGCAGCGCAGTAACTGGGGAGCTCAGCGAGGAATAGAGGGGGCTGTGGGTCGGGAGTGAGGGGCACCTTCAGAGCTGGAGGGAGCGCAGGGGGCTGCGGGTCAGGAGTGAGGGGCACCAGCAGAGCTGAGAGTCTGGAGGTCAGGACTGGGATAGCAGGGGCTGCGGGTCGGGAGTGAGGGGCACCATCAAAGGTGGTTGACGCCTAAGGGGCTGCGGGTCGGGAGTGAGGGGCACCAGCAGCGCAGTAACTGGGGAGCTCAGCGAGGAATCGAGGGGGCTGCGGGTCGGGAGTGAGGGGCACCAGCAGAGCTGTGAGGCTGGAGGTCAGGACTGGGATAGTAGGGGCTGCGGGTCGGGAGTGAGGGGCACTGGCAGCGCAGTAACTGGGGAGCTCAGCGGGAAATCCAGGGGGCTGCGGGTCGGGAGTGAGGGGCACCAGCAGAGCTGTGAGTCTGGAGGTCAGGACTGGGATATCAGGGGCTGCGGGTCAGGAGTGAGGGGCACCACTAGAGCTGGGGGGAACCCAGGGGGCTGCGGGTCGGGAGTGAGGGGCACCGGTAGAGCTGAAGGAAGCCCAGGGGTCTGTGGGTCAGGAGTGAGGGGCACCGGAAGCACAGTGACTGGGGAGCTCTGCGGGAAGCCCAGTCGCTGCAAGTCGGGAGTGAGGGGCACCAGCAGAGCTGTGGATCTGGAGATCAGGATTGGGATAGGAGGGGCTGCGGGTCGGGAGTGAGGGGCAGCAGCAGAGCAGGAGGGAGACCAGGGGGCTGCGGGTCAGGAGTGAGGGGCACCAGCAGAACTGTGAGTCTGGAGTCAGGACTGGGATAGCAGGGGCTGCGGGTCGGGAATGAGGGGCACCGGCAGAGCTGAAGGGAGACTAGGGGGCTGCGGGTCGGGAGTGAGGGGCACCAGCAGAGCTGTGAGGCTGGAGGTCAGGTCTGGGATAGCAGGGGCTGCGGGTCGGGAGTGAGGGGCACCGGCAGCGCAGTAACTGGGTAGCTCAGCGGGGAATCCAGGGGGATACGGGTCGGCAGTGAAGGGCACCAGCAGACCTGTGGGTGTGGAGATCAGGACTGGGATAGCAGGGGCTGCAGGTCAGGAGTGAGGGGCACCACTAGAGCTGGGGGGAACCCAGGGGGCTGCAGGTCGGGAGTGAGGGGCACCGTCAGAGCTGGAGGGAGCACAGGGGGCTGCAGGTCGGGAGTGAGGGGCACCAGCAGAGCTGTGAGTCTGGAGGTCAGGACTGGGAAAGCAGAGGCTGCGGGTCTGGAGTGAGGGGCACCGTCAGAGCTGGTGTACGCCTAAGGGGCTGCGGGTCGGGAGTGAGGGGCACCGGTAGCACAGTGACTGGGGAGCTCCGCGGGAAGCCCAGTCGCTGCAGGTCAGGAGTGAGGGGCACCAGCAGAACTGTGGGTTTGGAGGTCAGGATTGGGATAGCAGGGGCTGCGGGTCGGGAGTGAGGGGCACCGGCATAGCTGTGAGTCTGGAGGTCAGGACTAGGATAGCAGGGGCTGCGGGTCGGGAGTGAGGGGCACCGGCAGAGCTGTGAGTCTGCAGGTCAGGACTGGGATAGTGAGGGCTGCGGGTCGGGAGTGAGGGGCACCGGCATAGCTGTGAGTCTGGAGGTCAGGACTAGGATAGCAGGGGCTGCGGGTCGGGAGTGAGGGGCACCGGCAGAGCTGTGAGTCTGGAGGTCAGGACTAGGATAGCAGGGGCTGCGGGTCGGGAGTGAGGGGCACCGGCAGAGCTGTGAGTCTGGAGGTCAGGACTAGGATAGCAGGGGCTGCGGGTCGGGAGTGAGGGGCACCGTCAGTGCTGGGGGGAACCAAGGGGCTGCGGGTCGGGAGTGAGGGGCACCAGCAGAGCTGTGGGTGTGGAGATCAGGACTGGGATAGCAGGGGCTGCAGGTCAGGAGTGAGGGGCACCACTAGAGCTGGGGGGAACCCAGGGGGCTGCAGGTCGGGAGTGAGGGGCACCGTCAGAGCTGGAGGGAGCACAGGGGGCTGCAGGTCGGGAGTGAGGGGCACCAGCAGAGCTGTGAGTCTGGAGGTCAGGACTGGGAAAGCAGAGGCTGCGGATCCGGAGTGAGGGGCACCGTCAGAGCTGAGAGTCTGGAGGTCAGGACTGGGAAAGCAGAGGCTGCGGGTCCGGAGTGAGGGGCACCGTCAGAGCTGGTGTACGCCTAAGGGGCTGCGGGTCGGGAGTGAGGGGCACCGGCAGCGCAGTAACTGGGGAGCTCAGCGAGGAATCCAGGGGGCTGCGGGTCGGGAGTGAGGGGCACCGGCAGCACAGTGACTGGGGAGCTCCGCGGGAAGCCCAGTCGCTGCAGGTCGGGAGTGAGGGGCATCAGCAGAGCTGTGGGTCTGGAGATCAGGATTGGGATAGGAGGGGCTGCGGGTCGGGAGTGAGGGGCAGCAGCAGAACTGTGAGTCTGGAGGTCAGGACTGGGAAAGCAGGGGCTGCATGTCGGGAGTGAGGGGCACCGTCAGAACTGGTGGACGCCTAAGGGCCTGCGGGTCGGGAGTGAGGGGCACCAGCAGAGCTGTGGGTGTGGAGATACGGATTGGGATAGGACGGGCTGCGGGTCGGGAGTGAGGGGCACCGGTAGCACAGTGACTGGGGAGCTCCGCGGGAAGCCCAGTCGCTGCAGGTCAGGAGTGAGGGGCACCAGCAGAACTGTGGGTTTGGAGGTCAGGATTGGGATAGCAGGGGCTGCGGGTCGGGAGTGAGGGGCACCGGCATAGCTGTGAGTCTGGAGGTCAGGACTAGGATAGCAGGGGCTGCGGGTCGGGAGTGAGGGGCACCGGCAGAGCTGTGAGTCTGCAGGTCAGGACTGGGATAGTGAGGGCTGCGGGTCGGGAGTGAGGGGCACCGGCATAGCTGTGAGTCTGGAGGTCAGGACTAGGATAGCAGGGGCTGCGGGTCAGGAGTGAGGGGCACCGGCAGAGCTGTGAGTCTGGAGGTCAGGACTAGGATAGCAGGGGCTGCGGGTCGGGAGTGAGGGGCACCGGCAGAGCTGTGAGTCTGGAGGTCAGGACTAGGATAGCAGGGGCTGCGGGTCGGGAGTGAGGGGCACCGTCAGTGCTGGGGGGAACCAAGGGGCTGCGGGTCGGGAGTGAGGGGCACCAGCAGAGCTGTGGGTGTGGAGATCAGGACTGGGATAGCAGGGGCTGCAGGTCAGGAGTGAGGGGCACCACTAGAGCTGGGGGGAACCCAGGGGGCTGCAGGTCGGGAGTGAGGGGCACCGTCAGAGCTGGAGGGAGCACAGGGGGCTGCAGGTCGGGAGTGAGGGGCACCAGCAGAGCTGTGAGTCTGGAGGTCAGGACTGGGAAAGCAGAGGCTGCGGGTCCGGAGTGAGGGGCACCGTCAGAGCTGAGAGTCTGGAGGTCAGGACTGGGAAAGCAGAGGCTGCGGGTCCGGAGTGAGGGGCACCGTCAGAGCTGGAGGGAGCACAGGGGGCTGCAGGTCGGGAGTGAGGGGCACCAGCAGAGCTGTGAGTCTGGAGGTCAGGACTGGGAAAGCAGAGGCTGCGGGTCCGGAGTGAGGGGCACCGTCAGAGCTGAGAGTCTGGAGGTCAGGACTGGGAAAGCAGAGGCTGCGGGTCCGGAGTGAGGGGCACCGTCAGAGCTGGTGTACGCCTAAGGGGCTGCGGGTCGGGAGTGAGGGGCTGTGATGGAGTAGGAAGCACAGAACTGTCTGTGCGGGGGAGGGGAGAGCCAGAGGTTTAGGTGAGATGCAGGAATTCAAAGGGTGAGTTGAGCCTGGCCTGGGGGAGGGGAGGTGACACCTCTGACCAGGGGAGACAAAGGAAGGAGGCGGAGGAGAGAGGAGGGGCCGGAGAGGACTGAGAGAAGAAGGTGGGCTGGAGAAGAGAGGGGAGTCAGGAGACCGAGCTCTGATCCCCGGGGGGGGGGGCTGTGAGGCCCCCCAAGATGGGCCTAACCGGGGAATCTGGTTATCTGTGCCTGCAAGACCTGTGTTGGACTGTGTTCCTGTCGTCTAAATAAACCTTCTGCTTTACTGGATGGCTGAGAGTCCTGGTGAATCGTAGGGAGCACGGGGGTGAAGGCCCTGGGTCCCCCACACTCCGTGACAACTGGTGGCAGCGGTGGGATCGGCGGCACCCCGTGGACGGCGCTTCCTGCAGTAAGTGACTGGGGAGCAGGAAAACGAAGGGGCGATTCACCCCTGGGAGAGTGTGGCCAGAGAGAAGGACTTTGCAGTAACAGGGTCCCCTGGGGGATCACAGCGAGCGAGCCCAGGGGCGGAGGAGTCTGCAGCTCGACCCTGGCAGAGAGGGGGTGACCTCAAAGACTGGCACACTAGGGGTCCCCCTGGAACCCGTGGGGAGCGGCGAACACCCCGGCCTGCGAGCGGCCAGCAGGAAGATGTATTCCCAGAAGCGCAAGTGTGAGCTGGTGGAGCTGTGCAAGCAGGGGGGGCTGCGCCATGGGAGGCTCACCAAGGCCCAGCTGATTGCCCGGCTGGAGGAGAGAGATCGCAGGAATGAACCGGTCCCTGTCTCTGAGGGAAGCAGCCGGGCAGATGCAGCGCAGGCCCCAGTGTCTGTCCCAGCTGGGAGGGGTCAGCCGGCCGCTGAGGGCTCCTCGAGACCCCCCACCCCTAGGCCTAGGGGGAGGGGGAGGAGGAGCCCAGCTACGGAGGGCACCGTGACCCCCCCGGCCAGCAGGGGATCGTCCCGGCGACGCTCGGCCTCCGTGGAACTCAGGCGGCTGGAGTTGGAGAGAGAGATCAAACGGATGGAAATGGAGGAGCGTAAGGAGCTGAGGGCATATGAGGAAAGACAAAGCCAGCGTGAATACGAGGCGAGAGAGAAGGAGGAGCAGCGCAGACATGAGCTGGCCATGGCCCAACTGAACAACAGGGAGGCCCCGGCTGCGGTGAGTGAGGGGGGGCCCAAGCCTACAAAGAGCTTCGATACGAACTTCCTGGCCCCGCGTAAGGAGGGGGAGGACATAGACACCTTCCTGACGGCCTTTGAGAACGCCTGCGCGCTGCACCAGGTTGACCCCGCAGACAGGATCCGGCGCCTCACCCCCTTACTGGACTCCACCGCCGTGGAGGTGTACAGCCGAATGAGAGGGGAGGAGGCGCGGGACTACAACCTGTTCAAAGAGGCCCTGCTCCGCGAGTTTGGGCTGACCCCGGAGATGTACCGGAAGAGGTTCCGGGGTCAACGTAAGACCCGGGAGGTCACATACCTACAACTGGTCAACCGGGCGCAGGGGTACGCCCGCAAGTGGACGGCTGGGGCCCAAACTAGAGAGGACCTGCTTGACCTAGTCGTACTGGAGCACCTGTATGATCAGTGCCCAGCTGACCTGAAGCAGTGGCTGATGGACCGGAAGCCGGAGAACCCGCAGCATGCAGGCCGGCTGGCCGACCAATACATGGACAGTCGGGCGGGGGATGGCAGGGAGGAGTCTCGAAGGAGCAGATCTGCCTCAACGCAGAGAGAGAGTCACCATGGGACCTCCCAGAAGGAGCCGAGGGAGGGCCCCCATCAAAGGGAAGCATCTGGCGTCAGGTCCAGCCATCCCCCTCGAGGGGACCCACGAGACATGGGCTGCTATCAATGTGGCCAACCGGGCCACGTACGGGGCCAGTGCCCCAAGCTCCGGGACAAACTGAGCAGACCAACCCCACACCGGGTCAACTTGGTAGAGACCCAGCCGGATGAGGGGCAGCGGTCGCACGAAAGGGGGGTAGGCCGCGTACCCCCTGCAAAGGAGGGAGGGGGGCCCCGGGTCGACCCCTCCGAGGGGCTGGATGCTCCCAGCCCTGAGTTTGGGGTTTACAGGGTGGGCACGGGACTACCCCTCCGGAGCGAGTGCCTTGTTCCCCTGGAGGTAGACGGGAAGGAGGTCACTGGGTACTGGGATACGGGCGCAGAGGTGACGCTGGCCCGGCCGCAGGTGGTGGGCTCAGATCGGATGGTGCCCCACACCTACCTGAACCTGAGGGGCGTGATCGGGACCCCATTCAAGGTGCCTGTCGCGAGGGTGCACCTGAAGTGGGGGGACAAGGAGGGCCTCAAGGACGTGGGAGTGCACCCACATTTGCCCACGGAGGTGTTAATGGGGGGGGACCTCGAGGACTGGCCAAGTAACACCCAGGGTACCCTGTCCGTGAACCGTAGTCAGGGTCGACGCAGGGCTCTGCACCCTGACCCCGGGGAAAGTACTTTGGCCGAGACCCCGGACCCGGTAGGGAGGGAACGCCCAGGGACAGGGCCCAGAGAGGCTGTGGCCCCAGACCCAGCCGGTGAGAGAGGACAGATCCCCGCCCCTGCCCCAGCGGCTGAGTACCAGGCCGCGGTGCGGGGAGACCCCTCCTTGCGGAGGATAAGGGACCTGGCCAGCCTCGGGGGGGGACAGACCATGGGACGAGGTGGCCGGAAAAGGTTCCTGTGGGAGAAGGGGCTCCTGTACCGAGAATGGGCTCCCCCAGGGAAGATGGAGTCAGGGGGGATCAGGAGGCAGCTGGTGGTACCCCAGGAGTATCGCCGCCAGCTGCTGTGCCAGGCCCATGACATTCCCCCCTCAGGGCACCAGGGAGCCTGGCGTACCCAGCAGCGGCTGCTGCAGAACTATTACTGGCCTGGGGTCTTTGCCCATGTCCGGCAGCACTGCCGCTCCTGTGGCCCCTGCCGGAGGGGGGGGAAGGCCCGGGACAGGGGGGAGATGGCTGTAAGGCCCTCGCCCCGCCCTGAGGAGCCTGTCCAGAGGGGGGCCAGGGTCAGAAGGGGGGCTCTGAACCGAGAGAACCCGAATCACAGCCCCCCAGACTGGAACGTGGGGAGAAGGCCCCAGCCCAGGGTGCACCCCAGGGGTACTGGGGTGGGGAAAGGGCGCGGGCGGCATAAGGTTGTAGGTGGGTCCGAACTTCCCCGGGTCACTGGCTGGAGTGACCCCGCTCAGTTCAGTCTCGGAGGGGGGAGAGGTGTGATGGAGTAGGAAGCACAGACTGTCTGTGTGGGGGAGGGGAGAGCCAGAGGTTTAGGTGAGATGCAGGAATTCAAAGGGTGAGTTGAGCCTGGCCTGGGGGAGGGGAGGTGACACCTCTGGCCAGGGGAGACAAAGGAAGGAGGCGGAGGAGAGAGGAGGGGCCGGAGAGGACGGAGAGCAGAAGGTGGGCTGGAGAAGAGAGGGGAGTCAGGAGACCGAGCTCTGATCCCGGGGGGGGGGGGGGCTGTGAGGCCCCCCAAGATGGGCCTAACCGGGGAATCTGGTTATCTGTGCCTGCAAGACCTGTGTTGGACTGTGTTCCTGTCGTCTAAATAAACCTTCTGCTTTACTGGATGGCTGAGAGTCCTGGTGAATCGTAGGGAGCACGGGGGTGAAGGCCCTGGGTCCCCCACACTCCGTGACAGGGGCACCGGCAGCGCAGTAACTGGGGAGCTCAGCGAGGAATCCAGGGGGCTGCGGGTCGGGAGTGAGGGGCACCGGCAGCACAGTGACTGGGGAGCTCCGCGGGAAGCCCAGTCGCTGCAGGTCGGGAGTGAGGGGCATCAGCAGAGCTGTGGGTCTGGAGATCAGGATTGGGATAGGAGGGGCTGCGGGTCGGGAGTGAGGGGCAGCAGCAGAACTGTGAGTCTGGAGGTCAGGACTGGGAAAGCAGGGGCTGCATGTCGGGAGTGAGGGGCACCGTCAGAACTGGTGGACGCCTAAGGGCCTGCGGGTCGGGAGTGAGGGGCACCAGCAGAGCTGTGGGTGTGGAGATACGGATTGGGATAGGACGGGCTGCGGGTCGGGAGTGAGGGGCACCGGTAGCACAGTGACTGGGGAGCTCCGCGGGAAGCCCAGTCGCTGTAGGTCGGGAGTGAGGGGCACCAGCAGAACTGTGGGTCTGGAGGTCAGGACTGGGATAGCAGGGGCTGCGGGTCGGGAGTGAGGGGCACCGGCATAGCTGTGAGTCTGGAGGTCAGGACTAGGATAGCAGGGGCTGCGGGTCGGGAGTGAGGGGCACCGGCATAGCTGTGAGTCTGGAGGTCAGGACTCGGATAGCAGGGGCTGCGGGTCGGGAGTGAGGGGCACCGGCAGAGCTGTGAGTCTGGAGGTCAGGATTGGGATAGCAGGGGCTGCGGGTCGGGAGTGAGGGGCACCAGCAGAGCTGTGAGTCTGCAGGTCAGGACTAGGATAGCAGGGGCTGCGGGTCGGGAGTGAGAGGCACCGTCAGTGCTGGGGGGAACCAAGGGGCTGCGGGTCGGGAGTGAGGGGCACCAGCAGAGCTGTGGGGCTGGAGGTCAGCACTGGGATACCATCCAGCCTGATGGTAAGCGATGCCCAGCTGAGCCCATGGCCAGTACGTCCTGCTCCACCCACGGCCGGGCTGGGAGTCAGGACTCCTGGTTCTTCTCCCCAGCTGTGGCAGGGCAGTGCAGGCTAGTGGTTAGAGTGGGGGTTGGGAGCCAGGGTATCCGGGTCCCACCGCTGGCTCTGGGAAGGGAGTGGGGGCCAGTCTTGTGCACCCCCGGGCTTGAAGTGGTTTCCATCCTGTGCAGGGTTTACAGTTTTGTTCACTGGCTCTCAGCACCTCCCACTATACAAATTGTCCCAGTGCCGCTGGGTCTAGTGGTTAGAGCCGGGGAGGCCGGGAGCCAGGCAGGGGCGGTGGGTATAAGGGGCCCGGGGAGGCACCTGGCCTGTGCTCCACCCAGAGGCCCTGCTCCCACTCGTCCTCTCCCCCGCAAGGCCCCATCCTCACTTCGCCCTTTCCCAAGCTCCATCGGGCCACTGGGGGCGGTGGGGGGTGTGGCGGGGGGTGCAACCGGCTGAGCGGCCGGGGGGGGGGGCCTGGGGGGGGGGGCGAAGAGGCACAAGTGGCAGGGCCTCGGGGTAAGAAATGTGAGAGGTGGGCGGGGTCAGGGAGTGGAACAAAGGGGTCCTGAGGGCGTGTGGGCGGGGCTGAAGGGCGTGTGGGCGGGGCTGAAGGGAGTGTGGGCGGGGTGGAGGGGCGTGTGGGCGGGGCTTTGGCAGGAGGAGGCTGAGTGGCAGCAGGCCTTGGGGCAGGGCCACAGTCCGGGCCCGCCCAGCCTCCCAAGTGGAGGAGTCCCAAGCTGCCCATGGAGCCAGGACTCCTGGGTTCTATTCCTGGCTCTCCCCAGACTCCCAATCTGAGCTGGTGCAGCCCATCTCGTCCTCCCTGGTGCCTCAGTTTCCCCCGTGTGAGACGGGTCCCAGTGTGAACGGCTGCAGCGCCGTGGAGAATCTCGTCCCTTCTCCTGGCGGCTCCTTGGTAGCCCTGGGGAAGCAGCCAACTGCTGCAGCCCCTGGCTCCCGTCTGGGCAGCCCGGGTGGGGTGGGGTGGGATCTGGGCAATGGGAAGAAGGAATCCCCCTTCCCCACCCCACCCCGGGGACATGGGGAGGCTGGTGCTGCGGGGCAGGAGTCCTGCAGCCCTCGCAGGGGAGAAGGGCAGGTTCCCGGCTTGGCTGCTGATGGGGCGGGGTGGGGGCACTGCTGGACTGGGGCTCCCCTGCGGGGTGGAGATGGAGCACGGCCTGCTGGGAGCTGACGTCTCCTCTGGATGGGGGAGGGTGACACTGGCCAAATTGTGGGAGCCCCTGTCCCCCCCCCCAGACAAGGGAGGGGCCTCTCAGCCTTGCCGGCTCGTCTCTCTTTCACCAGGATCGGCCCAGCACCTGGCCTGGCCCAGACCCCTTCCTCAGCGCCAGCAGCTGCCCATTGTGGGGAGTGGAGCGGCCGGGGGTGGGGCCTCTCAAGCCCCGGGGAGCAGGGCCGGGGCACTGGGGGCAGAGGCTGCGATGGGAGGTGGGTTGGAGAGATGTCGGGGTGAAGCTGGGACTCAGGGGAATGGGGCAGGCTGCAGGGAGGAAGTGTGGGGGCCACCGGAGGAGCTGGGGGCTGGGAAGCTGCGGGGAAACAGACGGGGGTAGTGGTGACACCGCAGGGGGCTGCTCAAGAGGCAGTGGGCTGGGGGCAGGGCGGGAGCTCGGACAGGGGTGGGGTCAGGCTATTGCGGGTCTCCTGTGACTGGCACCAGACTGCAGGAACCCCCGGCCGGCAGCCCCTGCTGGGGTCTGGTCAGTGCAGCCCCGCTGCACCCTGCTGGGGGTCTAGTCACTGCAACCCCGATGCACACTGCTGGGGTCTGGTCACTGCAGCCCCCCCCCGATGCACCCTGCTGGGGGCTCTGGTCAGTGCAGCCCCCCCCGATGCAACCTGCTGGGGCTCTGGTCAGTGCAGCCCCGATGCACCCTGCTGGGGCTCTGGTCACTGCAGGCCCCCGATGCACCCTGCTGGGGCTCTGGTCACTGCAGCCCCCAATGCACCCTGCTGGGGCTCTGGTCACTGCAGCCCCCGATGCACTCTGCTGGGGCTCTGGTCACTGCAGCCCCGCTGCACCCTGCTGGGGCTCTGGTCACTGCAGCCCCAACCTCACACTGGAACTGGGCGGGGAAGGTTTCTTCTCGCGCTCCCATTGGTCAGGGCTCTGCCTCCTCTTCCTATTGGCTGTCTCGGGAGAGGCGGAGTTTCCGAGAGGGCGTCACGTGGCCTTGAAGCGTTCGCGAGGCGGCTCCTGAGCTGCCCATCCCCCAGGCTCCCCCTCCCCACTGCCGCCCCTCCCCTCCTGCCCCGCCCCAACCCCCAGGCTCCCCCTCCCCACTGCCGCCCATCCCCTCTCTGCCCCGCCCCCAACCCCCAGGCTCCTCCCCACTGCCGCCCATCCCCTCCTGCCCCGCCCCAACCCCAGAGCTCCCTCCCCACTTCCGCCCATCCCCCTCCTCCCCCGCCCCCACCCCCCCCGAGCTCCCCCTCCCCCACTGCCGCCCATCCCCTCCCTGCCCCGCCCCAACCCCCGAACTCCCCTACCCCACTGCCGCCCCTCCCCTCTCTGACCCGCCCCAACCCCTGAGCTCCCCTCCCCACTGCCGCCCATCCTCTCTCTGACCCCGCCCCCAACCCCAGCTCCCCTCCCCAAATGCCGCCCATCCCCTCTCTGCCCCTGCCCCAAACACCCCCAGGCTCCCCCTCCCCAGTGCCGCCCATCTCCTCTTCTGCCCCTCCCCAACACCCCCAGCTCCCCCTCCCCAGTGCCGCCCATCCCCTCTCTGCCCCGCCCCTAACACCCCGAACTCCCCTCCTCCACTGCCCCTCCCCTCTTCTGCCCCTCCCCAACACCCCCAGAGCTCCCCCTCCCCAGTGCCGCCCATCCCCTCTTCTGCCCCCACCCCAAACACCCCCTGAGTTCCCCCTCCCCAGTGCTGCCCATCCCCTCTTCATCCCCCCAAATACCCCCGAGCTCCCCCTCCCAGTGCCGCCCATCCCCTCTCTGCCCCGCCCCAACACCCCTCGACCTCCCTTTCCCCTCTCTGCCCCGTCCCCAAACACCCCTGAGCTCCCCTCCCCAGTGCCACCCATCCCCTCTTCTGCCCCGCCCCATCATCCTCCCGAGGACCCCTTCCCAGTGCCGACCATCCCCACTTCTGCCTCAGCCCCAAACACCCCCGAGACCCCCTCCCCAGTGCCGCCCATCCCCCTCTGCCCCCCCAAACACCCCCGAGCTCCCCGATGCGCCCATCCCCTCTTCTGCCCCTGCCCCAACACCCCCAGGCTCCCCTCCCCAGTGCCGCCATCCCCTCTCTACCCCGCCCCGAAACACCCCGAGAACCCAATCCCCAGTGCTGCCCATCCCCTCTCTGCCCCCGTGCCCAACCCCCGAGCTCCCCTCCCCAGTGCCGCCCATCCCCTCTTCTGCCCCGCCCCAAAACCCCCAAGCTCCCCTCCCCAGTGCCGCCCATCCCCTCTTCTGCCCCCGCCCCAAACACACCCGACACTGCTCCTGGTTTTGGGAGGGGAACAGGAGAAAGGACAAAAGAAGCAAGAGACGAAGAGAAAGGAGGGAGGGATGGATGGAGGAAAAGGTGAAACAAAAAGAACAAACCCTAATGTCCCCAGTGATTTTAAGGGACAAAATCCCAGGTACGGAATAAAATTCTGCCTCCTTAAGCTCGTGTTTTCCATGCCTAGAATTCAACTGTCACCAGATGGATCAGACTGAACAGGTTTCAAACCTCGAGGAGGCTCTTACCTTCTAAACAGGGACGGCTGTTTTCTAGTAAAATCACGAAAAGGGAAGGAGAAAACTCAAAAGAGGTTCCTCCTGGCGCTCACGTACGTGAACCCGAATACTCTCTCAGTACTCAAAGAGAGACCTGGAGAAGGAGACTTGCTGAAGCAAAGCCACAGGGGTCTCTGAGGTTTCCCTGGCCCCTCGCCCCTGTCCTGCCTGGCTGATGTCAGCATCTCTCTGTGAGGTCACCACCTCCCCACCACCTTTGACCAATAGTCTGAGGTCCTGCAAAAGGCCTTTGTGATGTCACTGCCACACCCCTCCCTTGCTGTGCTAATGTCCTGCCCCTGCCCAGGCACTTTGGAGGTTTGAGCTACTCCCTGTGGATCACCCCACTCAAGGAGCATTCGTTCTAGGCAGCAAGCCGGCTAGACAGGAAAACATCAGACGCTGCTCCCAATGCCACACTCAGTTTTTCAGAAATTGGTCGACTTTATGACCAGAAGAGACCATTAGAGCATCTAATCTGACCCCCTGCATATCACAGGCCTCCTGTATGACACAATAGCTACTTTTGGGGGCAACACATTCCAGAAAGGCATCTAGTCTTCATTAACTGACATCAAGAGATGGAGAATCCACCACTTTCCTTGGTAGCTTGTTCCTGTGGTGAATCATCCTCGCTGTTGAATATTTGTGTCTTATTTGTAATATGAATTTGTCTCTTTTCACCTTCCAGCCACTGGGTCTTGTTATTCCTTTCTCTGCTAGATTCAAGAGCCCTTTAATACACAACTTTTTCTCTCCATTAAGGCCCTTCAACACTTCAATGAAGTCACCTTTCAATCTTCTTTTGATAAGCTAAACAGGTTGAGCTTGTTCAATAGCTCACTAGAAGGCATTTTTTCCAGCCCTCAGAACATTTGTCATCAGACTCCTGAACTACAGCTGTATGTGGTTCTTGTTCTTCTGCACAACATAGCTCCTGGAGAAGAGGGATCTGCAAATGTGCATTCATATGATACCTTTGTTTAATTGATGAAAAAATAAACTAGACACTTAGAGGATTGGAACTGATTTCAGCTGATGGACAGCTTCGCTAGGTTTTTATGCATTTGGACAGCGAAATCTTGAGTGTTTACATTCATATCAAGCACTCCCGTATAGAGGAGCCCCTGAACAGAATGGAGAATGGAAATGAAAATGTTTTCCTTTTTTAAAAAAAAAGGAAAGAAGGTTATAAGAGAACACTGGGGTTTAAACTGAAGATCACTGGAGCTGCAATCAACCACTCTACCACTGAGCTATACCAGCACAATGAGCTGAATAGAGAATTGTGATTTTCAGGACTTTGAAGGACAAACCCTGCTTCATCGAGGTCCTTTGCCATTCCCAGACCACAGGTGGTTTTAAAAATGGGGTTTGATTAAACTTCTTAAATGTGGTAAACACCACAGCTTGCACACCCACCGATACAGCTTCTCCCACTGACATAGCTGCCACCTCTTGGGAAGTGGATTAACTGCACCCACAGAAAACTCTCTCCCATCAACATAGAGCAGTGGTTCTCAAGCTGTGTGTCAGGACCCCAAAGTGAGATGTGACCCTGTTTTAATGGGATTGCCAGGGCTGGCATTAGAGTTGTTGGTGCCTGAGGCTGAAGCCAAAAGTCTGAGCCCCACCACCCAGGGCTGAATCCCTCAAGCTCTGGATTTGTCCTCCCCTAACTGGGGCAGAGCTCAGGCTTTGTCTCCCCTGCCTCTGCTCAGTGGGGAGGGGCTTGGTGCTTGATCCCTCTTTCCAGGGCCATGTAGTGAGTTTTTTTTTGGCAGAAGGGGGTTGCAGTGAAAGGAAGTTTGAGAAACCCTGGCATAGAGCCTCTGAATATGTCTAGACTTGGCCCTGTGGCAGATCAGACACTGAAAGTACAGCCATGGAGACACCACACACCAGCCTTGCCTAACAGGCAAGAATCAAACCTCCACAGAAAAATGCCTGTTATTGTTTAACCCATCTCCCTAAGCCCTCAGCCACCACCACTTAACAAAGGGGCTTTTCTACACTATGGTTCTGGTCTCACTGAAGGGTCATTTCCAATTGTTTGCTCAGACCAGCATTAGGGAAAATGGTGCCCTAGGCAAAGCTTGTACTTTGGCACTTCCCCATTGCCCCTGGAAGATCCCCCTCCCCCTTTACCGCTAGCTCCTGCACTCCCAGCCCTTGCACCTCCTTCACCCCTTACTCCTGCCGCTGCTGTGCCCCCTTTGCCCTTAACTCCTGTGCCACCAGCCATTGCCTCTCTCCTGCAGCCCCTTCACATGGCTCCAGTGCTGGGGGCCCGCACTTGTTCTCCCTTTCCTGGGCTTTGGCATCACTAGCCTGCTTAGCGAGTAGGGTTCAGTGGTTCCCAAAATGTGGGGCATGACTCCTAGGGGACACAGAGGAACATTCATGGGGCACCTCAGGGCCTGAGCCAGCCCCATGGAGGAGCAGCTCTCAGCCCCACTCTGCCCCAGCTCTTACCCAACCCCACCCACAGCCAGGGGCTCTGGCTCCCAGCCCAGCCTCCACCCCTAACCCCTCTCTGCACCCCTCTCCCAGCAAGCAACAGCCCCAGTCCCAGGCCGGTTCTCGACCGTGGCTTCCGAGGAGCCACAGCCATGGCTAAGAGGGCACAGTGTGAAATGTTTGGGGACCACTGGTTTAGGGTCACGTTCTCAATCACTTCTACAAAGTCCAATAAAAGCTATTCCTCACCCACCCATCAGGACAGACTAGGTATGTTCTGCTGCCCTTCACTCATGCAGGAAGGATAATAACATTTTATTCCATTCAATCCTAAAGTGATTTGTAACCCGCCACCAGCCAAAACTGGTCATTTTGGGAAAGTGGCCCCATCATGCTGCATAGCTAGGCAGAGTAGGTGTGTCTGTGCAAACACGATCTGTTCCTGAAGTCTTTCCCCCAGCTCCTCACTAGATGTGAGTGGGGAGCTCATTCAGCCCCTGCTTCCGCTTAGTATTTCAAAACTCCTTATTGTCCCTATCTCTGCTGGCCTTAGATTTCTCCTCCTGTCTCTTCATTGACAGCTGAGATGAGGTGGCCAAGTGGTTAAGGTGATGGACTGCTAATCCATTGTGCTTTGCACACATGGGTTCGAATCCCATCCTCATCGGCTGCATTTAGTCTTCATGCCTCTTCTATAGACAACCATCTCCCCTTTTGGTACAATGACAGATCAAACAATGTTGCTTCTTGCAAACAAAAACCTTCTCAGAAACTCAGAACTCTCTGGCTTTAAATAAAATGTCTAAATCCCAGATTTCTTAAAAAAAATTCTCTAGTGCTGTATTTCTTAGTTTTTATCTCAAAAGGGAACATCCTCATCATCTCCCCCAAACACTCTGGGACCTGCCCAAATTATTAAAATACCCTCAACCCGAGCAAGACCAGAGCAGTGAACCAGAGCTAGTGTCTAGGACAAGCTGTTCTGAAGGAGGCAACTCAAACATTTTCTCCCTGCTTCCCTGGGCAAGGTCTGACTGAAAAAACAAAATTTCCCAAACTGAAAAACCAATACTAGTCTGTTTGGGGACTTCGGTTTGAAAGTATTATTGTTATTATTCTCTTCTGCTTTCTGAATCAGTTCAGTTCAGTCTTTGTCCTCCAGGTGTGTTTTCAGCTGTTGAGTTGTGGGGGAGAGAGGCCAATTCATAGTGTCTCTACCCCCCTTTCATAGTTTCTTCCAACTTGCTAGGAAGCTCCTTTGCTACGATGTGAGTCAATCAGTGTCCATTGTCGCTGTGCTATCTCGGAGAAGCCTGCATTGTACCCGGTTCCTGGGCTAGTCCTTGGGAGTGTGGATCCCTTCAATGGGCCAGCAGCGAGTCTGGCTCCTCCCTTGTCGCACCTGAAAGGCTGGTGGGGGGGATTTCCCAACCTCATAACATATCTCAGTAACGCACACAGAGCAAAACTTCATAACTTCCCAACCAATGTGAGCACACACAATCCAACCCGATATTAATGTTCAACAGATCAAGACTTTTGAAATGATACCTCACCAGGCAGACTTTGTACAAACCATGTCATCATTATATGAGAGTGGTGAATATGGGGCTTCCAGATGCTGCTTTGAGCACAGCGTGCCACACCTGGGCTTACATTGCAATGGAGACGTCCCCTTAGAGTCCATCTCTCCTGGGATAAAGATGGCAGCAGGACTGGCCTGGGTCATCTGACTTGGGCTCATGGAGCTAAAGCTGAGGGGCTAAAAACTGTGGTGCAGATATTTGTGTTGATGCTGAAGCCTGGGTTCAGAAACCCTCATGGGGCCTCAGAGATTGGGCTCAAGCCCATTTGTCTGCACTGTAATTTTATAGCGATTGGGAGGGAGTTTAGCAAGTGGAAATGGTAAAATCGCATTGAGGGTACTGGACCACTGACCTATCAGCTCTTAACACCCAAACTTTCAGTAACTCTATGATCAGTGCCTGTGAGTGTAATTTAAACCATAGATCCATCTAGCTCTGAATCTTGTCTTCTGACAGTAGCCAATACCAGGTGCCCCAAAAGCCACTACCCACAGCACCACTGAGAATTGAACCCAGAATCTCATGTTTATAGGACAGGTGTTTTAATTAGTTAAGCCATGATGCTTGCTGTTACTTAAAGCATCGTGTCTGCCCACACCTGAATCTCTGCCAATCCCCACTGGGCCCTGACAAGTGTTGCTCATGTTTGGATTCTGTAAAGCAGAGGAGCAGGTGAAGTTTTGCTCCCAAGGTGGGTGTGTGATTCTTTGGACAGGTCTACACTACAAAATTAGGTTGGAGTAATTACATTACTTAGGCTGACAATGCAGTTCTATAAACCTAATCCTGGTATAGATAGCGGCTCAGCTGTCAGAACTTTCTGGAGCTATGAAAGGGGAGGGACCCAACCTCTGTAACAGGAATGCAGGGCAGGTGAGTTCACGGCAGGCATGGTGGGATACTGGTGGAGGCCAGTTATAGTGATATAATGACCAGCAGCATTTACACTGACAATTTGTCACTTTAAGTTTGCTGCACAAAGCTCTAGGCCTCTCGTCAAGGTGGTTTTATTTTGTCACCAAAACAGGGCAGTTTTGTCACCAGACGTGGCATTGCAGTGTGTGCACCAGCCACAAGCTGCCGACCGAGGGAGCGTTGTGTGTTTTTCACACACTTGAGCAATATAATTCTGCTGAAACAACTTTGTAGTGCAGACCTGGCCAAAGATTCACTCACACACAACTTGCAAGGAAAACCTCACCTGCTCCTCTGCTTTTCAAAATGCAAACACAAGTAAAGCTTGTCAGGCCCCGGTAGAGATGGCAGGGAGTCAAGTGTGGGCAGGGCCGGCTCTGGCTTTTTTGCCGCCCCAAGCAAAAAAAAATGGGGTGGGGCCACCGGAGCAACAAAACAGGGGGGGGAAAAAACGGCACGGGTGGAGCGGCAAAGTGACGGGGGACACGGCGCGGCTGGAGTGGCAAAGCCGCGGGGAGGTACACGGCACGGCTGGAGCGACAAAGCGGGGTCATGGTGCGGCTGGAGTGGCAAAGTGGGGGGGCAACACAAAAACGGCGGGGCTGGAGCAGCAAAGCAGGGGGGCGGGGGGAAAAACAACAGCGCGGCCGGCAAAGCAGGGGAAAAACAAAATAAAAAACCCCACAGGGCGGCCGGAGCCAGGGGACTCCCTGTGCTGCAGAGTGCGCGCCCGGTCTAGTGGGGCGGGACGGGGAGGGAGCAGGGGGAGAGAGAAGGGGGGCGGCCAGCGCTTCAGCGGGGCACTCACCACGCGGCCCCGACCGCTGCGCCGCCTGGCACCCTCACTCCTTCTCTAGACTAACCAGTCCTGATATACTGTAACATGGTTATATTCCACCACCTTCACTGGTTACACCCAACAAAATGAATTATACAGCAGACAGAAACAATCACAGAACCAGACAGAGACCATGCAAATAAACATACAAAACAATACAGAAGGGAGGATTTCACAACTACATCTATACAGACATAAGGGTTTTCCAGCTGTGTCTATTGATAAGTGAGTTCTTGCCAGACAGGATGCTACCAAACTAAGTTTCCCTTTCTCTGGAGGTGATGGAATATCAGGACAGGATTGTATTCCTAACAGCCCAATAGCACCTTATTTCAGTGTGACTAGTTGGGAATGTGAGGATGTGACCATACACTTCCCACCTTATGGCTGCCTTTGCTGCTTAGCCGAAGAACCAGGCCTCAGACTGTCACAGTAAGAGAAGGCCATTACACAGACAGACAGTGATTTTTTATTCTTTCTTTTATATCTTTATAACTAGCTAAGTGATAAAAATACACCTACATTCTTAAAGTACAGGCCTTTGCAGACAGGCCTGAATCTCTGTATCCTAACAGTCCTCGAGGTCAGGCAGCCTCTGGGTAAGGGGGTGGGGACTCAGATCCTTCCTCTGGCCAATTCCACCAGGGTCGTGTATAAACCAGGGAAGTTTGCCCCAATAGCCAGACCAGATGCCCCCTGTACACTTGTACTCCTGTCCTCATTGCTTCTCTCTCTCCCTTCCCCCCATCTCTGCTGCTCCCCCATTGGGCTTTCTCAGCACCTCGCCCCATAGCACTTCCTGGCAGCCAGAGACTGTGCTTTCTGCACCTGCTCCTGGGGATGTGGCCTCTCTCCTGATTGCTGAGGAAAAGAACCTTCCCAGGAGATGGCCACAGCTTCTGGGAATCTGCATGTGGCTGTGAACAGAGTTTGGCTCCTGGCACACCAGGCAACTTAAAAGCTGAGCACCCAGACAAGGCCTTGAACTCTGGACCCTCAGATTAAGAGCCTGACACTCTACCAACTGAGCTACCTGGGCTCCCTCATTACAGTGCCTGGCCTGTCAGTGTGGCTAACTTGGAGCTTTGGCCTCTCCCCATTGCCCCTGGGGACTGTCAGTCGCTGGGTCCTGATTTCCCATTGGCCCTTCCCCCTTCTATTGGTGCTGGGAACTAGCCAACCAAACCCCCCACTAAGTTTTAGTAAGGGGCCAACAGTCCCTTACATGAGCCAGCCCCGTGAGGGTCACCAATGTGCAGAGAAAGCAGCACAAGCTGGTCCCATGGTGTAATGGGCCACACTCAGGACTCTGAATCCTGCAATCTGAGTTCAAATCTCAGTGGGACCTTGTATTGGCTTGTGGTAAAGCCCTGGAGCTCCCAGTGCTCAACTTCCCTGTCACCAGCTGTGCAAGAGCCAATCTTTCCCCTCCTGCTGGGTAACTTGCCCACCGGAGCCAGGTCTTGGGTTGTTTGGCCATTTTGCTTGCAGCCACATGTTACCTCTTGTCCACCTGGCACTTGAAGGAAGGAGGGCCAGGGCCAGGCTTGATAGTCAGGGCTAGGCAGGAGGGAGGCAGAGTCCCAGGCTGGAGCCCAACACACCTCTCCTCCTCTGGACACCTAGAGCAAAGGCGGCTGGTGCTGACAGCTCCAAGGGAAGGTTTAAAAGCCACAGAGCAACTGAGGGTGGGGCAAAAGAAGGAGAGGACCATGCCTATGTGTGGCCAGCAGACGGCCACAAAGACACCCGGCCAGCCTGCTCCCTGCTATGCCAACCCCCCACTGAAGACGTGCTTAATCCACTTGCTGATCAGGAGGAAAACTTGTCAAAATCTGTGTGTGAGGAGAGGCTGCACCTACAGAAACCAGGGCAGAATCAAACCCTGCTTGTGCCGGGGGCTGCACAGACACAGAGAAAGTCCCTGCTCCAGCTGAGATCAGGCCCCGTTGGGCCAGGCGCTGCCCAGACACAGCGAGAGACAGGCCATGCCCCAGAGAGTTTACAGGCTCCACACCCAAAAAGTGGGAGAAGAAACAGACCCAGTGTCACACAGCAGCACTGAGAATAAAACCCAGGAGTCCTGGCTCCTCCTGCTCTAACCACTAGACCCCACTTTGCTCCCAGAGTTGGGGACAGAACCCAGGAGTCCTGGCTCCCCAAAGGGGCGGGAGTGGGATCTAGTGGTTAGAGGAAAAGATGATGGATGTCAGGACTCCTAGGTTCCACTCCCAGTGCTGGGGTTAGAGTGCAGTCTCATAGCTTAGCACAGGTGGGGCTGGGAGCCAGGACTCCTGGGTTCTTCCTATACCCCCCGAACCATCTTGCACAGCAGGAGGGGGGCTGGGCAGTAAGCGGTGATGGGGTGAAAACTACCAAGAAATGCAAATCCTCTAAGGAGCCTGGGCCAGAAACCGGGTGGTACAGAAACCACAGCCCCAACCCCACCTCTGATCCCCCCTTGGCTGGCACTGGATTGTGCCCCCTGCGCCCCCAATCGGCCCCCTGCAGGGAATAGCCATGGGGGGCAAGGCATAGCCATAGTGCTGGGCCCCCCATCCAATTGAAGTATTCAGTGTTGCAGTGACCCAAGGTGTGTGCACAGAATGGGGATGGGGTGTGTGGATGTCAGGAGTGGGGCTGGGGGGAGCGAGGATCAACACTTTGTCACTGGCAGATCATGCTGGTCCCAGGGTAATTTCGGGGGGCTCTGATTCCCCACTCAGTCGGGGGGCTCCCCTCTGGGCTGAGGAGCCCTGGGGTGGGGCGGGTGCAGGGGCTGGGTGTGTGTGTCAGGCTGGGGGAGCTGCCTGGGCAGAGGGGCTGGAACCAGGGGCAGCTCCAGGCACCAGCACCCCAAGCGCAGGGTTGGGGGGGGGGGCAAGCTGCAGGGGGGCCTGGTCGCCGCGAGGGCAGCAGGCACCCCAACCCCTCCCCCACTTTACCCCCCTCACCCCACTCTCCTCCCAGAGGTGGGGGAGAACCCAGGAGTCCTGGCTCCCAGCCCTGCCCCGCCCCCGTATTTCCATATGGCTTCATCCAACAGCCCCCCCCCCCCCCGTCCCCGAGGGGGGAGAGACGAGGCCAAGGGACACGCGAGTTCTGGTCAGGAGCCGGAGGGGGGCGGGGCCGGGGCTCTCTGGGGGCGGGGCGGGATGACGAGTTGCGTTGGGGGGGAGGTGTCAGGTTGACCCAGGGACCCGCCCTCACCTGGGCTGGAGAGGACGGAGGCGCCCCGGGGCAGGCTGGGAGTTGTAGTTCCTGGCTCCTCTCAGAGCGGAAGTGACGAGCCGGTTCCTCAGGCAACGCGCCCCCTCCCGGTGCACTCTGGGAAGCGTAGTTCTCTCTCTCTCTCACACGCGGCCTCTATTGGAGGAGGGGACGTAGCTCGTCACTTCGCCGCGCCCCTCCCCGCTCCCTGATTGGCGGAGAGAGCGGGACAGAGACTCGGCGCGTGGGGAGGCCCCGTTCCCTCGCCCGAGGCCGCTTCCCAGCGCGCGCTGCGGCCGTGGGGATTCGAATCCCACGTTGGATCCGGGCGGGGGCGGGGAGGGGCGCAGGCCAGAGGCAGCGCGGAGTGAAAGGGCTTCACCCCTCCCCCCAGCGGGGCCTGGGGGGCAGCAGCGGGGGGGGGGGCTGAGCTGCCGGGGAGCAGCCCCACAAGTGGCAGCCTGGGGCCGCGGGGCCCCTCAGCCCCCAACCTGTCCCTGCAGTGTCCCCGCTGTGACCCTCCCGCCAGCCCCGCCCCGGTGTGCCCTCCCCCACCCTGTCCGCTCTGCCTGGCCTTTCCCTTCACCCCCCACTCCCCACTTCCCTGGGGGGAGGGAGAGCTCAGTGGTTTGAACATTGGCCTGCTAAACCCCAGGTTCTGAGTTCAATCCTTGAGAAGGCCCCTTAGGGATCAGGGGCAAAAATGGGTCCTGCTAGTGAAGGCAGGGGGCTGGACTCAATGACCTTTCAAGGTCCCTTCCAGCTCTAGGAGATTGGTATATCTCCAATTATTACATTTATTGCCCCGACCTCCTCCTCACCACTCCACCCTCCTCCTCCCCCTCAGCATCCCACCCCTAATTGCCTCCAGCCCATTTCCCCATGGCTGGGCCCCACTTTCCCATCCCCCCACCGGCCGAGTCCATCCCCAGGGTGTGAGGTTCCTCAGCTCCAATCTCTGCTGCCCCCCAACCTGCCGGGTTCCCCTTTTCAGCCACTGTAGGGTCCTCCAACCCACCCCACCCATCCACTCTGGGCTCTCTAAATCCCACCTTCCCACAATGCACCTTTGGTAACCCCACCCTCGTCTTTCCCTAATCCCCCTAGTCCGCTGTCATGACCCGGGGCTGGGAGTGGGGCCGTTGCTGGCTGGGGAGAGGGGTGCAGACAGGGGAAAGGTGGTCGAGGCCGAGCTGGAATCCAGGGGCCCAGGCTGAGGGTGGGGTTGGGGAAGAACTGGGGCAGAGTGGGGCTGAGTGGTGCTCCTCCATAAGGGCTGGCTCAGGCACTGAGGTGCCCCCATGCATGTTCCTCTGTGTCCCCCTAGGAGTCATGCCCCACATTTTGGGAACTACTGAACCCTACTCGCTAAGCAGGGGCTAGTGATGCCAAAGCCCAGGGAAAGGGAGAACAAGCGGGGCCCCTAGCACTGGAGCCATGTGAGGGGCTGCAGGAGCGGGCAATGGCTGGTGGCACAGGGAGTTAAGGGCAAAGGGGGCACAGCAGGGGCAGGAGTTAGGGGTGAAGGAGGTGCAAGGGCTGGGAGTGCAGGAGCTAGCGGTAAAGGGGAGGGGATCGTCCAGGGGCAATGGGGAAGTGCCAAGTACAAGCTTTGCCCAGGGCACCATTTTCCTAATGCTGGTCTGAGCAAACAATTGGAAATGACCCTTCAGTGAGACCAGAACCATAGTGTAGAAAAGCCCCTTTGTTAAGTGGTGGTGGCTGAGGGCTTAGGGAGATGGGTTAAACAATAACAGGCATTTTTCTGTGGAGGTTTGATTCTTGCCTGTTAGGCAAGGCTGGTGTGTGGTGTCTCCATGGCTGTATTTTCAGTATCTGATCTGCCACAGGGAGCCAAGTCTAGACATATTCAGAGGTTCTATGCCAGGGTTTCTCAAACTTCCTTTCACTGCAACCCCCTTCTGCCAAAAAAAACCTCACTACATGGCCCTGGAAAGAGGGATCAAGCACCAAGCCCCTCCCCACTGAGCAGAGGCAGGGGAGACAAAGCCTGAGCTCTGCCCCAGTTAGGGGAGGGCAAATCCAGAGCTTGAGGGATTCAGCCCTGGGTGGTGGGGCTCAGACTTTTGGCTTCAGCCTCAGGCACCAACATGTCTAATGCCAGCCCTGGCAATCCCATTAAAACAGGGTCACATCTCACTTTGGGGTCCTGACACACAGCTTGAGAACCACTGCTCTATGTTGATGGGAGAGAGTTTTCTGTGGGTGCAGTTAATCCACTTCCCAAGAGGTGGCAGCTATGTCAGTGGGAGAAGCTATATCGGTGGGTGTGCAAGCTGTGGTGGTTACCACATTTAAGAAGTTTAATCAAACCCCATTTTTAAAACCACCTGTGGTCTGGGAATGGCAAAGGACCTTGATGAAGCAGGGTTTGTCCTTCAAAGTCCTGAAAATCACAATTCTCTATTCAGCTCATTGTGCTGGTATAGCTCAGTGGTAGAGTGGTTGATTGCAGCTCCAGTGATCCTCAGTTTAAACCCCAATGTTCTCTTATAACCTTCTTTCCTTTTTTAAAAAAAAAAAGGAAAACATTTTCATTTCCATTCTCCATTCTGTTCAGGGGCTCCTCTATACGGGAGTGCTTGATATGAATGTAAACACTCAAGATTTCGCGGTCCAAATGCATAAAAACCTAGCGAAGCTGTCCATCAGCTGAAATCAGTTCCAATCCTCTAAGTGTCTAGTTTATTTTTTCATCAATTAAACAAAGGTATCATATGAATGCACATTTGCAGATCCCTCTTCTCCAGGAGCTATGTTGTGCAGAAGAACAAGAACCACATACAGCTGTAGTTCAGGAGTCTGATGACAAATGTTCTGAGGGCTGGAAAAAATGCCTTCTAGTGAGGTATTGAACAAGCTCAACCTGTTTAGCTTATCAAAAGAAGATTGAAAGGTGACTTCATTGAAGTGTTGAAGGGCCTTAATGGAGAGAAAAAGTTGTGTATTAAAGGGCTCTTGAATCTAGCAGAGAAAGGCATAACAAGACCCAGTGGCTGGAAGGTGAAAAGAGACAAATTCATATTACAAATAAGACACAAATATTCAACAGCGAGGATGATTCACCACAGAAACAAGCTACCAAGGAAAGTGGTGGATTCACAATCTCTTGATGTCATTTCATGAAGACTAGATGCCTTTCTGGAATGTGTTTGCCCCAAAAGTAGCTCTTGTGTCATACAGGAGGCCTGTGATATGCAGGAGGTCAAATTAGATGCTCTAATGGTCTCTTCTGGCCATCAAGTCGAATAATTTCTGAAAAACTGAGTGTAGCATTTGGAGCAGCGTCTGATGTTTTCCTGTCTAGCCGGCTTGCTGCCTAGAATGAACGCTCCTTGAGTGGGGTGATCCACAGGGAGTAGCTCAAACCTCCAAAGTGCCTGGCCAGGGGCAGGACATTAGCCCAGCAAGGGAGGGGTGTGGCAGTGACATCACAAAGGCTTTTTGCAGGACCTCAGACTATTGGCCAAAGGTGGTGGGGAGGTGGTGACCTCACAGAGAGATGCTGACATCAGCCAGGCAGGACAGGGGCGAGGGGCCAGGGAAACCTCAGAGACCCTGTGGCTTTGCTTCAGCAAGTCTCCTTCTCCAGGTCTCTCTTTGAGGACTGAGAGAGTATTCGGGTTCACGTACGTGAGCGCCAGGAGGAACCTCTTTCGAGTTTTCTCCTTCCCTTTTCCTGATTTTACTAGAAAACAGCCGTCCCTGTTTAGAAGGTAAGAGCCTCCTCGAGGTTTGAAACCTGTTCAGTCTGATCCATCTGGTGACAGTTGAATTCTAGGCATGGAAAACACGAGCTTAAGGAGGCAGAATTTTATTCCGTACCTGGGATTTTGTCCCTTAAAATCACTGGGGACATTAGGGTTTGTTCTTTTTGTTTCACCTTTTCCTCCATCCATCCCTCCCTCCTTTCTCTTCGTCTCTTGCTTCTTTTGTCCTTTCTCCTGTTCCTCCCAAAACCAGGAGCAGTGTCGGGGTGTGTTTGGGGCGGGGGCAGAGAGGGGCTGGGCGGCACTGGGGAGGGGAGCTTGGGGGTGTTGGGGGCAGGGGCAGAATAGGGGATGGGCGGCATCGGGGAGGGGAGCTCGGGGTTGGGCACGGGGGCAGAGAGGGGATGGGCGGCACTGGGGAGGGGGATCTCGGGGGTGTTTGGGGGCAGGGGTAGAGAGGGGATGGGCAGCACTGGGGAGGGGAGCTCGGGGGTGTTTGGGGCTGGGGCAGAAGAGGGGATGGGCGCCACTGGGGAGGTGGAGCCTGGGGTGTGTTTGGGGGTGGGGTAGAGAGGGGATGGGCGGCACTGGGGAGGGGAGCCTGGGGGTGGTTGGGGGCGGGGCAGAAGAGGGGATGGGCGGCACTGGGGAGGGGAGGTCGGGGGTGTTAGGGGATGGGGGCAGAGACGGGGATGGGCGGCACTGGGGAGGGGAGCTGGGGGTGTTTGGGGTTGGGGGCAGAAGAGGGGATGGGCGGCACTGGAGAAGGGGACCTCGGGGTTGGGGCGGGGCAGAGAGGGGATGGGCGGCGCTGTGGGAGGGGAGCCTGGGGTGTTTGGGGCAGGGGCAGAGAGGGGATGGGCGGCGCTGGGGAGGGGAGCTCAGGGGAGTGTTGGGGCGGGTCAGAGAGGGGAGGGGTGGCACTAGGAGGGGAGCTCAGGGGGTGTTTGGGGCAGGGGCAGAGAGGGGATGGGCGGCGCTGGGGAGGGGACCACGGGGTGGGGGTTGGGGTGGGGACAGAGAGGGGATGGGCGGTAGTGGGGAGGGGAGCCTGGGAGGTGTTGGGGGCAGGGGCAGAGTGGGGTTGGGCGGCACTGGGGAGGGGAGCCTGGGGGTGTTGGGGTGGGGTCAGAGAGGGGATGGGCGGCACTGGGGAGGGGAGCTTGGGAGTGTTGGGGTGGGGTCAGAGAGGGGATGGGCGACAGTGGGGAGGGGAGCTGGGGGTTGGGGCGGGGCAGAGAGGGGATGGGCGGCACTGGGGAGGGGAGCTCAGGAGGGGGTTGGGGCGGGGTAGAAGAGGGGATGGGCGGCAGTGGGGAGGGGAGATCGGGGTGTTGGGGCGGGGCAGAGAGGGGATGGGTGGCACTTGGGGAGGGAGATCGGGGTGTTGGGGGGGGGGCAGAGAGGGGATGGGCGGCAGTGGGGAGGGGAGCTCGGGCGGTGTTGGGGGCGGGGCAGAGAGGGGATGGGCGGCAGTGGGGAGGGGAGCTCGGGAGGGGTTGGGGCGGGGCAGAGAGGCGGATGGGCGGCGCTGGGGAGGGAACCACGGGGTGGGGCAGAGAGGGGATGGGCGGCACTGGGAGGGGAGCTCGGGGTTGGGGCGGGGCAGAGAGGGGATGGGCGGTGTTGGGAGGGGGACCTCAGGGGTTTGGGGCGGGGCAGAGAGGGGATGGGCGGCAGTGGGAAGGGGAGCTCGAGGGGTTGGGGCGGGGCAGAGAGGGGATGGGTGGCAGGGGTGGGGGCGCTGGGGCGGTTGGGGGCGGGGCAGAGAGGGGATGGGCGGCACTGGGGAGGGGAGCTCGGAGGGGTTGGTGGCGGGGCAGAGAGGATGGGCGGCAGTGGGGAGGAACTCGGGGTTGGGGGGGGAGGAGGGGAGGGCGGCAGTGGGGAGGGGAGCTCGGGGGTTGGGGCGGGGGCAGAGAGGCGGATGGGCGGCGCTGGGGAGGGGCACCACGGGGTTGGGGCGGGGAGGAGGGGATGGGCGGCAGTGGGGAGGGAGTTCGGGGGTTGGGGGCGGGGCAGAGGGGGAGGGCGGCACCGGGGAGGGGAGCCTGGGGTTGGGGCGGGGTCAGAGAGGGGAGGTGGCACCGGGGTGGGGAGCTCGGGGTTGGGGGCGGGGTCAGAGAGGGGGATGGGCGGAACTGGGGGAGGGGGAGCTCGGGGGGGTGTTGGGGGCGGGGGAGGGGGAGGGGCGGCACCAGGGGAGGGGAGCTCGGGGGTTTGGGGCGGGGTCAGAGAGGGGAGAGGTGGCACTAGGGGAGGGAGCTCGGGGATGGGCGGCACTGGGGCAGGGGAGCTCGGGGGTGTTAGGGACGGGGCAGAGAGGGGACGGGCGGCGCTGGGGAGGGGACCACGGGGTGGGGTTGGGGTGGGGACAGAGAGGGGATGGGCGGCAGTGGGGAGGGGAGCTCGGGGAGGTGTTGGGGGCAGGGGCGGAGTGGGGTTGGGCGGCACTGGGGAGGGGAGCTCAGGGGTGTTGGGGTGGGGTCAGAGAGGGGATGGGCGGCACTGGGGAGGGGAGCTTGGGGAGTGTTGGGGTGGGGTCAGAGAGGGGATGGGCGGCAGTGGGGAGGGGAGCTCGGGCGGTGTTGGGGGCGGGGCAGAGAGGGGATGGGCGGCAGTGGGGAGGGGAGCTCAGGGGGTTGAGGGCGGGGCAGGGAGGGGATGGGCAGCACTGGGGAGGGGAGCTCAGGAGGGGTTGGGGCGGAGGCAGAGAGGGGATGGGCGGCACTTGGGGAGGGAGTTCAGGGGGGTTGTGGGCGGGGGCAGAGAGGCGGATGGGCGGCACTGGGGAGGGGAGCTCGGGGGTTGGGGGCGGGGCAGAGAGGGGATGGGCGGCAGTGGGAAGGGGAGCTCGAGGGGGTTGTGGGCGGGGCAGAGAGGGGATGGGCAGCAGTGGGGTGGGGGCGCTCGGGGGTTGGGGCGGGGCAGAGAGGGGATGGGCGGCACTGGGGAGGGGGAGATCGGAGGGGTTGGGGCGGGGCAGAGAGGGGATGGGCGGCATTGGGGAGGGGGAGCCTGGGGGTTGGGGGCGGGGCAGAGAGGGGATGGGCGGCAGTGGGGAGGGAGCCTGGGGGTTGGGGCGGGGAGGAGGGGCGGCAGTGGGGAGGGGAGCTCAGGGGTTGGGGGCGGGGAAGAGGGGAGGGCGGCAGTGGGGCGGGGAGCTCAGGGGTTGGGGGCGGGGCAGAGAGGCGGATGGGCGGCGCTGGGGAGGGGCACCACGGGGGTTGGGGGCGGGGAGGAGGGGATGGGCGGCAGTGGGGAGGGAGTTCAGGGGTTGGGGCGGGGCAGAGAGGGGAGGGGCGGCACCGGGAGGGGAGCTCGGGGGTTGGGGACGGGGTCAGAGAGGGGAGGGGCGGCACCGGGGGTGGGGAGCTCAGGGGTTGGGGGCGGGGTCAGAGAGGGGATGGGCGGCAGTGGGGAGGGAGCTCAGGGGTTGGGGGCGGGGCAGGGAGGGGATGGGCGGCACTGGGGAGGGGAGCCTGGGGGTTTGGGGGCGGGGCAGAGGGGAGGGGCGGCAGTGGGGAGGAGCTCGGGGTTGGGGGCGGGGCAGAGAGGGGATGGGCGGCAGTGGGGAGGGGGAGCTCAGGGGGTTGGGGGCGGGGCAGGGAGGGGAGGGGCGGCAGTGGGGAGGGGAGCCGGGGGTTGGGGGCGGAGCAGAGAGGGGAGGGGCGGCAGTGGGGAGGGGAGCTCGGGGGTTGGGGCGGGGCAGAGAGGGGGATGGGCGGCAGTGGGGGAGGGGGCGCTCGGGGGGGTGTTTGGGCTGCTCAGGAGCCGCCTCGCGAACGCTTCAAGGCCACGTGACGCCCTCTCGGAAACTCCGCCTCTCCCGAGACAGCCAATAGGAAGAGGAGGCAGAGCCCTGACCAATGGGAGCGCGAGAAGAAACCTTCCCCCCCCCGCCCAGTTCCAGTGTGAGGTTGGGGGCTGCAGTGACCAGAGCCCCCAGCAGGGTGCAGCGGGGGGGGCTGCAGTGACCAGAGCCCCCAGCAGGGTGCATGGGGGGGGGGCTGCAGTGACCAGAGACCCCAGCAGGGTGCATCGGGGGGGCTGCAGTGACCAGAGCCCCAGCAGGGTGCATCGGGGGCTGCAGTGACCAGAGCCCCAGCAGGGTGCATCGGGGCTGCAGTGACCAGACCCCAGCAGGGTGCAGCGGGGTGGCTGCAGTGACCAGACCCCAGCAGGGTGCAGCGGGGGCTGCAGTGACTAGACCCCCCAGCAGGGGGCGCTGCCGGCCGGGGGGTTCCCTGCAGCCTGGTGCCATTCACAGGGAGACCCGCAATAGCCTGACCCCCCCACCCCTGTCCGAGCTCCCGCCCTGCCCCACAGCCCACTGCCTCTTGAGCAGCCCCTGCGGTGTCACCACTACCCCCGGCTGTGTCCCCGCAGCTTCCCAGCCCCAGCTGCCCTCCGGTGGCCCCACACTTCCCCTGCATCCTGCCCCATTCCCCTGAGTCCCAGCTTCACCCCGACATCTCTCCAACCCACCTCCCCATAGCAGCCTCTGCCCCCAGTGCCCCGGCCCTGCTCCCGGGGGCTTGAGAGGCCCCACCCCCGGCCGCTCCACTCCCACAATGGGCAGCTGCTGGCGCTGAGGAAGGGGGTCTGGGCCAGGCCAGGTGCTGGGCCAATCCTGGTGAAAGAGAGACGAGCCGGCAAGGCTGAGAGGCCCTCCCTTGTCTGGGGACAGGGGCTCCCACAATTTGGCCAGTGTCACCTCCCCATCCAGAGGAGACGTCCACTCCCAGCAGGCCGTGCTCCATCTCCACCCCGCAGGGGAGCCCCAGTCCAGCAGTGCCCCACCCCGCCCCATCAGCAGCCAAGCCGGGAACCTGCCCCTTCTCCTGCGAGGGCTGCAGGACTCCTGCCCCGCAGCACCAGCCTCCCCATGTCCCCGGGGTGGGGTGGGGAAGGGGGATTCCTTCTTCCCATTGCCCAGATCCCACCCCACCCCGGGCTGCCCAGACGGGAGCCAGGGCTGCAGCAGTTGGCTGCTTCCCCAGGGCTACCAAGGAGCCGCCAGGAGAAGGGACGAGATTCTCCACGGCTCTGCAGCCGTTCACACTGGGACCCGTCTCACACGGGGGAAACTGAGGCACCAGGGAGGGCGAGATGGGCTGCACCAGCTCAGATTGGGAGTCTGTGGGAGAGTCAGGAACAGAACCCAGGAGTCCTGGCTCCATGGGCAGCTTGGGACTCCTCCACTTGGGGAGGCTGGGCGGGCCCGGACTGTGGCCCTGCCCCAAGGCCTGCTGCCACTCAGCCTCCTCCTGCCAAAGCCCCGCCCACACGCCCCCTCCACCCCACCCACACTCCCCCTTCAGCCCCGCCCACACGCCCCTTCAGCCCCGCCCACACGCCCCCCTCAGGACCTCTTTGTTCCACTCCCCTGACCCCCGCCCACCTCTCACGTCTCTTCCCCCGAGGCCCTGCCACTTGTGCCTCTTCGCCCCCACCCCAAGGCCCCCCCCGCCTGCCTCTCTGCCGTTTGCACCCCCGGCCTCTCCCCCCACGGCCTCATGTGGCCGGATGGAGCTTGGGAAAGGGCGAAGTGAGGATGGGGCCTTGCGTGGGAGAGGACGCGCGGGAGCAGGGCCTCTGGGTGGAGCACGGGCCAGGTGCCTCCCCGGGCCCCTTATACCCATGGCCCCTGCCTGGCTCCCGGCCTCCCCGGCTCTAACCACTAGACCCCGCGGCACTGGGACAATTTGTATAGTGGGAGGTGCTGAGAGCCAGTGAACAAAACTGTAAACCCTGCACAGGATGGAAACCACTTCAAGCCAGGGGGTGCACAAGACTGGCCCCCACTCCCTTCCCAGAGCCAGCGGTGGGACCCGGATACCCTGGCTCCCAACCCCCACTCTAACCACTAGCCTGCACTGCCCTGCCACAGCTGGGGAGAAGAACCAGGAGTCCTGACTCCCAGCCCGGCCGTGGGTGGAGCAGGACGTACTGGCCATGGGCTCAGCTGGGCATCGCTTACCATCAGGCTGGATAGTATCCCAGTGCTGACCTCCAGCCCCACAGCTCTGCTGGTGCCCCTCACTCCCGACCCGCAGCCCCTGTTATCCCAGTCCTGATCTCCAGACCCACAGTTCTGCTGGTGCCCCTCACTCCCGACCTGCAGCCCCTACTATCCCAATCCTGATCTCCACACCCACAGCTCTGCCGGTGCCCCTCACTCCCAACCCGCAGCCCCTGTTATCCCAGTCCTGATCTCCAGACCCACAGTTCTGCTGGTGCCCCTCACTCCCGACCTGCAGCCCCTACTATCCCAATCCTGATCTCCACACCCACAGCTCTGCTGGTGCCCCTCACTCCCGACATGCAGCCCCTGCTTTCCCAGTCCTGACCTCCAGACTCACAGTTCTGCTGCTGCCCCTCACTCCCGACCCGCAGCGACTGGGCTTCCCGCGGAGCTCCCCAGTTACTGCGCTGCCAGTGCCCCTCACTCCCGACCCGCAGCCCCTCCTATCCCAATCCTGACCTCCACACCCACAGCTCTGCCGGTGCCCCTCACTCCCGACCTGCAGCCCCTGCTTTCCCAGTCCTGACCTCCAGACTCACAGCTCTGCTGGTGCCCCTCACTCCTGACCCACAGACCCCTGGGTTCCCTTCAGCTCTACCGGTGCCCCTCACTCCCGTCCCACAGCCCCCTGGGTTCCCCCCAGCTCTAGTGGTGCCCCTCACTCCTGACCCGCAGCCCCTACCATCCCAGTCCTGACCTCCAGACTCACAGCTCTGCTGGTGCCCCTCACTCCCGACCCGCAGCCCCTTAGGCGTCCACCAGCTCTGACGGTGCCCCTCACTCCCGACCCGCAGCCCCCTGGTCTCCCTCCAGCTCTGCCGGTGCCCCTCACTCCCGACCTGCAGCCCCTGCTATCCCAGTCCTGACCTCTAGACTCACAGCTCTGCTGGTGCCCCTCACTCCTGACCCGCAGCCCCCTTGAGTCCTCGCTGAGCTCCCCAGTTACTGCGCTGCTGGTGCCCCTCACTCCCGACCCGCAGCCCCTTAGGCGTCAACCAGCTCTGCTGGTGCCCCTCACTCCCGACCCGCAGCCCCTTAGGCCGCCACCAGCTCAGCCGGTGCCCCTCACGCCCGACCCGCCGCCCCCTGGTCTCCCTCCAGCTCTGCCGGTGCCCCTCACTCCCGACCCGCAGCCCCTGCTATCCCAGTCCTGACCTCTAGACTCACAGCTCTGCTGGTGCCCCTCACTCCCGACCCGCAGCCCCCTAGTCTCCCTCCAGCTCTGCCAGTGCCCTTCATTCCCGACTCGCAGCCCCTGCTATCCCAGTCCTGACCTCCAGACTCACAGTTCTGCTGCTGCCCCTCACTCCGGACCCGCAGCCCCTCCTATTCCAATCCTGATCTCCACACCCAGAGCTCTGCTGGTGCCCCTCACTCCCGACCTGCAGCGACTGGGCTTCCCGCGGAGCTCCCCAGTTACTGCGCTGCCAGTGCCCCTCACTCCCGACCCGCAGCCCCTCCTATCCCACTCCTGACCTCCAGACTCACAGCTCTGCTGGTGCCCCTCACTCCCGCAGCCCCTTAGGCGTACACCAGCTCTGACGATGCCCCTCACTCCCGACCTGCAGCCCCTGCTTTCCCAGTCCTGACCTCCAGACTCACAGCTCTGCTGGTGCCCCTCACTCCCGTCCCGCAGCCCCCTCGATTCCTCGCTGAGCTACCCAGTTACTGCGCTGCCGGTGCCCCTCACTCCCGACCCGCAGCCCCTGCTATCCCAGTCCTGACCTCTAGACTCACAGCTCTGCTGGTGCCCCTCACTCCCGACCCGCAGCCCCCTCGATTCCTCGCTGAGCTCCCCAGTTACTGCGCTGCTGGTGCCCCTCACTCCCGACCCGCAGCCCCTTAGGCGTCAACCAGCTCTGACGGTGCCCCTCACTCCCGACCCGCAGCCCCTGCTATCCCAGTCCTGACTTCCAGACTCTCAGCTCTGCTGGTGCCCCTCACTCCCGACCCGCATGGGTCACCCCTGGAGCAGGTTAAAGCTGCAGGTTGACAGTGGGGTTGCTGCCCCTGTGAACAGCTGCTGTAGCACCGCCTGGGCAGGACAGGGAGATCCAGTTATACCCCCCCACAGCCTGTATCGGGGGATGGGAGCGCTCACACCCTGGGGACCTACCCACCAGAGATCTTCTGGGGGGGGAGAGTGGCACCCACACACCCAGCATCTTGTAGGGGGGGACAAGGGCATCCACACTCCGGGATCCTCTGCAGAGGGATGGACACCCACACATCCAGGATTCTGTATGGGGGGCAGAGGTACCCGGACACCTGGGCTCCTGGATGGGGGATGGGGGGCACCGAAACATCCGGGATCTTACCTAGCAGGACAGCGGCGCCTGCAGCTCGACATGAGACGGGGCCGGGGGAACCAGTAGCATTTCCCAGTTCCAGGCTGTCCCCATCTGACCAAGGCACAGAGCTCACAAGCAGAGTTTAAAGCTCCAGCTGCCAGGCAGCAAAATAAGCCGGGCTCCCTGGCTGGTGCCTTTGATCCCAACGCCTGGGGAGGCTGAAGCCGGCGGATCGCTTGAGCTCAGGAGTTCTGGGCTGCAGGGGGTTGTGCCGATTGAGTGTCCGCACTAAGCTCGGATCCTGGGGAAGCTTGGGGTCCCCAGGTTGCCTAAGGAGGGGTGAACCGGCCCAGGTCAGAAACAGAGCAGGTCAAAACTCCTGTGCCGATCAGTAGTGGGGTTGCACCTGTGAATAGCCCCTGCAGCGTAGCCTGGGCAAGACAGTGAGACACGGTCTCTTTTAAGACCCCCCCCCCCCGCAGAGCCTGGCTGGGGGGATGGGAGCACCCACATGCTGGGGATTCTGACTTGGGGGGAGGGACGCCCCCCTGCAACACGGATCTTGAAAAGAGGAACAGCGACACCCACACACCACAGAACCTGGATGGGGGCAGGGGAACCACACACGGGAGCTAGTTCATGGGGTGGGGGACACACCCATATGCTCCATTGCACCATTCTTAATGAGAAGAACGGGGGCATCCGCACAACACGGATCCTTAACGGGCGGGGGGACACCCACACACTCCACTATTAACCAGGAGGGACAGGGGCACCAGACACCCCCAGTAGCGTGGAGAACACCCACATCCACCGGATCCCTCATGGGGGGTAAGACAGAGGGGATTGTAATGGGGCCCAGCGCACCCACGCACCAGGGATTGTTAAGGGTTGAATGGACAGGGACACCCACACACACTGAGATCACGTCCTTGGAGGAACGCAAACCCTCCACAGAAGGACCTGGTCTGTTCCATGATGGCAGCCCAGCCTGGGTGAGACAAAGTCTCCTTTTATACAGGCACGTCCCAGAGATCCTGACTAGGGGGAGAGAGACACCCACCCCCAGAGATCCTTAATGGTCTAGGGTGCACCCACACACCAGGGATTCTTATGGGTGGGAGGAATGGAGACAGCCAGACACACTGAGATCACTTCCTCCCAGGAGCCTGGGCCAGACAGGGAGACACAGTTCCCCTTTCCAGATCTGCCAGACAACCTTCCTCCCACCCCCTCCACACAATGTTCTTATCTGGAGGTGAAGCCAGGAAACCACATGGAGGACTCTTACCTGGGGAACTGGGGGGACCCACTTACCACCAGAGATTGTTAAGGGCAGGAGGAACAGGGACTCCCACCTCTGCAGCATGGGGGTGGGTTGCCTGCTGGGATCATCTGGGCATATTTCACCTCGTCAGTTCCCTGCCATTGCCTTGGGGGCCCCTTGTTCGCTGCCTCTGGCACCCAGTTTAGCCTCCTTCCTGAGGGCTGAAACGCTTTGATCTGTCTAAGGTCCGTGGGATCAATGTGTGTCATGGTGTAATTCTGTGTTATTCGGGGGTCAGACTAGCTGAGCTAATGGCCCCTTCTGCCCTTAAACGCCATGAAAACATTTCCCTGGTTTCTCCTTGCGCCTGACAGACACCACGGTGAGGGGCCCAATAGAAGATCCTGGACACAGCGCTCTGGCTCTTACTTTACTTGGGGACGTCAGCGCTTTCCTAGCAAAGCTGCTGCTAAAGCGCTGGATTTGGGGAACGGTTCGGCTCCGGTTCAGAGATCTGCCTGCGGGGTGTGAACCTGCCACGAGGAGCGGGAAACGCAACCAGCAACCGGAGGCGTTGGCTGAGCTCCGGGCTGCCCCCGTGTGGCCAAAGCTTAGAACTGAGCAGCGGAGTTTGAAGCTGGCGCTGGGAGGGAGCTGAACACGCGGGGCACGAAGGCTCCTGCATGTAATGCTTGTTGGGTGGGCAGCTGAGCGTAGCTGATTGCTGGAGTTCAGGGCTGCACCCCGGGGTGCTGAGCAGGTGTCTGTGCTCAGGTTGGCCTTGCTATGATGGTTTCTGGGAAGTTTGGGGCCGCCAGTCTCCCTAAAGAGAGGGGAACCAGGCCAGAAAAGGAGGCTTTCAAAACTCTGGTACAAATTGCCAGTGGGACTGACCCTGTGAAGAGCCGCTGCAGCCCCGCCAGGGAGATCCGGTCTCTCTTTGTGCAGCCCCCTCCTTTCCTCAGGACGAGGGTTGTGCTCAAAGATCTGTGCCCCGTGTTCTAACCTCCGTGTGAAGCGCACAGTGCAAATAACCCTCAGCGCATCAGCTCAGTTCCAGGCTCCACTTCCACTCACTCAGGCAAGATGGTGCAGAGCAGGGCCGGCTTTAGGCCTATTTCACCAATTCCTCCGAATCGGGCCCCGTGCCTAAGAGGGCCCCACGTCCAGTGAGAATCCCTTCCCTGGCTAGAGGCGCCTTTTTAATTTTTACTCACCTGGCGGCGCACTGGGTCTTCGGCGGCACTTCAGCGGCGGGTCCTTCAGTGCCTCCAAAGACCTGGAGTGAGTGAAGGACCTGCCGCCGAAGACTCGGAGCACCACCCGGTGAGTACAAGCCCCGTGCTTCCTAAAGCCGTCCCTGGTGCAGAGGAGCCCCTGGGTGGCTGTGGGCCTGGGGAGGGTGGCTTTTGATTTTTCGGCCTGACCGCTACGGGCAACCAGGCCAAAAGTCAGATGGCCGGCTCTCCCGTCCACCACGCTCATCAGGAGCCCTTAGTTGACCGGCTCGGAGAATGCGGGCAGCGTCCCCCACTACCTCTCGCATGCAAAGCGAGCGCTCTGCCGCTTGAGCTAATTCCCCGCAGCTGGCCTGACTCTCAGGCACCGGGCAAAAAAAGGCAAGGGCTCTGTGGCCTTAAGCAGAACACAGCCTGAAATGGGGGGAAGGGGGGCTTGCTACCCAGAGCTGGGGAAGGGGGTCCGAGTCCCAGCCACGCTCCTCGGCACAAACACCAACGCTCCCTCCCTGGAGTGTGTCTGGGCTGAGAGTTAGCCCCTGAAACAAGCACCAAGCTTCAGAAGACAACGCAGGGATAGATCACTTGACGATTGCCTGCTCTGGCCATTGCCTCTGAAGCGCCTGGCATCGGTTACTGTCGGAAGACGGGATAGTGGCCTAGATGGACCATCGGTCTCACCCAGGAGGGCCGTTCTTATCTTCACCACTTTCCTCTAACCCAAGCAAAGCCAGAAGCAGGCCCAGCTCAGCAACTCTAGCAGACTCCCTGGCCTCTGGCCCAGCATACAGCAAAACGACCCTGCCTCCGCCAGGATAGACAGCCACCGACTCCCTCTTCCAGACCAACGCAGCCCTTCCCCGCTTTGGCTGTTTCCAAGCTGTCCATGCTAAACTCTCGGTGTGGGCATTTGGCTTCCACCAGTCAGAGTGCCGTGCCTGCGTCTTCCCAGGGCCGACTCCCTTTTTGACATTTCCTTTTTCTCTGGCACAGGGAGTGACCTATGTCTGGATTCTCCCTGTCTCCCATCAGGTGTTGGGATGGTGAGTGAGAACGAGGAGGAGAATCCCCAGCAGGAAGATGCTGAGCAATTACAACCCACTGCCCCGCTCCTGCACTCCCTTCACCCCTAACCACTGTGCCGCGTCCTGCACCCACGTGGGGACTCTGACCTGTGTGCATGGAGCAGCTGGCATTGCTGCCTGCTCCTCCCTGGAATGCTGCTTCTCCGGGCACCCCGAGGGGCTGCGGGGGCAGGGTGATAAGTGACATCATCCAAGCTCCCTGCATCCAGGTCACTTTCCTCAGCCGGGCTGCATCAGGGGAGGGCAGAGAGCAGCAGCTTCTGATGCTCCCGTCACAGCACCAGGTGGGGAAAGTGACCAGGACGCATTGAGCACGTAGTGTTGCTCCTCGCTCCCCACAACCCTCTATGGGGCCATGGACGAGCATTGGGGGCAGGGGAGAGCAGTGAGCACCTTTGCACTGGCACACGGTGCCCTTTAACCCCTGGAGCCCTGGGCGGCTGCCGGGGGCCCCACCCCTAAGGCCGGCCAGGCTCCCCAGCACGAACAGCAGAGACACAGGGAGACTGGCCACCCACTGAGCAGTGGTAGCCTGGGCGGCTCATAATGGAGGCTCGGGGGGCTCAGCCTCCCCAAACCTTGCGTCGCCAAGGGGGCAGTGGGGCCCATGACTAGGGGCCCTGGCCAAATTGGGCCCCCCTGGAAAAGTCTCCCCCATGTTGGCCCCAGGGCTGGAGGAGCTCCCACTCCCTGCTACGGCCCGGGGGCTGCATCAGGGCACAGAGCTTCTCTGGTCTCGGGCCGCAGCGGGCAGGGGCAAAGGAGTGATAGGGCGGGGCCAGTGGGGGACGGGGTGGAACAGAGGTGACAGTGGATGGGGCTGTGTGTGGAAGGGGGCGGAGCCACAGACAGTAATGGGGGGTCATGGTTCCAGTTCTGGAGCCCCTGCACTTGTTCTCCCTTTCCCCGGGCTTTGGCATCACTAGCCCCTGCTTAGCGAGTAGGGTTCAGTGGTCCCCAAAATGTGGGGCATGACTCCTAGGGGGACACAGATGAAGTTTCATGGGGGCACCTCAGGGCCCGAGCCAGCCCCCATGGAGGGCAGGAGATAACACCACTCAGCCCCACCTCTTCCCCAGCTCTTCCCCAACCCCACCCTCAGCCTGGGCCCCTGACTCCCATCCTGGCCTTGACCCCCTTACCCCTGTTTGCACCCCCCTCCCCAGCAAGCAACAGCCCCACTCCCAGCCCCTGTTTTTGACAATGGCTTCCAAGGCCACAACCATGGATGTCCTCAATCACATCTATGCAGTCCAATAAAAGCTATTCCTCACCCACCCACCCCTCCATCAGGACGGACTAGGTATGTTCTGCTGCCCTTCACTCATGCAGGAAGGATAATAACATTTCATTCCACTCAATCCTAAAGTGATTTGTAACCCACCACCAGCCAAAACTGCTCATTTTGTGGAAGCGGCCCCATCATGCTGCATACCTAGGCAGAGTAGGTGTGTCTGTGCAAACACAGTTTGTTCCTAAAGTCTTTCCCCCAGCTCATTCAGCCCCTGCTTATGCTTAGTATTTAAAAACTCCATATTGGCCCTATCACTGCCGACCTTAGATTTCTCCTCCTGTCCCTTTTTTTTGCTAGTTCAGGTGAAGTGGCTGAGTGGTTAAGGTGAAGGACTGCTAATCTATTGTGCTCTGCATGCACGGGTTCAAACCCTTTTCTCATAGGATGTGTTTAGTCTTCAGACCTTCTTTATTTATAGACAACCATCTACCCCTTTGGTACAATTACAGATCAAACTAAAACTTTCTCAGAAACTCAGACCCTCCTTGCTTTAAATAAAATGTCTAAATCCCAGATTTTTAAAGAAATTCTCTAGTCTCATATTTCTTAGTTTTTATCTCAAAAGGTAACATCCTCATCATCTCCCCCAAACACCCCAGGACCTCCCCAAATTATTAAAATATCCTCAACCCGAGCAAGGCTACAACAGTGAACCAGAGCTAGTGTCTAGGCCAAGCTGTTCTGAAGGAGGCAACTCAAACATTTTCTCCCTGTTTCCCTTGGCAAAGTCTGACTGAGAAAACAAAATTCCCCAAACTGAAAATTTTCTGCTGAGAACCCAATACTAGTCTGTTTGGAGACTGGTTTGAAAGTATTATTGTTATTATTCGCTTCTGATTTCTGAATCAGTTCAGTTCAGTCTTTGTCCTCCCGATATGTTTCCAGATGTTGAGTTGTGGGGGAGAGAGGCCAAGTCATGATGTCTCTACCCTTCTTTCATAGATTCTTCCGACTTGCTAGGAAGCTCCTTTGCTACGATGTGAGTCAAGCAGTGTCCATTTTTGCTGTGCTATCTCGGAGAAGTCTGCATTGTACACAGTTCCTGGGATAGTCCTTGGCAGTGTGGATACCTTCAATGGGCCAGCAGCAAGTCTGGCTCCTCCATTGTCACACCTGAAAGGCTGGTGGGGGGCATTTCCCAACCTCATAACATATCCCAGTAACGCACACAGAGCAAAACTTCATAACTTCCCAACCAATGCGAGCACACACAATCCAACACGATATTAATGTTCAACAGATCAAGACTTTTGAAATGATACCTCACCAGGCAGACTTTGTACCAACCATGTCATCATTATATGAGCGTGGTGAATATGGGGCTTCCAGGGTGCTGCTCTGAGCACAGCGTGCCACACCTGGGCTGACACTGCAATGGAGACGTACCCTTAGAGTCCATCTCTCCTGGGATAAAGATGGCAGCAGGGCTGGCCTGGGTCATCTGACTTGGGCTCCTGGAGCTAAAGCTGAGGGGCTACAATCTGTGGTGCAGATATTTGTGTTCACACTGAAGCCTGGGTTCAGAAACCCTCACCCCTCGTGGGGCCTCAGAGGTTGGGCTCAAGCCCATATGTCTGCACTGTAATTTTATAGTCTTGCAGCCCAAGCCCCATAAGCCTGAGTCAGCTGACCCGGGCTTTGAGACAGGTGCCCTGGGTGTTTTAATCACAGTGTAGACATAACATTAGTCTACGTCTCCAGTACAATGAAACACCCAGGGCTGGCCCATGTCATATTAATCAGGATCCTGCAGCTTGGTCTGGTTAAAGTTGCAGTGTCTGTGTCTGGGCTCAGGCTCTGTACCCTGCTCTAGGAGCCCAGAAAGTTGGGAGGGAGTTTATCAAGTGGAAATGGTAAAGCCACAGTGAAGTATCACCTTAGACTCATGGCATTTTTCCATTGGTCTTTCTGCGCTTAACTCCCAAACTTTCTGTAATTCTGTCACAGATTCTGGCAGCCACAATGAGCATTTGGGTGAGAGCTCAGACCTGCCCCTGTCCCAGAGGGAGGGGGGTCATCTGTGTGGGGACTGGACCACTGACCTATCAGCTCTTAACTCCCAAATGCTCAGTAACTCTGTTATCAGTGCCTGTGAGTGTAATTTAAACCACAGGAATAGCCATTCTGGGATAGTCCATTGGTCCACCTAGCTCTGAATCTTGTCTTCTGACAGTAGCCAATGCCAGGTGCCCCAAAAGCCACTACCCACATCACCACTGGGAGGTGAACCCAGGATCTCCTGTTTACTAAACAGGGGCTGTAACCAGCTACGCCATGGTGCCTGCTGTTATTTAAAGCATCCTGTCTGCCCACACCTGACTGTCTGCCAACCCCCACAGGGGCCTGACAAGCTTTGCTCGTGTTTGGATTCTGTAAAGCAGAGGAGCAGGTGAAGATTTACTCCTAAGGTGGGTGTGTGATTCTTTGCACAAGTCTATGCTGCAAAATTAGATCGGTGTAACTACATTACTCAGGGGTGTAAAAAAATGTACCCCCCCCGCAATGCAGTTCTATCAACCCAGCCCTGGTGCAGACAGCGCTGTGTCAACAGGAGGGCTTCTCCCATCAACAGAGCTTGGGGAGGGGCTTGGTTAGTGACGACCCAGAGAACAGGTGGCCCATGACTCTTGCATGTGGGGAGGCTGGGCATGAGCTCTGGAAGCTCCCTAGGAGCTAGTCCGCCTCTTGCTTGCTCCTCTCCTCCCTCCTCCTTACCTGCTGCTCATGCCTCTACACCCTCTGCCCCAAGGTCTGCCCACCACCCACACCTCTCTGCCCCTCCTGTGACACCCATCCTGCCCAACACCCACACCTCTCTGCCCCTCCTGTGACACCCATCCTGCCTGCCACCCACACCTCTCTATCACCTCCCCTGCCCAGCCCAGCCCACCCCGCCGCTTGCACCTCTCTGCTCCCCCCCTGAGACCCGCTGTGCCCACCTCTTTCTTCATGCTGCTGTTGTTATTCCATGAATCATCAAGGATGGAATGAAAAGTTTACTCCAGGGTGAGGAAAGAAAGGAGCCACCAACCCCCTGGCAAAGCTCAGTGCCCCAGAGAAAACCTGCCCCCTGTATCGCAATCACTGATGTGCTGGGGATATGACGGGAAAGGGACTGTCTGAATTAAGGCAGGCCCCAGGGGATGGAGGGAGCTGGGGGGAGCACTGGGGGCTGGCAGGGAAGTGACTCTGCACAAGCAGCCCCTCCTCAGCCCATCTCTGCCCCCCTGTGTCTGTGGCTCCCAGCGCTGCTGGCCCCACTGACATCCCCTCTCCCCCCCCCCCCCGGCTCTGGCTCCCCTCAGGAGTGGCCGATCCAGCTCCAGGAGAGCAGGTGCCCCCTGGGAACGGGACAGGGGCCAAGTGTCCCAGCCAGAGCGGGAAGGGGGCAGCCCAGGAGTTCTCAGACGGGGGGTTACAGCCCCTCGTGGGGGGGGGTGAGGTTATTATGTGGGGGTCACAAACCGTCCAGCTCTGCAGGCAGCAGCAGTGAGGGTGGCAATGGAACAACGTCTGCTGTGAAAAGTGATATTGACAAATGTCTTCACACCCCCAGTGTTAAACAGTAACTAATTAAAAACCCTTTTCTGCTTATAACAATAATTCAATCGACGTGTGTTCTAGGCTGAATTTAAAAGTGGTGAGAAAAGTTAAACTCATTTTAAAGAATTGGGTTATAAATTAAGCATTTAAAATAATGTTAAATATGAAAAAATGTGTTTTGAATTGATGGTGGGGAGGGGGTCGCACTCGGCACCTTGCTTTGTGCAAGGGGTCACCAGTTCCAAAAGTTTGAGCCCCACTGGGTTACACAGGGAAAGAGCAAAGAGACCCTGAAACAGGCCTGCAGGGGAAATCCCCGGGGAGAGGGGTTCCCAGCTCACAAATCTTCCCCGCTCCAGTTACTGCCCCATCCCTGGGCTGTATCTCCAGTGCCGAGGCCATCACAGATCCCCTCTCTGCCCAGGGGGCTTGCACAGGTAGTTCCTTCGGCTGGGCCTCTGCCTCACTGAATAACTGCATAAATTCACTGGTGCTCCTCCCCTCCCCCTGCTTCTCTCTGTGACCCTTCTGCCACTGGGAGTCGGCAGCAACATGGCCCAGGGTTCAATATCTTGGGATCCTTTTTAACAACACATCACAGAACCCGCTCGAGCCCCCACCCAGTAACCTGGGACAATCCCACACCACCCCTGGGTGTCTCTAGGGGCAATACTTCCCCTGGCCAGCACCCAGTCTGAGGCCGTGTCTACACTACCAATGCCAACAACGGGTTCCGCTCGACAACGATTCACAGCAGTGCGGCCCGACACACGGTCATTTTCATCCTCTGAGTCAGGAAACCCACAAAAGCCTCTTCTTTTGTGCTGGGGCAGGCAAAAATAAGGTGACAGTAAATTATTCTGATTGCTAAAAGCAGGTTTAGGGGGTTGTGTATTTTTGAAAAACAAAATCAGTACTGATCCTTCTAACTAGCAGCATGAGATAAAGAAAAGAACCTGGACAAACCTTGTCAGTAACGGCTAATGTCCTAAATGGGAAATCAACAGCGGTTTGTAGCTGGGGGAGCGAACAGTCTGAATGTGTATGACCAGACCCCACCCCACCCCCACCCCCACAAAGCAGTAGGGCTTGGCACTCTGTCTGTGCATTGGTGTGGTGGCTGAGTGGTTCACCAAGCAGTGACAATCCAAGCAGGTTCCCTGAGTCAGTTCTGCACCAAAAAAAATAAAAATTCTGTGCACATTTTAGAATTCTGCAAATTTTATTTGCCAATAAATAAATGTGGAGGCTCCAGCATGACAGTGGGGAGCAGAGGCTCCTGGATGCCCAGAGGTGGGATATCACCCTGCAGCCCCCTCTCCCCTCCAGGGAAACAGACTCTGTGGTGAGGCTGCACCTCTCTGCTGACTACTCCAGGAGCCCCCAAAAGACTCCCCAGAACTGCTCATGAGGGGTGCATGACCACTCCTGTGGCTTCCCTATCAGAAAGTCAGATCAGCTGGCCCCAGGCGATTTGAAAGGGCCTGGGGGCTCCTGCCACTACTACCGGCAGCACCGTGGGGCTAAAGCGGATTCCTGCCCACCCTCGCTCTGCACGGCGCACCACTCCCAGAAGCACCTGGCACGTCCCTGCGGGGTGTGTCTCTCACACGCTGCCCCTGCCCCAAGCACCAACTCTGCCATTGGAACTGCAGCAATGGGAGCTGCAGGGGTGGTGCCTGTGGGCAGTGGCCCCAGGAGATTCCCCCCGGCCTCCTCCATGTAGAAGTTGCTGCCAGATGTGGGTGTGGGTCACTTTCAGGAGCTTCCCAAGATAAGGTGCCACACCCCAACACTCTGCCCCAGCCCAGATCCTGCACACACCCGAACTCCCTCCCTGAGTCTGCCACTGCCCCCCCACACCCCAACCCCTGCCCCAGCCCAGAGCCTGCACCTCATGCACCCAAATTCCCTCCCAGAGCATGCACCCCTCCTGCATCCAAACGGCCGCCCCTGCCCAGCCCAGAACCGGCACCTCATGTTCCCAAACTCCCTCCCAGAGCCTTAGGCAGAGATGGGGGGGGGGGGGCGGGGGAGGGGCAGGACTTGGACCCGTTCTGGGCATCACCAAAAGTTATATAAACCTGGCAACCCTGAGCTGGAGCCCTAGTCACTGCCCAGCTCTCGCCCTCCAGGAGGGGACTCTGTGGGGCAGGGCTCTGCCGGGGCTTTCTTCCTTCCTTTAATCACCGTGGAAGGGTGAACAGGGAGAGAATTTGTTCTTCTTTTCTGAACACACGCAGGCAGCTGGATTATTTCCAGGGCTGTAATAAAAACCAAACTAGCAGAGGATGGTTTCGATCCGTCGATCTCTGGGTTATGGGCCCAGCACGCTCCCGCTGCGCCACTCTGCTGTGGGGGGAGGGGGGCTTCCTGCAGGATGTAGTCACAGTGCAGCTCCCGAGCTGTGCCCTGGCGAGCTGTGCCCAGGGGATTTAGACGCTTTAGCGGCAGGTGATTGACACGCGCTGGGTCCCAGCCCCAGCGCTGAACTGACCCGCGCTCGCTGCATTCTCCGCCGGGGGCTCCTTGGTCTGATGGTTCAGCAGCACCAGCCCCGCCCCCGCTTTTCCCCTGGGGAGACCCGGCCCCTCTCCTGCCCCCTCCGGGCTGAGGCGGGTCCCAACCCCCCTGCGAGGGGCCCGGGGGCGGGGCCAGGCCCGGGGAGGAGCCGCCCCTTCCTGCTCCCCCCCCGCCCGGCCCCCGCCCCTGTGTGCGGCAGCGGGGCCATGGCCGGGGCCGGGCGCGCAGCGCGGGGCTGCTCCAGCCCTGCAGCCCGCGGGGCAGCGCGGTGGGGCCGGGGCAGCGCGGGGCGGGGACACGCGTGGGGCGGACACGCTCCTGCCGGGAGGGCCGGGCCCGGCTGCCTGGTTCGCCCCTGCCCGGGGTCCCCGCGCCCCGCGGCCGGAGCGGGCTGCCCGGGGCTGCGGGGGCGAGTGGCCCGGGCGGGGCGGGCCCGGGAGCTGCAGGGGCCGGAGCGCGGCTCGGCTGCAGAGCTCGGAGCCCAGGCTGGGCCCGGGAGCGAGGGGAATCTGGAGTGTCAGAGCCGGGCGGGAGCGGCTGGGGGCCTGTGGGGCTGCTGGGAGTTTGGGGTGTGCTGGGGTCAGGGCTGGGGGCCTGTGGGGAGCTGGGAGTTTGGGGTGCGCTGGGGACTGTGGGGCTGCTGGGAGTTTGGGGTGTGGGGGGGTCAGGGCTGGGGACTGTGGGGAGTTGGGAGTTTGGGGTGCGCTGGGGTCAGGGCTGGGGTATGTTTGGGGGCTCCGTGTTCAGATCTGGCCCTGCGGAGCTTTGGGGCTGGCGCTGGGGAAAGTGGGGACTGTCTGAAGTTGGCTGCTTGGGATGTGGGTGCGGCCCCGGGGAGCTGGGGGTTGGGCTGCACCCCTGTCCCTGCAGCCTGGGGCCCTGCGTTTCCTCTGGAAAAGCTGCTCCCTGTTTCACCAGCTCCTCTCAGTCTGAGTCCCAGGGACCCTGCCCAGGCATCTGCAGGGCAGGACGGGCCCTGAAATCTGGCAGCTGGGAGGTTTGCAGCAGTTTCTAACCCTCCCTCCCCTGCTTCTTCCAGGAGGCCCCACAAAGCATCTGGCCCTCTGGGAAAAGAGAGAGAAGCAGCCAAAGCCGAGGAGCAGCGGCAGAGCGAGGAGCTGCTGGTAGGTGCCCAGAGCCCCCCGCCACTGAGGTTTGCCTGGCATAAGAATGACCTGGTGAGTGCAGGGCCCACCCTGCCAGCCTCAGCCAGGGACCCATCCCCGCTGGAGCCCAGGGAGCCTGCAGGGTCAGACACGGGGGTAACATGATGCCCTTAGGATGCAGGAGGCTGCTGGGCAGCACAGGGTCAGTCTGTGTTAGCCCAGAGCCCCTGCCCACGGGCTGTCTGGATGTCACAGTGACCAGGGATCCTTTCTAGCTCCTGGGGGGGATGGGGAGGAAGGAGATGAAACGTGGGCTGCAGAGATGGAGGATTTGGCTCAGTGCAAGTTGATGAGGTTTCGGGGAGAAGTGTCCCTCCTGTAGGTGATGTACAGCTCACCCCGGCCCTGATCCCACCTCCTTCCTGGGATAAATGAACTTCCCATCCCCCACCGCAAGAGATCTTGTGTTCTGGTAAATAACTCTGCCACCCGCCCCGAAGCGCATTTATGATTTTCCCCAGTTACCGAGCAGGTGAATTTCAGTGTTGATAAATGCAAAATAATGCACGTTGGAAAAGATAATACCAAATGGACATAAACTGATGGGGTCTAAATTAGCTGTTACCACTCAAGAAAGAGATTTTGGAGTCACTGTGGATAGTTCTCTGGAAACATCCATGCAATGTGCAGCAGCAGTCAAAAAAGCAAACAGAATGTGGGAATCATTAGGAAAGGGATAGACAATAAAACAGAAAACATCGTATTGCCTGTATATACATCCATGGTATGTCCACACCTTGAATACTGCCTGCAGATCTGGTCACCCCATCTCAAAAAAAAAAAAAAAAAAAAACCCCACTGGAATTGGAAAAGGTTCAGAAAAGGCCAACAAAAATGATGAAGGGTGCGGAACAGCTTCCGTATGAGGAGAGATGAATAAGACTGAGGCTATGACTACACGCCGCAGCTTTTAGCGACACGGCTGTGCCGCTACAGCCGTGCCGCTAACAGGCGCACAGAGTAGCTGCTGTTTGTTGGCAGGAGAGATGTGCCAGTGTAGACAAAGCCTGAGACTGTTCAGCTTGGACAAGAGACTACTTGGGGGGGAGGGGGGAGGATATGGTAGAGGTCTATAAAATCGTGACTTGTGTGGTGAAAGTAAATAAGGAAGTGTTATTTACTCCTCATAACACAAGAACTAGGGGTCACCCAGTGAAATGAATAGGCAGCAGGTTTAAAATAAACAAAAGGAAGTATTTCTTCACACAGCACATAGTCAACCTGTGGAACTCCTTGCCAGAGGATGTTGTGAAGGCCAAGACGCTAACAGGGTTCTAAAAAGAACTAGATAAGTTCATGGAGGACAGGTCCATTAGTGGCTATTAGCCAGGGTGGGCAGGGATGGTGTCCCTAGCCTCTGTTTGCCAGAAGCTGGGAATGGGCAACAGGGGATGGATCACTTGATCCATGGGACACCTGGCATTGGCCACTGTCGGAAGACAGGATACTGGGCTAGAGGGACCTTTGGTCTGACCCAGTCTGGCCGTTCTTATGTTCTATGTTCCCCTGTTACTGAGCCGCCCTCTCCCTGTGGTTGCAGAAACAGACGGCAGCCGAGAGGCAGAAGATCGTCTGGGAGTGGCAGGAGCTGCGAGGGTTTCTGGAGGAGCAAGAGCAGCGGCTGCTGGCCCGGCTGGAAGAGCTAGAGAGAGCCATTGTCCAGAGAAGGGATGAGGGCGTCTGCAGCCTGTCCTGGGAGATTTCCCTGCTCAGCGAGAGGGGAGGAGAGAAGGGGCAGCAGCCGCTGAGCCAACCCCTGCAGGTCAGGCTGTCATTGCAAGGATCATACGCAGCGTTTCTATAGGCACTTCTGAGCCCTGGACCCCAAAACACTTTACAGAGTGGGGTCAGGGCATTATCCTCTGGGACAAATGGGGAAAGTGAGGCAGAGGGAGGGGCAGAGCCCTGCCCAAGGTCACACAGTGAGTCTGGCAGCGGCGCCAGGGATGGGCCCTGGGAGTCCTGGATGCTGCAGCCCCAAGACCTTCTCTCCTGGAAATGACTCTCTGCATTTGCACTTGGAGGGTGAAATCCTCTCCCACCATGCTGAGGTCCCGAGCCAGGCCCCAAGGCCCTCACACTGCAGGTTAATGGGTTTAGTGGGGCCAGGGCCTTCTGGGTCTCTCGGCACTGGGAATTTGATTCTTAATGCAGAGAAATATCTTCTGCCTGGAAAGTCCCGGGGGGGCGGGTAGCTGCTCTGGGAATGTAAACCTGAAATTCCCCTACTGCTCGCGGCCTCAGTGGTGACCCCTGCAGAGCAGGAGGCCTCCCCACCCAGGGACACTCCCCTGATGGCCTCCTCTTTCTCCCCTCTTTAGGGTGCTGGGAGCACTGGGGCAGGTAAGTCCTGGGCTCCATTTCGCTCCCCCTCATGGGCCGTTAGGTTTGATAACTGCGCTGAATAGGAAGCTGCCCCCTGCCCTGGGAGCGTGTGATTCTGGCTCCCCTAGTGGCTGACTCAGGTAGGAGACGAGCCGGTTACTGTCTGATCGCTAAGGAGGTCACAGCAGGGCTGCTATACCCAGGGCCGATGGGACGGACCAGGCCTGTCTCCTGGACTGATGTGGCGCGTCACGTATTCCAAGGGTGCAGAATCTCAGCTTTCACATTTGTTAAAGTGAGTTGCTGGCCCTCAGCACCTCCCCAGTGTAAACGGAGACAGCGTTGCCTTGCTGGGGCTGCCAGCAGCCTGAAGCCGTAGCTCTGAGAGCGTGAACTCTCCTGTCCCCTGTTAATGTCATCGGGGTGTCAACTGAAATAACAACACTTTGATGTCAACATTGAATGTTCCCTGGTGATCACCTGAGCAGGTGGATCAGGGAGAGGGCGGGAGTGAAACCTTTGCAGGGTGGGAATAGGGGGTTGCTGTAGGGAAGGAAGAACAGAGGAGAGACACAACAACAAGGAAGCAAGAGAGAAATGGAGAAAGGAGGGTGGGAAAGGCAGTAAAACACAGGAAGAACCAGCAGGGCCCTACAGGGTGTCCGGGAAGGGGCTGTTTTCCTCCTGAGTGACACTGAGTGTGACAGACAAAGACTTGGCAAAATACTAAGAACTAAAATTTTATTTCTGATGCGAAGGGCAGATTCTCCCCTTGTTCCTCGTACGTGGGTGTCCCATGGGGAGCAGTGGGTGTTCTGCTGTGAATGGAACAGGGCACAGAGTCCTAACCTGATGCCCGGGCCACTGGCCGTAACGGACAGGGCAATGTGGCCCCCTCTGCGAATGAGCTGGACACCCCAGGGTTACTGCTTCAGCTGAAGGGTTCGGGGGATTTGGTGTTTAAGGGGCCAGGCTCATTCCCTGCTGGAGCCCTGAGCTCTGTCTGTGGCCACTGTCAGCATGTAGGACCTGCCCACTCTCTGCTCTGTGTCTCCTCCCTTTCCACATGATCCCCGTGCTGGTGCCCCTTGTTCCTGCAGTAACCCAGCGTAGGGGGTGGCTCTGCCCCCCACAGAACCAGTGTGTCCCTGAGAAAGCTCCTGAACAATGTCTCCGTTCCCTGCTCTAGTGTCTCCCCACTTCCCGTCTCTCTGGGGAGCACAGGGCTGAGGTGACTCACCCTGACAACGACCATCTCAGGCTGCAAAGCTCAGATCCAGGTTTCCTGGAGTTTGGGGGTTGCTGGGCTCAAGGTCTGGGGCTCAGGCCTTTTTCTCACCCCTCCTTTCCCCAGCAGGGAGGATGGGACGTTTCGGAAGCCAGAGCCGTCGTTTGTGGAGCTGGAGAAGAGACTCAGTGATTTCTCTCTGCAAAGTGCCATGCTGCAGGAGGTGCTGCTGGGATTCAAAGGTAATTGGAGTCTGCGGGTGGCGTCTCCTCTGGTTAGAGCGACCCTCGCCCTGGGGAGGAGTCGGGACTCTAGTGATGTCACTGATCCTCGGCTCCATCTCACAGCCCAGCTCAGCGAGTCGCCCTTCCCATGGAGCAGCCCTGTGGGGCTGGCTCTGTCTGCAGCGGCTGCGTTATCGGCCTCTGATCTCTGTCACCATCTCGTAGTTAACAGCAGTTCCATTAATAAGCAATGGGGATTTCTCCATGAATGCGAGGGACTGAATTCTCATCTCTCCCATCTTCTCCTTCCCTTAGAGACACTGCGACGGGGGCTGGGGAGCGACACAGGTACGTGTCTGTCTCTGACTGGCCATGGAGAGATTTCAGACCAATAACGATGTTAACGACAGGGGATCACAGCCTCCAGCACCTGGAAGCTGTGTAACGATGGGAAGGGATGTTACTTTGTTCTTGCACCACTGTATTTTCAACTGACTTGTCTCTTAAATATTTTAGCTCATCAATGTCACGTAAGCTTTTAAAGCGTTTTGCAGGTTTTAGTACTCATTAATTGTTTTTCCTTTACTTTCTTTAATTATTGCATTTTTTACTGACTACATTAATTTTAAGAATTTGTTTGCCCTTTTAATTGCAGTAATATTAATAGTGTTTTAATTAAGTTTGCGTAGTCTGATTTTAAAGCTTTTTTTTAAAAGACCACTAAGTTGTCTTTGACAACTTTTCCTATGTTTGAGTGCCTGCTTGATACTTTTTTTAAAAAAAATACAAAGGCTGAGTATAGTTAGTTTTTTAAAAAATATAGACTTTTTTTTGTTGTGACTCTAAATTGGTAATGTAGTCACATTTTTAACTTATTATTATTTTAGTGCACTATTTACCTCTTGTGACACAGGTTGTAGCTGATTTTTACACTTTAAATAAATAAAACAGCTATTAGCATCTAATTTGGTTAAAACAGCAATTCTATCTATATCTATCTATCTATCCATCATATATATATATATATAATTTTTTTTTTTGCATAACCTGCACTTCTTTAAGAATGCAATGTTTGTTTGGTTCTTTTAATTAACTTTTGCTCTAAACTTTTTTATGCTTACATTATACCTTAAATTAATTTATATTTCTTGGAATGATTTTATTCATTTAATATAGAATCTTAATTTTTTTCTCCCATACATTCCTAGCCATCCCGATGATGATTAATTTCTGGGAAACATCCTCAGCAGAATTATTTGAAGGTGTTGCACCAGACAGTAAAGGCGGCACAGAGGCAGTGGCTTGTGGGAAAGAGGGTAAGTTTCATTACTAATCCTGCTCTTAAAAAGAGGGTCTTTTAGAAAACTAGTTTAACTTAGAAGCACTGAAAGACTTTAAGAAAGTCACTAATCACGGAGCAATGGGTCTCTTTGGAACATATTTTAACTGACAAGCCCTTAGAGCCTTTCTGAGAAACAGGATAGAACTATGGTCAAAATGAAGTGCAAATTAATAAACGTGCATCGTGAGAAGAGGAAGGAACACAAATTAAAATATAATGAAAACAAAGCCTCTCAGAAAGGAAATATATCAGTTTAGTAGCAGTGTTGCCATGTCAGGGTGAGGTGGGAGATGATTTTCTCTTCTCCCCCCCCCCCCCCATCTCAAAGTAGGTGGCATAGTTAATTTTTTATTATTTTGTTTACTAATTAAATCCATGTCCCTAAGGCCAAATTTGGGCTAGGTAGCTTTGTTGCCACGTTTTCTTGTTTACCAAGCACAGAGCTTAGTGCTGGCCCTGAACGACATCATTAGCCCCCTTTTGTTTGGACTAATTGAATTTTCTGTCGTTGGTCGTCTTGCACCTGTGCATGGCCTTCGTGGCTGAAAGAATTTAACCTACTTTTCATCAACTTGCTGCTATAGGGTATTGTAAGATCTTATGAACTTTTGTCTTCTTTTACAGTGAAGTAAGGCAGAGAGTTCAAAACGTGGGTGTTACTGGAATTAACAGTTCCCAGGGTTGGTCCATGTATGTCATTGCTCTGGGCTCATTCACACCATGTAGCACTCTCTTCCCATGCGTAGTCAATGCCGATACAAAAGAATGATCTAGGCTGGTGTTTCTCAGCTGGTGATTTGTGACCCCCGGGGGTCAGGAAAGGCAGTCAGGAGGCTGAGAGATGTTGAGTGTTTCATTATGATCTAAAGCAAAGAAAATCTCACTCCCCCACTCCTGCAGTCCCCTGTTCACTGTGGTCAGTGTTCTCTGCCAGCCTCTTGAAATATACAAGTGATATATAGACTCAGCAGGGATACATGTTTTATTCTTACTTTTTAAGTAAATGTTCAGGGTCAGAAAAAATTGACTGCCACTGAGAGGTACCTTACTTATCTCAGCTGTGAAATGAGGCAGTTTGCAGCTGTGCACAGTAACCCTTTCATTGCCTGTATCCCAGCCAGCGAGACTGAAACCCCTGCGGTGGTCAGTAGAAATGGGGACGAGGCAGAAAGTTTTGATTCAGACTGGCATTGAGTGCTGTCAGCGATCGCAGGAGAGCAAAAGAACCCAGGGGTCGTTGGTCACTAAGTCTCCCAGGCAGAGGAAGGGATGGGGGGGAACAGAAGTCAGAAAATGAAGGAGAAATAAGTGAGGGGGGGGGGCGGCGGTCACAAGCTCCCAAACCTGTCCACATCCGGTCATAGAGTCATAAAGTCTAAGGCCAGAAGGGACCCCTGGATCATCTGGTCTGACCTCCTGTCTAGCACTGGCTGCCAACACCCCCAGCACCCGCCCACTAAACCCAACAGCTGGAGTGAGACCAACGTCTTGCAGCCCCCAGGAGACTAGACTCTTACATGCCCCAGGCAGAGAATGGGAGGGACCGAGGTGCCCCAGTGCCCCAGACCCCTGCAGTGGCAGGGAAATGGTTAAGTGAGATATTTCTGGGTGATCCTAGTGAGTGCCGCACACCCCACGCTGCAGAGGAAGATGAAAAACCCCCAGGTCACCTACAACCTGACCCAGGGGGAAAATTTCTTCCACATCCCACCTATAATGATCAGTTAGACTCTGAGCATCGGAGCACAAAGAGAGAGAGAGAGAGAGATCCACCCTGCCCAATATCCTGTCTTCTTCTCTGGCCGTTCCTGAAGCTTCAGAGGAAAGAGATTAAAAAAACCCTCTAAAAATACATAGAGGGGGAAAAATCCCTTCCTGACCCCTAGCAGTTTTGGCTGAAACCCTGAAGCATGAGGGTGAGGAAGATAATACATAAAATGGAAGTGAGCCCCACTTCATGGTCCACTATTTGTCTCTATTGACCAAGCCTTCCAGCTATCACCACTTCATTTAATTTACTGCACCTACACTGGGCAGACTTTGTCCTGTCCCTGCCTCCACCTGGTCCCCACCATTGAGGGAGTTGCTCTCAGGGTTTTAAAAGTAGCACAGTGGGTGTAGTGCTGGTGGAAGGTGGGTCTGGGCTGTGATAAAGTGATGGAATGTTTTCCCAGCATGCGAGTCAGAAACATCTTGTGCAGGGAAAGCGCCGGGGAAGATCATGATGTGACAGGAACTAACTTCTGAAAGCTTCCCTGTCACCCTTCTCACCCTGACAGGTGGCAGAGTAACGCCCACCTTTGGCTCCAGATTGTCCCAGCGTCCCACAGGACAGGGAAGGGAACTGGCTGTAGTGGAGCCAGTCCAGGTAGGGATTATTGCGGGGTTGCTAGTGGGTTCCTGCTGGAGGGAGAGGGGCAGGAAATACTTAGGGCCTGGGATCTGTGGGGGAGCTCAGTCTGGAGGTGGGATGGGGGCAGGACACACCCAGGGGGGAGCAAGGGAGGGGGCCAAGGAGGGAGACAAACTTGCTGGGAATTGTTTAACCCAAGTCCTGGATTCCGGGAACAGACCCATGGGTCTTGGGGAGAAATGACCCTATTTGTGGAATGGGGTTGTGTTGGGGTGGGGAGCCCTGGACAGCGCTGGGGAAACGTATCAGATTCCCAGTGCAAGAACATGAACCTACTGGCCAGAGGCGGCTAGGAGATTCGAAGGAGGGGGTGGGAGGTTACCCACCAGTGGGGCCTAGAGTAGATAACCCCTCCCCTTCCTTCCAGCTGCTGGCAATGGGAAGCCTGTTGGGATTCCTACTGGGGAGCCGACCCTGGAGCCTGCTGGGGGCCCCATCCCCCGTATCAGCCTCTGGCTTGTAGGTGTGTGATGGAGGAGAAGACCCTTCCCCCTCCGTCTGCTGGGGGTGAGGATCTCTACCTCCCTCCTGTTTTGCCTCCTGGCTGCTCTGTGCCGGGTGGGGGTGGGACTCTGCTGACTGTCTCTCTCTCAGAGCATCCATTTGATTGGCTCCTCTCCCCCATGAATAGTGGGGCTGTGAGTGGGGCAGCAGGTTGTGAGTGGGGGGCTCTTGCTCTTTCAGGGGCCGGTGACCTTCGAGGAGGTGGCTGTGTATTTCACCAGGGAAGAGTGGGCTCTGCTGGACCCCCGTCAAAGAGCCCTCTGCAGAGACGTCATGCAGGAGAACTATGAGAATGTGACCTCGCTGGGTAAGGATTCCCGTCCCCTCGGTTCTTGGAAGGGAAAATGAAGAGTTAAGGTTCACGCCAGCCCCACAATGCCTCCTTTGCTCTGCCCTGTCTCAGCAACAGCCCACTGAGTGCATTGAAATGGGGCAGACTAGGTCCTCAGGGTTCACATGCACCTCCTTCATATCACAGTCACAACTCTGCCAAGCTGCTCCAACTCCTCCCTCCACCATCCAGTTACAGCTACAGCTAACCCAGTGCACACAGCTGGAGGCATGTGGAGAAATGCTGGGATTCCCATCTGTGAACACAACACAGACAGTGGCACGTTCCTAGTCCTTCATAGCTATATTGGAATCATAGATTTTATGGCCAGAAAGGGCTATTAGGTCATCTAGTCTGACCTCCCGTATAACCAGGTCATAGAATTTCACCCAGTTACTGCTGTACTGAGCTGAATACCTTGTGTTGGACTCAATCCGCCCTCAGAAAGGCATCCACTGCGACTTGATGACTTCAAGAAATGGAGAAACCTCCACTTCCTTTGTTAGTTTCTTAACCTTTGCACCAGACTTACTGAGCCATTCTCAGTGGCTAGTACCAGTTGCAGGGCCAGGGGCAGAGTTAAGGTTGCATTTAAGGGGCGGTGTGTATATTAACTCTTGCTCTTCTGGTTTTCAGAGGTTTAGGTTTAGCCACCACCCACCTAGTGGAAAGGCATGAAGCAGAACTGGGCAACCTGTACTCGGTATTGATGTAGGTTATGGGCATTTGATTTCCTTATTTTTTAATAGACTTTTTCAGCACTCTGTGTCTGCATGAGAGATTTTCCCAGCATAATTATATCAATTAAGGATGTGGTTTCGCACTAACAAACAGAGCTATGCTGACATAATTTTTAATCTAAGAAGAGGCGAGAGTGGTTTTTATTAAAATTTAAAATATTTGTCTCAGCCCTGAAATTTTGGAATCAGGGGGAAACATCTAAGAGGAACTCCTTCAGAATGCAAGCAAAACGCACAATACACCTAGTCTGAAAGTTAACAGTGGTACGGCTCCGACTCAGATGAATGAGTGGGTCAGAGGCAGTGGCCACAGCATGTCCTCTTGACCCAACCAGCCAATGACTGTGAGAGCAGTGTGAGGTTCCTATTCAGGAGTTCTTGGGGGGTAGGGGGAAGGAGAGCAGGGAGCAGTGGGAGTGGAGAAGATGATGGGGGAGCTAGTGCTTGTGGGGTGCCACAAGGTAGGGAAGGCTGAGTGTAGTGGGAGGAAAGAGATAGGGATGTGGAGGACTAGAGGAAATCAGGGAGGGATGGGTACCATGGAAGGAAGAGGAGGTGAGGAATCAGAGACAGAATCTCCTGGGAACAGGGAGTGTGGTGGTTTGGGGGAGTGGGAGCCTGGGAATGGAGAAAGGGGGTGGAGGTCCCAGCAGTGGTGCTGTTGGAGCTGGGGATTGGGTCGGAGATCTGGGATCCTTGGAACTGGAAAAGACTGAGGATAGTGGGAAGGGGATGGGGAGTGGTTTCTCCAAGGAGCGGGAAGGATCTGGTGGCAGTGGGAAGGGAAGGTTTCAGGGAGGCAGATATTTGGGGCCCTCCACTGCGAATGCTTTTGCCATAGTCTCTAATGACCTCTCCCTAAGCAAAGCTCAGAACCAGTGCTCCACCCTTATTCTTCTTGACCCGTCAGCCGCCTTTAATACCACTGACCATGGTCGTCGTCTTGACATCTTGTCTGCTTCCTGGTTCTCCTCCTACCTCTGTAACCACTTCTTCAGCGTGTCCTTAGGAAGATCCTCCTCACCCCCACTCCACTCTTCTGTGGGGGTTCTACAGGGCTCAGTCCTTGGTCACTTCCTCTGCACTTTATCTCTGGGAAATCTCACCCCAGACACAAATTCAGCTACTGTCCGTATGCTGATGAGTCACAGATCTACCGCTCTACTCCAGACCTGTCTCCTTCTGTCCAGACTGAAATCCCCGCCTCCCTCTGATGACTCCTCGTGGATGGCAGCCATCAACTCAAGCTCAACAGCTCAAATGTTGATAACAGAGCTCTTAATCCCCCAAACCAGCCCCCCACCTCCTTTCTTGCTGTTCAGCCCAGAATTAGCTGATGGAATCTCAGAGCCTCTGGCAATATTTGCAAACTCAGATGACAGAAGAGGTCCCAGAAGACTGGAGAAGGGTTAACATAGTGCCCATCTTTACAAAGGGGAAAAAGGAGAAGCTGGAGCCTAGTCAGCCTGACCTCAATACCAGGGAAGCTACTAGAGCAATGTATAAAATATTCAATTTGCGAATACCCAGAGGATGAAGGGTAATCGGTAGCAGCCAGCATGGATTTACTAAGAACGTAGCATGACAAACCAGCCCGATATCCTTCTTTGATAGGGTAACTGGTTTGGTGGCTAAAAACCTGGACTTCAAAAGTCGATTGACACAGTCCCATGAGTAAGCTGGAGAAATGCAGGCTCAACAGAACTCCCATTAAGTGGATATATAATTGGTTACACAACCACAAGCAAAGAATAACTATTATTGGAATGATGTCAGATTGGAGGGATTTCTCAAATGGGGTTTCACAGGGATCTGTTTTGTGTCTGTTGCTATTTAGCGTCTTCATTAACGACCTGGATGTAGGAATAGAGAGCATACTGATCAAATTTGCAGACGACACAAAGCTGGGGGGGTTGTCAACACTTTGGAGGGTAGAGCAAAACTTCAAAGGGATCGTGATAAATTGGCAAACTGGGCTTTAGACGCCAATGAAATTGAACAAAGACAAGTGTAAGGTGATACACTTCGGGAAGAAAAACCCATTGCACAAATACTGACTGGGGGATAACTGGCATGGCAGCAGCACTGCTGAGAAGGATCTGGGAGTTGTGGTGGATCACAACCTCAACACAAAGTCAACAGCGTGATGGTAATGCAAAAAGAAGCAAATGCATTAAGAGAAGCATAGCATGCAAATCACAGGTGGTGATAGTACTGCTCTACTCAGCACTGGTTAGGCCTCAGGGGAGTCCTGGGTCCAGTTTTGGTCACCAGTGACTAGACAGGATGTAGAGAAACTGGAAAGAGTCGAGAGGCAAGTGACAAAGATGGTCAAAGGGGTGGAACACAAGCCAGTGAGCAAAGGCTGATGGAACTGGGTGTGTTTAGTTTGGAAATGAGTTAATGGGGGGGATATGACAGTGGTTTTCAAATACTCGACAGGCCGTGTGAGCGTGTGTGGCCGTCCCTCCTGGTCTGTCCCAGGGCAGAGCTGCGAAGTCGCCAAGCCCAGGCCCTCAGGCAGGGTGGGGCAGCAAACAATGAGGGGCTTTGCCCAGGGCGAGCACCAAACAGTCTAGGGCTCAGGCAGGGGCAAGCACCAGTCTGGCGTCCTAGCTCGGCGGGCGGTCGACCAACACAGGCCTCCTGGCCGAAGGTGGGTGGCAGGAGGTAGGGGACCGGCCCACCTGACTCCACTGGGTCCCAGCCCTGGTCCTAGCAGTGGCAGTGTAATCCGCCACTGGATCGGGGGATCCGCCCACAACACCCTTACTTAGTGTCAGGCCAACACTCAGCCAGACGATGGTCGAGTTTCTGGGCTACTTCCTACAATCTCCAGGGTTTGGTACCTCTGGCCTCCGTTTCCCAGGGATTGGTGGTCTGTGGCAGCCCATCAGCTCGTTGGCACCTCGACTGGCTGGTGACCCTGGGAGCTCTGGCCAGTCCTCTGGTGGCCGCCCCAGCAGGTCCTCAGTGTCCCACTCCGGCAGCGGGTGATAAGTGTCTGTCTCCCGCGGCAGCTCCAGCCCACCTGAGCTGCAGGGCCCCCTCCCTTTGTACTTCTGCTTCCTGTCCCGCCCCTCAGCTTCCGGAGGGGTGGAGGTGGCTTTCCTGGCTCTGTAGCCCAACGGGCGGGTTGTGGTCCCTGCTGGTCTTCCCCGCTACAGGCTGCCATACAGAGGATGGGGAACAGTTCTTCTCTCTTGTCACAGAGGGCAGGACAAGAGGCAGTGGGTTCAAACTACAGCACAGCAGATTTAGATTAAATCTCAGGGACAACTTCCTAACTGGAAGAACCGTAGGACAATGGAACAGACGCTTAGGGAGGTGGTGGAAGGTTATTCACTGGAGGTTTTCAAAAGGCAGGGGGTTAGACTAGATGACCTTTGTGGTCCTTTTAACTCTATGGTTCTAAGGGGAACCAGGGTTCACCCTTGGAAAAAGCTAAAGCGAGCGTGTCGCCCATTAAGGGTATGTCTGCACTGCGTCTGGAAGCTGCCTCCCAGCCAGAGTCCATGCTGACTCACTACAAATACCGGTGCAGGCGCTGTCGGTTGCGGCTGTAGCAGGTTCTAACGCCTGGGGTTGTGGGGGGGGGGTGGGCTGGATGGTCTGAACTCCAAGCGGAGCCCTAACATCAAAGCAATGTCTCCACAGCCATTTTTAATGCGCTAGCATGAGACTCAGCCTGGAAGGCGGCCGACTCCCTGATGCACCTTAGACATACCCTAAAGAGGGCGGTCCCAAGGAGACTGTATGAATGTTGGGTCACCTAACTCCTCTAAATCCATGACCCAGCCCCCTCCTGTCACCGAGCCTTAGTGGGTCACAACTAAGGATGCCAAATTCAGAACGAACTGCTGAGAAATAGGGCAAACACAACCCCAAACTGGTGGATATTCTTTTATAAGTTTCAGAGTAGCAGCCATGTTAGTCTGTATTCAAAAAGAACAGGAGTCCTTGTGGTACCTAAGAGACTAACACATTTATTTGAGCATAAGCATGCATCTGATAAAGTGGGCTGTAGCCCACAAAAGCTTATGCTCAAATAAGTGTGTTAGTGTCTGAGGTACCACAAATACTCCTGTCCTTTTATAAGATAGACCAAACCAGCCACAAAAGTAAACTCCTGTTTCACCACACTGGCTAACAAGAAACATAAAGGCAGTTTTCTCAGGCATTCCGGTTCTTAGATCACCACAAAAAATACTGGATTCAGAGATAAGTGGTTCTTTACAACCAGTGTCATTAAATAATAGTTTTGTCTGATCCCAAAGGGCCAGCCACTCCCAGGTAAATACACAATTTAAATCTTACCCAAAAATCATGCTGGTTCCAGTCCTTTAGTATCTAATATCTAAAGGTTTATTCATAAAGAGAAAGAAAGGGGGGAGTTAAAATTGGCTAAGGGAATCAATTACATCCATAATGGCAAAGTTCTTGGTTCAGGCTTGTAGCAGTGATGGAATAAACTGCAGGTTCAAATCAAGTCTCTGGAGTACATCCACACCTTGGATGGGTCATTCAGTCCTTTACTCAGAGCTTCAGTCTGTAGCAAAGTTCCTCTGGAGGTAGAAGCAGGATTGAAGACAAAATGGAGGTGTTTCCATGGCCTTTTATAGCTTTGCCGTGTGAAAGGCATCCCATGGTTCTTACTGTGGAAAATTAGAGCAACAGGATGAAGTTTGGAGTCACATGGGCAAGTCACATGTTCATGCCCATTTTCCTCAGTCATTGCAGGAAGCCATTACCTAGATTCCAGACAGCACATTTACATGACAGTCCACTCAGTGTAGATGGGCTTCTCCATGATCCACTGTCAACCAAGTGTGTCTTGATGAACCACTTAATTTGAACAGTCCCTCCAAGATGTGCTAGCTAGCTACCTTGGGGGTAGCTTATAAGAAGCACACAGGATCTTTTTCAGGGGAAAAGGCAATACGCCGCATTTATTGAAGATACAACAATTATCATATGCATTCAATCACACACCACACACACACACACTGTCCCGCCAGTCGATGTTATAGTTACCAGTCCAAAGTCCAGATCAACCTAGTGGCCAGCTAGTTTGATCATGGGTAGAGGAGCCGGGTTCTGTCAATTGCAACATGATCCTCTGGGGAAGTCTTGGCAGGATGAACCCAAAGTTTCATGGCAAGGCACCCTGGTTATATACTGATTTTCCTTCATAGGGACCAATGAGTTTTGCACCGTCATGTTGTAATCAGTTGTCGGATAGGGAGCAGGGCCAGGCTGTTTGGGAGGCACAGCCTTCCCTACCCTAAAGCTCATTCAGCAGTTTGAGGCTTGCAGAAGAGCCAAGCTGTTAGCTTTTCCATTAGGGCTCCATCCCTTTCACTTCTCAAATGCCAAGTTATAGTCTGTATTTAATTTCAGTGCCATAGGGTGATTCGTGTCAGGAGGAGCTTCATTTAAAATTAGGCACTGGGGAGGATCACATGAGAAGAGCAATATCCTTCCCAACCCTACGAAGGAGACCCCTCCCTGCATTCCCCGAGGCTTCAGAGGGGTTAATTCAGTGGTTCTCAAACTTTTGTCCTGTTGACCCTTTCACATAGCAAACCTCTGAGTGTGATCCCCCCCACTTACAAATGAAAAACAATTTTTAATATATTTAACACTATTATAAATGCTGGAGGCAAAGCGGGGTTTGAGGTGGAGGCTGACAGCATGCAACCCACAGTAATAACCTCATGACCACCTGAGGGGTCCTGACCCTCAGTTTGAGAAACTCTGGGTTAATTTTATTTAGCACCCTTTGTCCATTCACATGCATGTGCTATTTTGAGCATTTCACTTTTCACAACATAGGCTCATCCCAGATTCTGGACAAGCTCAAATGCTCAGTTCGTGGAGTATGTACATAAGCTATAGTAAAGACAAACCCACAGTAACCGTCTCCAGTTTGTGAGGGACCCGTGGAGCCAGTCTCTAGAAACAGATAAATGCATGGAGGTTAAGTCCATTAATGGCTATTAGCCAGGATGGGTAAGGAATGGAGTCCCTAGCCTCTGTTTGTCAGAGGGTGTTGAGATGGATGGCAGGAGAGAGATCTCTTGATCATTACCTGTTAGGTTCACTCCCTCTGGGGCACTTGGCATTGGCCATTGTCGGTAGACAGGATACTGGGCTGGATGGACCTTTGGTTTGCCCCAGTATGGCTGTTCTTATGTTCTAAGGTAAGTGAACCCAAAGTTATGCAGACAGATGTTAGTCAAGGAAGCCAGCAGAGTATCAGAAACCTGGAAAAATCTCTGCCTGGATGGGCTCAGGCATTTGGTCGCAAGCTGAGGTGGTTCAAAAGTTTTGGATTTTTTTTTTAGCAGAATTTTTTTATTGTTTCTTTAAGCAATCAAACACAGCCAGCAGCATATATTTGGCCACACACTTCTGAAACCCCAAACCATGTTCAGGTTTTGGCGGACTAATTTCAGCTTTTCAATTTAAAAAACCACAACAAAGTTTGAAGGAAAGCAGACATTGTCCGTGATTTTTTTCTGCTTTTTAAAAACCCCTAGTTTTCGATCCAAAAAAAGTTTTGATGGAAAATATTTGTCCAACCCATTTAATGAGCTTTAGTGCCTTTTAGCACTAGCTGATGCTGAGAACCAGTGATACCTTGTAAAGAAGTTTTCTCAAAACTGGGTTTGTGCCGAGATGTGGAAAGTTCATTTTTCCCAGGGCCGCCCGTGAGGGGAGGAGCAAGTGGGGCAATTTGCCCCCCGTAGGGGCCCCCATGAGAATATAGTGTTGTATAGTATTGCAATTTTTTTATGGAAGGGGCCCCTGAAATTGCTTTGCCCCAGGCCCCCTGAATCCTCTGGGTGGCCCTGCCTGTCTCATCTTTAGAATCATCAGTCTGCCCTCCTCTGACATTTCAGTAGGGGTGTGTTGCAGCCTCCTGGCACCCTTACGTCTTTCTTCAGTTCATCCCTCGTACATCTGGTTCAGCGATGACCTTCACACTTACCTCTTAACATGTACATTCCTTATTCACACACAAACCAGAATTAATTTACACTGAACATTTTGAACAGGAACATCAAATTGCAACGCAAACCAAAACAATCATGGCATACTATTGCTAATTTTAAAATGCTAAACCTGCAACAAATTGGTGACCCTCAAAGGTCTGTTACTGCCTTGAACTCAGTCCAGACACAGATTCTGGGTGATGTATCTCTACCTATTGGCCCATTAGCCATTCCTTTCTGTTATTCAAAAAGGGTGGCTGGCAGGATGTGCTCAGATCATACACCAATACACTTAATGCAGGCTACATAATTATTCTTTATTCTTCATTCCAAATTATATAAAATACAAACATAAAATCCCACCACTACATTTGGGGGAAGAGTTTGGGGGAGTTCAGTTCCTGATTTGTATTTGACCTCTCTCCAGCACTTGTTTTGGTTTGGCCTTCCCCTTTCCATCCCTGTCTGAGGTTTCTGTCTCTGCCACAGCAGGTGATGCAATGGTACGTGAGAAAGATGAGCAGAATTCTCAGCAGGGAAATGTTGAGCAAGTGGATAAACACAGAGAATTATCGCAGAGATCGAAAAGGAATGTGTCCTGCAATCATGAGCCGGGAAACTCCTGTGAGATTCAGCACAGACCAGAAAGAGAGCAGGGAAACCATCCAGGGAGAAAGTGGATAAATGTATTTCCTGTCGGGGAACTCAGACGGACCTCAACGAAACCACAACACAGCAGGAAATCCTCATGGGAAAGAGAAAAAATACATGCACTGAAGGTGGGAAGAATTTATTTGACTACTCAGTCCTTATAAAGCATCAGAGAATCCACACAGGGGAGAGGCCCTATGAATGCAGTGAGTGTGGGAAAAACTTCACTCACAGATCAGGCTTTTTTCGCCATCTGAGAATCCACAGAGGGGAGAGGCCCTATGAATGCAGTGAGTGTGGGAAAAGCTTCAATCGCAGCTCACACCTTATTAGGCATCAGATAATCCACACAAGAGAGAGGGCCTATAAATGCAATGATTGTGGGAAAAGCTTCACTAAGAGCTCAGCCCTTTCTGAACATCACAGAATCCACACAGGGGAGAGGCTCTATGAATGCAGTGAGTGCGGGAAAACCTTCAATCACAGCTCACACCTTATTAGGCATCGGAGAATCCACACAGGGGAGAGGCCCTATGAATGCAGTGAGTGTGGGAAAAGCTTCACTAGCAGCTCAACCCTCTCCGAACATCAGAGAATCCACACAGGGGAGAGGCCCTATCAATGCAGTGAGTGTGGGAAAACCTTCAGTCGCAGCTCAAACCTTTTTACCCATCAGAGAATCCACACAGGAGAGAGGCCCTATCAATGCAGTGAGTGTGGGAAAACCTTCTCTTGGCTCTCAACTCATGTTAGCCATCAGAGAATCTGCCAAGGAGATCAACACTATAAAAGCCTCTAGGGCTATCAATACTTTATTTTTCTTTAATAATTTTACTGATTCCCACACAGTAACTTTTGAAGCTGTTTGAACTGTTTTCAGCACCATTATCCCTCAGTTTGACCAGATGAGTGGCCCAGTTTTGCCTTTACAGTTTGCCCTGTTTTGAGGTAGACCAGTTTGTCCTTTCTATCAACTCCATTGTCTCATGAGTAATTTGAGTGAGCCCTTTCCATAAGAAACAAGGGAGCATCACATTTATAGCATTCCTCCTATTGCAAAGTTATTGTTAGAGTCACCAGTGATTCAGATTGTATCATTGCCAGTTGTTCTCCCATTGCTCTGGGTTGTGCTGAAGAGCAGTTCTATTGGTAACTTTTCAAATTATATCTAAATGAAGAGGAGCAGGGGCAGGAAAAAAGTGTCATTTCAGCCTCTGTGACACCGGAAGGATACGGGGCGACTCAGAGATTCCCTCCTTCCCCATCACTGCAGAACGGTTACCTTTTGTCTGAGCCATGTATAGTTTACCTTCACATTCTATCCATCCACTTTTCAAAATGTCATGTGATGAAGCATTCTCCATTATCTGTACTTGGAGATGATGGTTTGACTTTAATCCTATATCAGAGTTGCTATGAGTGCAGATGTAAGTGTCAAAGACCTGGGAGGAATCCAAATGGATCCCAAACACAGTGTGATCATTGGGAGTTTAAATCCCAGGTTCCATCTATTAGTAAGCCACTTCTTACAAGGTAGCTGGTTTGTCCCCCATTATGGGATGCTAGGATACTAAAAATGTTGTAAATAACATAACTGACTATTGAGACAGTGCTGAGTGAAGCAGGTTTGAATGGATCAGAGAAGAATGTGATGGGAGAATCTCTTGTCCTGATTCTGAATAATCAGATGTAACCTGCTCTGGAATTTCACTTAACACTTCCATTATCATGTATTCTGTCTTTCTGTGGTATGGGTTTCTATCTTTCCTGAAGGCTGTTTGGTCACCCAGTTGGATATTAGTTCAGTTTGATAGGATGTAGCTCAGATTTATTGGAGAATTTAAGACAAATGACCATTTTCTAAAGTCCTCATTTGTGATTTCAGCTTTGCTTTTCCCCCATCCCTCCCTGATGACATGGAGACAATTCAAGTGCAGTTCTGTCAACAGGAGAGAACTGTCCAATTTACTGGACATGCTAACAAAGACACAGCAGTGATTCTCCACTCAGAAATGGTTAACAACAGCAGAACCCCAACTATCTGAAGGAAGTTCATATGCTCGCATTGTAGTTCAGTTGTTGAAGTCAATATTGTCTCAGATGATCTGGGGATAGAACTCACATTAGGTGATTTTGAACTAGGCAAAATGTCCATGTATTTGTTTCCCAAATGATATGTACCCCAGGCCCAACAAAAGATCTCTCCTGGCTAATCCTGCGTCAAGAAGGGAATGCTGCTCTTCTTGACGCAGATGTTGAGGAAATAGAAGTGGGCTTTTTGTTGAATTTATCCTTTGTAGGTGTTGAAAATGTGTACAAAATCAATGTTGGAAATCTAATAGCTGCAGAAAAATAGCTATTTTTGAATACAATCTCCAGCTCTGGTAACAAACAAAGATTATGATCCAGCCCTGTATCCAGTCCCTTGCCTGGAACTGTGCCACCAAATTAAAGAAAAGCTGAGCATGTTTCGGGAAGCCAGTGCTTACTAACACTGTTGAGATTTGGAGTGGTTTTGTAAAGGATTCTACTTCAGAGAAGTGTAAATTTACCCTAACCAAGGCCAAGGATTTGGAAAGAACTGGAGTGGAGAGAGCACACACTCAGTTCTTGGTTTCCACCCCAGTAAAGGAAGCTATGATGACCAATGGCCCAAGGAAAATTGTTTGTACAACTCCACTTACTAGTTCAGTGTCACTGGTTACAGTTCCAGAGTTCAGCCAAGGTTAGATTGAGAACAGTAACTAGGAGTCTGGACTCAAAAATCCAGAGGGCAGCTTAAAAATCATGAGATGTTTAAAAATGCTCCCTGTGGGGGTAATGTTATTACTTTCTTGGTTTTTCTGAGACTCTTGGACCATGTTTTCTGCCTGAACTTGAAGGCTAAAAATGGACTTTTTAAAATAAACAAATGGAAGGGAAGATTTTTGTATCCTCATTAGGCTCCTAGGCTTCATTGGGTTGGGCACTGCAGATACCCCATCCAAGAGTGGGTGCCCTAGTTGGGCCAAGCACTGCAGAGACCCTGACCAAGGGTGGGGGCCCTGATTCTGCCAGGTGTTATACAACTCAGAGTGAGAGAGAGAGTCCTTGCTGCCAACAGCTCACAGGTGAAATAGACAAAAGTGTGGGAGGGCTGTTCCCATTTTACAGATAGGGAAACTGAGGCCCAAAGATGTGCTGTAATTTGTCCATGTTTGCACAGAAAATAATGGGACCAAACTGGGAACTGAATCCAAATTTTCTGAATCACAGCCTGGCCTTTAACCATGAGCCAAGCATTGTTGATTGCATGGCAGAGGCCTCAATGGAAATTTTCAGAATCTCCATCATTGGAGGGTTTTAAGAAGGGGTTATACAAACACCTGTCAGGGATGGCCTAGGGATACTTGGTCCTGACTCTCGGGGTCCCTCCCTGCCCCACCTTTCTATATGATTCAATGGATCATCCTATTTATAATGACCAAACTTTTCTCTCTGGAATTATCCATTAAATGTTTATTATCCCCCCTCTGTTGCCTGGGGTAGAATGGAAGAGGAGAAAAACCTGTCTCAACAGAGGATGCAAACATCAGTTTGTTCTCTCTTCATGTTTTACAGAAGCTTAGAGAGAGGAAGACACATTACCTGCCTAAGGTGGTAGAGAGGACAGAGAGTTTATTTCATTTTGGGTTGTGAATATAAGTGGAAGAGTGGCTGTCACTACCACCCAATGTGGGGCTTTAATGCACGACCATGGGATTTAACGTGCTATGTGCTACCAACTGAGCTAGCCAGGTCTGAGTCTGTTCAGCTGCCCAGTCTCTATGTAGAAGGAGCCCTGAGGGTATTTATTTGCGAGCTGAGGTTCCCTTTCTGACATTCGCCTTTTTTCCTGATTATGTCTCCAGCGAGCAAACCGGAGCTGTCACAAGGCTGGTTAGATGCTGCTTTCTAGACCAGAGAGCTGGGGTTGATTTAGCATGCTGTCGCCATCAGCTGTCAGAGTAACCAGGGTGGGAGGGTGAAATTTAGGATTCTCCACAAGGAGAGGTGCTGTTAGACTCATCTAGTGGGAGAGTGTCTGAAAAAGCTTCTCAGCTCCCAGAGAGGGGGCAGACAAGCTGGTGCCACACACACATTTTCACAGGAATCAGGCCCCCTTGGGAAAAACTCAAAGAAGCCCAGGCCCAGGAGTGTCAGAGAAGGGAATCACCGTTTGCCTTAAGAGGTGGTGAGGGAAACCTGCAGGTCCTTAGATCCCTCCAGCGCCTGATAGAACCATTTGTGGGGAAGGGCCAGGGAAGTGGAGGCGGACAAGGAGAAGGAAAAAGGGCTTGCAGCTGTTGTGCAATCACCATGCTCCCAGCAGAAGGGTCCGGGGAGTTCAGCACTTTGGCTGCTGGTTGAGGACACAGAACTCACAAGATGGCAAAGCTCAGAGTCCTGAGTCAGAATGTGATCAGCTGACACCCAGGAGCAACACCCTCCCTTGGTCTCTGTGCCAGAGCTCCTATCAGCTCAGTGTCCTTCCTGCAAGAGTCGGCTGCTGAGAGGGTTGCGATGGGTTAAATGAAGGCAGAGGACAATTGTTCCTCATGGGTTTTCTTTGTGTTGCTCTGTGATCCTGCTGGAGGAAGCTGAAGCATGATTTGAGTTTGTTTCAGTGGCTTGATTGGGCTCAGGTTGTGACCATGAGTATAGGGGTTCCTGCACTTTCTGCTCTTAGCCCCTCAGGGAGTGGATAATGGAGCTGCTTCAGAAATTGGACAGAAAGTAGCCTAAGGAAGTGTAGCATAAGTGAGAAGAAGAACAACATCATCACTCCTTGGTGGTCTAGTGGTTTGGATTTGGCATTTTCACAGCAATGGTCTGGGTTCAATTCCCAGTCAGGGAAAAGTGACTTCACATCAGAAAACCTTCAATTATTTTTCACTTCCAATTTAAACAAATCCATGTTTTTTCCTGGTTCCCCCATCTTCTACATGATGTTGGGAAGGGCTTTGGAGACCATATAAAAATCAAAGCTTCCCATTGACTAGTAACAGAATATGGGCATGTTTCCCGTGTGCACCTGGAAGTCCAGGCTGCATGCCCTTTTACACAAATAGACGTGCAAATTATTCCCCCCACCTTTGCTAGCTAGCCTAACCAACATTATAATAACAATAATAGACATTCAGGTTGACCCAAGATGAATTTTTTTCCCAATTTTCTTGCTGAAACAAAACCAAAAAATCATTTTGGGTTAACCAAAATATTTCAGCAAATAAAATATTCAGCCAAAAATTTTCATCCCACTCTTTGGAAGTAACTATCCCGGAGAAACTGATCATTAGCCTCTTCCATTCCTGAGGTCTAGCTGCTGAAGTGTTCTAAGCATGGACAATGGGCCTTTCACCTGTTGCCCACTGGTTACTACCTTGCTCAGGTAGCTACTGATGAAAGGGAATGTGATTTAGCCGCAGACCTACTTCTATCTCTCTGCCCAACTAGGGATGTTTGTTTCAAATTGCTTGTAAAAATACAATAAATGCATTTTGTTGGTATCTAAACCTGAGATCAAGATAAAACATTGTGATTGTAAGTCAGTGAGAAAATCTCTGCTGAGTTCTACAGAAGGAAGGTTTTCTCATCAGGCTCTCACACAAGATAAAAGTTCTGAAGGTTCTAGAGCTTCCAGACACAGAGCCCAGAGTTTTCAGCAGGTCTCGTGACTCACCCCTAGAGCCAGTATTTCAGACGAACTCAGCTGCCATTTGTGCAACAAAAATGTTGGCCAGGTTTTCAGAAAGGCTGAACACACTGAGGGCTGAGCTATTTTGAAAACAATAGGTGGTAGCAGTTTTTAACTCAATCATCAGAAATGCTGCAAGAGCTCCTCCAATTTGCCCATCTCACAAGGAGACAAAACACAGTCAAATCTCCCAACCAACAAAGCTCACATCTACCCCTTTCCATGGATATTTGCCTGACAGCTCCCAGGACCCATTCAACAAGACAGGAAATCCAAATTCAGTAAAGTCAAGGAAAGTTTTTCACTGCAGGTTTCACTGACTGGGAAGGGTCATACAGAAAAGTTTGGTCATTTAATGCAAGACTACTAGGCTCTCCCTTATTCCATTCCTGTCTCTGACATTTCCTTTTCTCAGGCACAGGAGTGACTTATGTCTGGATTCTCTCTGTCTCCCATCAGGTGTTGAGATAGTGAGTGAGAAAGAGGAGGAGAATCCCCAGCAGGAAGATGCTGAGCAAGTAGAACCACATGGGACGTTATCAGGAAGACCCAAAGGAAATGTTTCTGGGAGTTGTGCACTGCCAGTAAAAGCAAAAGCCTGTGAGACTCAGCAGAGGCCAGAGGAAAATTTTAGTAGGCTCTCAGACCTTATTACACACGAGAGACTCAACTTGGAAGAAGAGACACGCTACACATGCCATGAGTGTGGGAAAAGCTTCAATGGGAGTTCAGACCTTTTCACACATCAGGGAATCCACAGAGGAGAGAGACCTCTGTGCTCTGAGTGTGGGAAAAGCTTCAGTCGGAGCTCACACCTCACCTCACATCAGATAATCCACACAGGTGAGAAACCTTATGGATGCGCTGAGTGCGGAAACGCTTCAGTTGGCGCTCACATCTTATCAGACATCAGAGAATCCACACAGGAGAGATGCCCTGCACATGCTCTGAGTGTGGGAAGCTATTGGCACTCAGCTTATCACACATTGTAGAATCCACACAGGAGAGACGCCTACACGTGCTCTGAGTGCAGGAAACACTTCAGTCGCTCAAGCCTTATCACACATTTGAGAATCCACACAGGAGAAATGCCCTACACATGTGCGAGTGGAAAAGCTTCAATCAGAACTCGCACCTTATCACACATCAGAGAATCCATACAGGAGAGACGCCCTACATGCTCCAGAGTGCGGGAAAAGCTTCAGTCAGAGCTCTAGCCTGAGCAGACATCAGAGAATCCACACAGGAGAGACCCTACACATGCTCTGAGTGTGGAAAACCTTCATTGAGCGCTCAGACCTTGTCAGACATCGCAGAATCCACAGTAGAGAGACCCTACACGTGCTCTGCATTTGGGAAAAGCTTCAATCAGAGGTCATTCCTATTAGACATCAGAAAATCCAAATGAGAGAACTGTAAGAAATGCCTTGATTAGGGCTGGCCAAAGATTTGTTTTTAAAAATCACATTTGCTAATTCAATATAGTGATCTTTGCACCATCTTCACCGTGGTCTCTCAGCTCCCCCAGATGAGTTGCCTCTTTCTGCCTTTTGCAGCTCACCCTTCTTTGGGGTCAGTCCTGTGATCTTTTCTATCAACTCCTTTCCTTTTGACTCATAGGAGCGTGCCCCCCTCCAGCCAGGAATGTTCATCAGCTCCAGGTGGGGAGAGAGGTTGATTCCCAACAAGCAACACTGAGGCAAAGCTACCTGTGCCTTCCATCCACTAGGGCTGCACATGGCGTTGGCTACTCAAGTTAGTGATCTTGGTGTAAAAGACAGTTATAGTTGTAGAGTGGATGCAGCCCAGGGCAGGGGTTGGCATTAGCTTTCCCTTGACCTGACCTAAACTCCATCACTTTTCCTAGTCTAAACAAACCCTGAGCAGCACGGTTATACTGTTCCCCATTTCACAGCAATTGTTAGTCATCGAGTTCCCCTTTGGAAACAAATTGTTTCATTCCCAGTTGCTCTGATGTTGCTTCAGGTTGTGCTGGGGAGCAGATATTTTTCCTACCATTTTCCTCACTTAAAATATATTGAACTATAACGAAGAGCAGCAACAGGGCAGGGATAGGGAAAATGTCATTTCACCCTCTGTAACAACAGAAGAAGATAGGTAAGTCAGAGGGATTCCGTTATTCCCCCATCACCATCCCAATCCCTCTGTTGTTCAATTCGTTAGGTCTGGGAAGAGGATTCCTAGTAAATGACTTTTAACTACACGATACCCCTGCATTGGGCTTCCAAAGCAGTTGTGGCTAGGCCCTGCAGGAGGTTGCTCTGAAGAGATCTCCTTCCTAATCAGGTGCATGTTGCCTTTATTTGGGAAATGCAATTCCTATCTAGGTAGAGATGGGAAAATGGAAGTGATGTTTCTGTTCAGCTCACCTGGGAGATGCTGCAAATATGCAGAAAATGAAATCCGTGTTGAATGTGACATAGCTGCAGAAAGAGACCTATTTTCCATAGATACCTGACATTTGGTGTTTTACAGGGATTCTAAACTGCACCTGAATTTAGTCCCTAATTTAAATCTGTGCCACCAGATTAAAGAAAAATGAAAGGGCATATTTGGGGAGTTGTGCCTCACTATAAGCTACTGATCTGTTGTGTGGTTGGTGAAGAATTCTACACCAGAGATGTGTAAATTACTCAAATGAGTCAAAGATTTGACAAGAACTCAGGTAGAAATTGCAGGTAGTGGTGGTTGATTCACCCCAGAGATGGAAGCTATGGTGACCTGTGGCCCAGGTAAACTATTTTAGAACCCTGCTCCCTAGTTAAGTGACATTGGACACACTCTAAAGGACGCCATGATTAAATTGGGCACAACTGTCTTTTACCATTTGGATCCAAAGTTTCATGAAGCACAGAAACAGCTGATTCCTTCCAGAGTCATTCCATGCCTATGGGCCCCAATCTGGTTGTCTTATCGGACAAGAGAAGCACTTCCGTGCTGGGCAAACGATAGCAATGAGGGAATGTATCAGATTCAAAGTTCAGATTGCAGGATACTTGAATGCTGAGTCCAGAGTCTCTGGTTTAGTCCAGGCCTGCACAACTCATAAAGCAGCGAGGCAATATTGCTCCAAAGAAAACAGCTGAGGGTTGAAACCTCCCGGTCCCATTAACACCCCTGTGCTGAAATACCCCAAAATGCCACGCAGCCCTCCCAAAACAACCCCAGCACCGCCTGCCCCATGGAAACAAACCCTCCTTCCCCAGCACTGCCCTGCCAAAACAGTGGTATTGCACCTTGGTAATATGTTATAGCAGGCCCCTAAGGTAGTGTAATTAAGGTAAAAGAAAATGTCCTTTTGCTAGAAGTAGAATAAGATCTTCCCCCCACGTGGTAAGCAGTTGCCCTGTGGAATGAATGAGGTGGGACTGAGGAAGGTGTAGAAGGTCAGCCCCTGACTCACCACACGCCTGCTCAGCCCCCACCCCGCTCACCTCCTCAGCCCCCTCCACTGCCGCCGGCTCACCGCCCCCACCACTGCCTTCTGCTCGCCTCCTCAGCCCCCACAGCTCACCTGCCTGCCCGCCCCGCCTCAGCCCCACCCCCCAGCAGCTCACCTGACCCCCCACTGCCTGCCTGCTCGCCTCCTCAGCCCCCACGGCTCACCTGCCTGCCCACCGCCTCAGCTCTCCTCCCCACACCGCCAGCTCACCTGACCCCCACCAATGCCCTCCTGCTCGCCTCCTCAGACCCCACTCCCTGGCTCACCTGCTCCCCCGCTCACCTCAGCTCCCCCATCGCTCGCATATTCACCCCTGCCACTGCCCTTCCGCTCTCTCCTCAGCCTCCACCCCTGGGCAGTGATGAGCTGCCAAAATCTTAATGACCGGTTCCCTCCTCACCCCACACCGGGTCATGGCCCACCTCACCCAGGACTCCTGCCTCATCCAACGCCCGTTCCTTCGACACACACCCCCAGGACCCTACACCCCATCCACCCTCTTCCCTGTCCCCTGACTGCCCCCTGTCACCCCATCCAATCTCCTCATTCCTGATGGCCCCCTGGGACTCCTTGCCCCATCCAACCACCCCTTCTCCCAGTCCCCTGGACCGCCCCTGGAACCCCTGCCCCTGATGGTTCGTGGGAAGCCTGGGAGGGCTGAGAAAGCAAATGGTGGCTCCAGGCCCAGGGAGGCAGTGTGGGGAGGTGGGTGAGCTGGTGTGGGGAGCGGTTCCCCAGCGCCCCAGGTTACCTGCTGCAGTATGGGTGTCCCCTGCCCCCCATCTCACCTTGTCTCTGTCTCCACATTGCTGGACCTGGAGCACCAAGCCGCTAAACCCTTCTCTTCCCATGAGGCTTCCGCGAACAGCTGATTGCGGGAAGCAGGGAGAGGGGGAAAGTGGGGCGGGGGCATTCAGAGGAGAGGCAGACGGAGGTGCGAGCTGGGGCCAGCCGCCCAGCTCACCTGCTCCCAGCCACTGCCTGCCCACTCGCCTCCTCAGGCCCCTTTACCCGCCGCCGGCTCACCTGTCCCCGCGCCACTGCCCACCCGCTCACATCCTCCAACCCCCTTCCTCACCCGCTATAGTGTCATACAGGAGGCCTGTGATATGTAGGGGTTCAGATTAGATGCTCTAATGGTCTTTTCTGGCCATAAAGTCAACTAATTTCTGAAAAACTGAGTGCAGCATTGGGAGCAGCGTCTGATGTTTTCCTGTCTACAACCGGCTTGCTGCCCAGGAACGAACGCTCCTTGAGTGGGGTGATCCACAGGGAGTACTGCTCAAAGCCCCAAAGAGAGTGCCTGGCCAGGGGCAGGATATTAGCACAGCAAAGGGAGGGGTGTGGCAGTGACATCACAAAGGCTCTTGCAGGACCTCAGACTATTGGTCAAAGGTGGTGGGGAGGTGGTGACACTCACAGAGAGATGCTGACATCAGCCAGGCAGGACGGGCGAGGGGCCAGGGAGCCTCAGAGACCCCTGTGGCTTTGCTTCAGCAAGTCTCCTTCTCAGGTCTCTCTTTGAGGACTGAGGAGTATTCGGGTTCACATATACTTGCTGAGTGCCAGGAGGAACCTCTTTTGAGTTTTCTCCTTCCTTTTCCTGATTTTACTAGAGACCAGCACGTCCCTGTTTAGAAGGTAAGAGCCTCCTCAAGGTTTGAAAACTGTCTTCAGTCTGATCCATCTGGTGACAAAGTCTAAGCATGGAAAACACTAGCTTAAGGAGACAGAATTTTATTCCGCACCTGGGATTTTGTCCCTAGAATTACTGGGAGACATTAGGGTTTGTCCGCTTTGTGTTTCACCTTTCCACCATCCTTTCCTCCTTTCTCTCGTCTCTTGCTTCTTTTGTCCTTTTCACCTGTTTCCCTCCCAACATCAAAGAGCGGGGTGTGTGTGTGTGTTGCAGGGGAGTGCTCTGCAGCCCCACTGTGGGAGGTCCACCCAAAAATGTGGGGCTGAAATAGTGCTCGGGCAGTGATCCCACCAGTGACCTGGGCCATCCTTTGGGCTCCTGGTGAGAGAACTCCTCAGCCCCTCCGTCCTCATTCTCTACCCTGATTGGCTGAGGCCCAGGGGGTTATTGACAGGGAGGAGACTCAGGTGAGGAGACAGGCTGGAGCTCAGGGAGAGGGAAGTGAGGAGGGGGCTGTGAGCACCCTGGCCCAGGCCCTTGAGTGCCCCAGTGCTATGGGGCGGGTCCTCAGCTCAGGAGTCTGGCCTGAGCCACTGAACCTGACACTAGATGCTGCCACTTTAATCCTTGGTGCTCCATTGGGTTGGGGGTGGGAGGCACCTCCCAGGGAGTCAGGACAGTGGTGGGAGGTCTCACTGCTATGGACTCCTGAAGGAGTTGGGGTTGATGACACTGAGGCTACTTGGAATCAAATACATTTGAGATATGTAGTTACATAGCCCATATTCATAACTTCAAATACAAAAATGGTGCACACGTGCAGCCAGCGTCATTATCACCAGCAAATCATAACCTTGTCCTAGACACCTCACACGCTAACCTTTGCACAGTATTTGCTGCAATATATACTAACAATTGGTGGCAACAATGATCTCTACAGTCCCAGTTCATATTAATAACGTCACAGCAGGCTATAGAGACGTGGAGGAGGCGTCTTCCAGCCGGGCGTGTCTCTCCGCTTCTCCCTGCCGCTGAGCCGAGGTGGAAGGAGCGAAACGTGTCTCGGCTGAAGGTCTTGCGCCTGGCCTGAAGATTAAGCCTGACCCCCAGCATGGCTAGGTCGGGGGTTGTCCTGGGCTCTGTGGGGAGGGCCTAGCTGGGAGAAGGGGCAGACGAGGGGATTTTTGTCTCTGATAGATATGGCTTTGTCAGCAGGAAGCTGTAGGTCACATGCTGGGGGTGACAGGGGTTTGAGCTGACAGCAGCAGCAGGGGAGCAATGTGTGTGTGGGGTTCTACTTTGCAAAAATGAACCTGCCAAGCCGCTCCTTCCTGCTGGAGCAAAGCCTCTCATTTATCTCTCAACTCCTCCATGAAAAATCTCCACCCCTCCCCGGCACTGAGAGACCCTCACTCCCACATGGAGATTTGTAATTGTTCTAACTCTCTTGCCTTGTCCAAATAATTTTTCCAGAAAATGATCAGACATTTCAAATGAGACAAACAAACCAAATCAGAGAAACTCCCCCCACCACACCCAGTTTGGGTCTGAATTTTTCACTGAAATTTGCAGATAATAAAATTCATCCTCTGTTGGCCAGAAACCAAAGCTAGACCTCCTGCTGTAGCTGTGACTTCTGCAACTGAACTACCAATGCTGACTCCTCTTGTGAGACATTTCAATGATACTGCTGCTAATCCAGTTACTGACTCCAGGAAACATTTTCCTTAGTGTAGTTCTGTGTGTCATTTCTCTAGCAAGATAAGTCCCTGGCCCTGTGGTCCAGACAGCCTCATTACATCAAGCTTCAAGCTGAGAATTATTTCATTCCCGCTCTGTGAGGAGACTGTTAAACGCGCCTCTGTGTGACTGCATGGCTGCAGAGAATAAACAAAACCCCAATCCCCCGCTTTGGGAGCCAGGTTTTGCGGGTGGGAATTGTAGTTCAGATGACTTCACGCCTGGGCATTGGGATTCTTTACCAGTTTCTCTGGTGCATTGGGGCATTTTGTGCTCAAGCAGCTGTGATACGGAGTGGTTACAAGTGCTGAGTTGGAACCAATAGGCTCCTGCGCAGGTTCAAATCCTGCCTACAGCAAGGCCTGTGTTTAGCTGTCCTCACCCGGGCAATACCTCTGTACAACCCCCTGAAACACTCTCTGCCCTCTCCCCACCCCAAGTAAATCCTGTTCTGCCTCTTTCCTAGAGATCCCGGGACACTCCTCACACTGTGTCCCCGAGGGTCATCAGGCAAACTCTCAGCACCTGAAGCTTCCTGCCACTCACCTGAAAGCCCTATAGATCAGCCATAGTTCTGGTTCTGCTCCTCCTCTAGAGTGCGAAAAGGAGCCAAGTCAGCGACTCCATGGGAGCATGGCCAGCAGAACCAACAGAGGAAAAAATAGGGGTGCTCAGCGCCCACTGGCAGTTAGCCCCACTCACACTGCAGGTCTTAGCCGACAAGCTCCTCCTCTTCCCTTCACACCTCCCACCTGCCAGTGATCAGCTGTTCAGTGGGCAGGAGGCGGCAGTGAGGGGAGGAGTACAGAGACTTGGAAAGAGGTGGGGGAGGGAGGAATGGACAGGGTGGGGCTTGGGGAAGGGGTGGAGGAGGAAAGGGGATTTTTCCTGCACCACACCCTCTAGGGCTGGCCCTGAAGGGAAGCACCGACTCTCACAGTGACAATAAAACTGACTCAGCCTTGGTGGGGAGGCTGGGAGGGAGATCCGCACTCACTCAGGTCTCTTCTCTCCCACGGTGAGCCAGACACTGCTCTCTCCTGGCTCACTCTAGCAGCTGGACGCCAAGGAGCCATTTCCCACAGGAAGTGCATTGAGTGCCCCTGTGGTGCTGGGGGGGCCACGCTGTTGCTGCCTGTGGCTGGCAGGGGCTGATGTCTGCACAGACTCTCAGCTGCCAGGCCGGGAGGGGCACTTGGGACCTACCAGACTGGGTCACAGTGAAGACGGGGGTTGACAGAGCAATACAGACGCCCTCCAGAGCATCGAGCAGCAGCCGCCCATGCAGCCAGGCAATGAGCATTTCCCATAGCCTGGAGCCGAGGGGGAGGCGGCAGCCGCTGTTCCAGCTCGGGACAGGCCCCACAGCCAACAGCCACTTCTACCCCCATGCAGCTAAGGGCGCCGGTTCCTCCGTGGGGTGAGGCTGTTTTCCTCTCTGTCCTTTTTCTGTGCAACTGCTGACAAGAACATCCCAGACAGGAGAAGGTGAGGCCAAAATACTTCAATGCAGGTGCCAAAGTAGCTCAGCTGGGCGAGTGTTAGACTGAAGATCAAAGGTCCTGGTTCAATCCCAGGCTTTGGTGGGTCCTTCATCCTCTTTGTGCAGGTGGCTTGTTTTCTGGGAGCACAGCACTGCCTGCACTCCAAGGTGAGTCCCCTGAGCTTGGGCCTGCAGTAGGAAACATAGAATGGGCTTGCCCTAGTTGGCCCACTCCGATCTTAAGCATGAGAGGGGAGCTGTCTTTCCAAATATGTCAGGGAAAGAGTAAGGCAGCAAGCCCTCAGAAACGGAGCAGCCTGGCTGGGTGTTTTGTGCCTCAGGAATATGCCAGAGGGCTGGGCAGTGACAGGTGATTAGGATGGAAGCCTCTGTGCAGCTGGAGCAAGGGCAGTACCAGGAAGGGGCATCTGTAAAAGTGACCCAGCAACACCTCTCTCCTCTGGGCACCTAGAGCAGAGTGCAGCTGGTGCTGACAGCTCCAAGGGAAGGCTTAAAAGCCACAGAGCAACTGAGGTCAGGGCCAGAGGAGGACAGGACCATGCCTATGTGTGGCCTCAGACAGGCACAAACATTTAGCCAGGCTGCCCCCTGGCCATGCCAAACACTCCACTGAAGGTCACCAGCATGCAGGGGCGGCTGCTGATGTTCTGTGGCCAACATCACAAGATGCAGGAAAGCAGGGCCAGCCCCATGGTGGGGCCTCTGACTGGTCCCACTCAAGGTGCTCACTTTTGCAGTGGGCAGAGATTTTACCCCAAGAGGCTTTTCCCCAGCTGGTGAGAGAAACACCCAGGCTCCAAAGACGCTGTGTAGCAAGTACTCCACAGGGACAGGCGCACACGCAGCTCAGCCAGCCCATTTTCTTTGGCAAGTCAGAAGGCAAAGGCGAGACTGAAGCACCTGGGGCTCATGCTCCCAGCCTTGTGACGCCCACCCCAACTCCTTCCTGCCTCTAGCTTAGCCAGAGCATTGGCCTGAGCTGCCAAGAAGAGGTTCCAGCCTCCTGCAAGGAGCAGGACGTTCAGCACAACAGTAAAACTGCAGAAACACAACTACTGCGGATTTAAAACCTCAATCTTCTGATCCACACTCTGATGCCTTATCCATTAGGCCACATGAGAAAAGCCCCTCCAAGCCCTTCTTGAAAAAGGCCGGACATTGTTCTTAGGTCATCTGCTGAGGGGGGCTGAGAATCTCTGGGCACAAGTAGTCGAGTTCCCAGCGACACGTGAGATCGAACTGGCGGGGGCCAGTGGGCTTTGGCAGGAGCGTCTGCGTGGGGATTGGGGTGCAGCTGAGTTTGACCGGCTGTCTAGGTGTGGAGATTTAGTCGCACTTTGGAGGCACAGGAGGGAGGAGGAGGAGGAATCTCAAGCACAGCAGTGGCTGTGCAGAAAGAGGAGGGGTTCCAGGGATATTTTTGCTCTTGTTTGCCGGCCTACCACTCTTGTGGTGAACGGTGAAGTTGGCCCCAACAAGCCCACGTAGCTCAGTTGGTAGAGCATCAGGCTCTTAATCTGAGGGTCCAGGGTTCAAGCCCCTGTCTGGGTGCTCAGCTTTTAAGTTGCCTTGTGTGCCAGGAGCCAAAATGACCCTGGTGCCCCACCAGCCACATGCGGATTCCCAGAAGGTGGCCATTTCCTGGGAAGGTTCCTTCCTTAGAATCAGGAGAGAGGCCACATCCACAGGAGCAGGCTCTAGAAACACGCAGCCCCAGCTGGCAGGAAGTGCTGGGCTGTGTGCTGAGAAAGCCCAGAGGGGAGGCATGGGAGATGAGGGAAGAGAGACAGAGGCTAATGAGAACAGAGCACAAGTGTACAGGGGTTCAGTCCGGCTACTGTGGAACTTCCTGGTTTACACACATACCATAGGTTTTTCCACTTGAACTTTAGCTCACAAGATGGGGACCTGCATGGACTCCTCTAAACTAAAATCCAGTTTAGATCTGGTTCTCGCTGCCACCAAACAAGTTTTAAGTGTCTGACACACTCCCTGTTCCCCAAAAAACTTTCCCTGGGGGGAACACAGATCCCAACTTCCTTGGATCTTAACACACAAAGGAAATAACGACCCCTCCCCACCTTCTTCCCCTCCCCTGTCCTTGGGAGAGATACCTGGATTCATACTCCTGGAATCAAAACAAAGAGATTCACTTTCCCTCCCCTTCCCTGAAAATCCAAACAAGGAAGAAATCACTCAGGTTCTAAAAGAAAAGATTTTATTAAAGAGAGAAAAAGTACAATTATCTCTGTATTACCGTGATGCAAAAATACAGGATTCTAACTTAGCCTGGAGAGGCTTTCCACCTCCTCCCTTCCTCAGTTAGAATCAAAGTAACAGCAAACAGAAATAAAGATATTTCTCCAGCAACCACACAATTGCAAATGCAGAAATTAATTAGAAGATGACTGCTTTCTAATACTCACTATACTGATAGTAGGAAATACTCCAGGAGAGCTTGGGAGACATGTCTGGCCTCTCTCTTAGATCCAAAGAGAGCACGGCAACCAAACAAAGGGCACAGACAAAGCCTTCCTCCACAGATTTGAAATTATCCTGTCCCTTGATTGGTCCTCTGGTCAGGTGTTCATCAGTTGTTTGGGAGCTTGTTAACCCTTTTACAGGTAAAGAGACTTTAACCCTTAACTATCTGTTTACGATAACACACCAGCAATTGGTCAGGAAGGATCTGAGTCCCCAGCCCCTTACCCAGAGGCTGCCTGACCCCAAGGACGCTCTACCTCCTGTGTGGCAGAGACCTCGCAACCCCAACAAGGCTGGGCCCAGGGGAATCCTGAAGCCGGAGGACTCTAATCTTGTCATGATCACTTGAACGGGGGCTATGTCCCCACTCTGCACTCTCCTGACCACCTCATTGCATGTGCCTACAAACACCATTTACTACCTGGTGCAATCAATGTAAAACATAAGGAAAGATGGGAAAAGGAAACATGTCACCCTCTGTTCTGTGGCGCAGGAGACTGCTAACCAGCGTCTCTGGAGGGTCAGGCAGGTCAGCAGTCTCTCTCACATGTCCCAGGCCTCCTCCCCAGGCCCTGGCTGTGCCAGTAGGATACCTGACGGGCTGGACACCTGCTCTGGCAGTGGCCACACGCTCCAGGTGACAGGCCTTGTCCCCAGTGTCAGCCCCCTATGTAGGGATATGATCCTACCCCCCAAAAAGTCTGGCCTGCAAGATCTCTTGACGGGGTGGCATCTCTGCACTGGGCCTTCTGCCCAGGGTCCCCTCGCTCTCCCACGCTGCTCACTGCACTCCACCTCCAGCCCCAGTGCTGCGCGGCCTGCCTCCAGCTCCTGGGCTGCTCTCTGGCTCCGCTTGCTGCAGCCTTCCTCCCAGCACAGATCTGCTCCTGGGCAGCTTCTACGGCTCGTGCTGCTGTGGCCTCGGCCCCAGCACAGATCTGCTCTGGTTCTCCTGCATGGGTGCAGCCTGCTCCCGGGCTCTCTCCTCGGGCCCCTGCTCTCTCCTTAGCTCTGCCCCACTCTGGCCCAGGCAGTTCCAGCTCCCACGGAGGATGGGACCCTGGCCTGGGTGACTCTCTTTATTACACTGCCTGGGCTGTCAGTCCGGCTACTGATGGAGCTGGCCTCCCCCATTGCCCTGGGGACTGCCGTCTCAGGGGCCTGATTTCCTACTGGCCCTTCCTTCTCTATTGGTGCTGAACTAGCCAACTGAACCCCACTAACTTTTAGTATGGGGCCAACAGTCCCTTACTACTGCCAGCCCTGTGAGGGTCACTGATGTGCAGAGAAAGCAACACAAGCTGGTCCCATGGTGTAACGGGCAGCACTTTGTGGACTCTAACTGCAATCTGAGTTCAAATCTCAGTAGGACCTGTGTTGGCTTGTGGTAAAAAGCTCTGGAGCTCCCAGTGCTCAATTTCCTGTGTGTGTCCAGAGGCTCTGCAAGAGCAAATCTTTCCTCCTGCTGGGTGACTTGCCCACAGGAGCCAGGTCTTGGGTGGTGAATGGCCAAAATTGGTTGGCTCTAGAACTTGTTACCAGGTGGTTGGGATTCTTGCTGTCACATGAGGCCCAGAAGTTTGGCCATTGTGCTTGCAGCCACATGTTACCTTCTGTCCACCTGGCACTTGAAGAAGGAGGTCAGGCTAGGGGCAGGAGGAGGCAGAGTCCCAGGCTGAGTTTCAGCACCCTCCTCCTCCTGCACCTGGAGCAGAGGCGGCTGGTGCTGGGATAGCTAAGCAAGGGAAGGCTTAAAGCCACAGAGCAACCAAGGGCAGGGCAAGAGGAGGAGGGACTATGCGCATGTGTGGCCAGACGGCCACAAAGACACTCCGCCAGCCTGCTCTCAGCATGGCAAACCCCCACTGAAGACGTGCTTAATCCACTTGCTGATCAGGAGGAAACCTGTCAAAATCTGTGTGGGAGGAGAACCCGCTTGGCCTGGAAGGAGCGAGAAAACGAGGAGTGAAAAATAACCAGAGAGAGAGAGAGAGTGAAAGAACGTGGAAGTGCAGAGAAAGAAAGAAAGGAGAGAAAAAAACATTAGAAAAAGAAGGAAAGAAAGGAAGAGCATGAAAGGTAGAGGGGAAAACGAAAGCAAGAACATACAAGCTGTGAGAAGGAAAGGAATGAAAAGAACGTAATGAACCACAAGCGCTAGTTGAAGCTGGAATGGACAGTCAGAGAAAGGACAGACTGACCTGTTAAGTAAGGTTGCACCAGTTTCTCCATGTTGTGGGAACAGGCCCACCATTTTCATCCTGGCCCTGCTTGGAGGGACTATCCAGGTGCCCATTGGCACCTATACTCCGAGGAGGGACAAGCCCCATACCCTCCCTGGGGACACGGCTCTCCCCTAATCATGACTCCCTTCCCGCACGCTCCTGGGAATGGGGAAGGTGGGGAAGCCGCTGTGTTCTGAGCAGCACCGTGGGTGTCTCTCTCTGGGGCGAAGGGAAGAGGATATTTTTGTACCAGAAGGAAAGAACAGGGGTGGGGGCATTTAGGGAGCCAGAAGACACCAGAGAGGGGAACTGAACACAGCTCCAGCATGAGCCCAGTGCCAGTTGGAGCCGAGACGCTCCACCTGAGGACCATCCCCAGAACCTACCTTGATGGTGCTGTCCATCGCTGCTCCCACACTGAGCTCCCCACCTAGACCTCCCTGACGAGGTGAGGTGGTGCATTGGCAAACGGGGCGTTTTGAGCAGGGTTCTGTGTGTCTGTGTCTAATTTTGGGAAGTATTACAACTGCTGAGGTTGGTTTCCCATTGTGTGACTGATTTTGCAAAGCCCCATCTTCTTTGGCACTAGGCTTTCTGCGCTGCCGCTGATAAGGCAGAATCAGGCTCTCTGTTGTGCCAGGGGCTGCACAAACACAGAGACAGTCCCTGCTCCCAGCTGGAGATCATCAGGCCCTGCTGTACTGTGGCGCTGCCCAGACACAGCAAGATACAGGCCATGCCCCAGAGAGTTTACAGGCTCCACACCCAAAAAGTGGGAGGGGAAACTGAGGCCCAGGGAAAGTCAAACAGCAGCACTGAGAATAAAACCCAGGAGTCCTGTTTCTCTGTTTGGTCCACTTCAGACCCCCACTCTGCTCCCCAGAGGGGGACAGAACCTCAGGAATCCTGGCTCCCCGTGGGTGGGAGTGGGGCTCCAGTGGTTAGAGGAAAGGAAGATGGGTGTCAGGACCCTAGGTTCCAGTCCTGCACTGGGGTTAGAGGAGTCTTGCACGTTGGGGCACTGATGGTGGGGCTGGGAGCCAGGACTCTGGTTCTTTCCCATCCTCCTGAAAACCACCTTGCACAGCAGGAGGGGCTGGGCAGGAAGTGAGGATGGGGTGAAACTACCAAGAAATGCAAAATCCTCGAAGGAGCCTGTGCCAGGAACCGGTGGTGCAGAAACCATGGCCTCATCCTCACCTCTAACCCCTTGGCTGGCACTGATCATGCCCCTGTGCTCCCCCCAATCCACTCCCCTGTGGGCCCTGGGGGCAGGAAAAGCCATTAGTGCTGGGCCCCCATCCAATTGAAGTATCTAGTGTTTGCACCAAGGTGTGTGCAATATGGGGATGGAGGTGTGTGTGGGGTGATGATGAATGGATTACTTGCATGTTTGTGCATGTGTGGTTTCTCGTAAGGGTTTTGTGTGTGTGGGGGGTGCAGCTGTGGGGTTGTGCTTCAGGCTGTGTAAGTGTGTGTGTTCATGTGGCTGGATTTGTGCATGTGTTTGCATCTGTTAGCAGTTGTGTTGATGTTGGCTGGATTTGTGTATGTGTTGTGTATACAGCAAGTGTGTGTGTGTGTGGTTGATTCATGGGATGTGTTTGTGTATGTTTGCAATTGTGTGTGTGTGTGTGTGTGTGTGTGCTCTGCTGCCCTCTTTCGGCGCAACAATCGTTTCTCTGTATGTCACAGCCCCCATACCGTCGATCCCAGTGGTGATTTCCCCATCTTACAAGGGCTGGCTGCCCTGACCCTTCTCCTCTGCGGAGTGTGGCGGGGCTGCAGCTCACCCCCTGTGGGGCAGGAGTGCCAAGGTGCAGGGCACTGGGCTCTGATGCACCTGGAGAGCAGCTCAGGTGAGGCAGGGCAGGGCGTGTGGTGTCCGTTCTGGGTTGCCTGGTGCTGGGCCGTTGCACAATCCCCAGCCACACCGCACAGTGCACCCCGAGAGGGGACAGGGGGCCAAGCAGACGATCCGGCACAAGGGGGAGAGGATGGGTGGTTGGGGGAGGAAAAGCCTTGGGCTGCACTGGGGGAGCGCAGCGCAGGGGTGACACCCCAGAAACCTGCAGCAAAGGGATGGACAGGTGGGGTGGGTGGATAGACGCGGCAGCGGGACTAAAATCTCCAAGGCGAGTGTGGAGTCTCGTGGTCAGACTGGGGGGCGGGGGGTTGGTGGTCAGAATTCCTGGGTTCTATCTCCAGCCCTGGGAAGGGAGTGGGGTCCAGTGGTGCGGGTGTGTGTCGGGGGGGAGCCAGGACTCCTGGGTTCTCTCCCTGGCTCTGACTCTCTCTTGTACAATCCCTTGGCAGGTACCCAACTCGCCAGCTTGTGGGAGCGAGGGGCTTGGGCCGGGCTGCGACATGGCCCAGAGTCCTGTGCTGCCCCTTGTTACCCAACCCGGGCAGGGTGGGGATGGCCTGGGAGACCCACTAAGAAAGGTGCTTCTGGTGGGTTTGTGTGTGGGTCACGCTGCCCCCTGCTGGATAGACCCCACTAGGTCAGAACCAGTCTCAGCCCGGGTCAGACCCTGGGAGCCCAGCCCTCTGTCGCCATGGCCATGTCTATTGGTCTCCTGGAAAGGTCCATTCTCCTTGGTAGCTGTCCAGTGGCAGTGAGTTCCACAGGCCTCAGCACACGCTGTGTGGGGCAGGAGGTCCTTGTGTTGGGAGCAGTGGGAGTGAACTGTGTGCGGTTGTGTCTCTGAGCACAATTGCGAATATTCTGGTGTGTGTGTGTGTGATTGTGAGTGTGGCTGGGGTGTGATTGCTTT